>NC_056692.1:56100162-56460996 GCF_018350215.1 Panthera leo | reverse complement strand
AGATCTGAACATAGGATTCTTGGAAACCTCAGGGGCACTTGTACCTCTAAGACAGCCTTGCCTGGCAGAGATCTTCTGTGAAACCACAGGTACTGAGCCAGGACCACCGCACAGGGCCACACATACATTCCGTACTGGAGGTGCAGGACCTGAAAAGAATTTTTTGTAAGCCAAAAATAACTCATCTGCTGGAAGTTGGAATATTTATTTTTACAGCAATTACTGAGTGCCTGACACTGGCATCTATTACAAAAACGACGATTCCCTGCTGTAAAGTCCACATCCTACGGGGCATATAAAACTGCAATACCACAGGATAGCCACTCTCATTCACTCAACAAGCATTTATTTCAGGGACTGGGGGTGATTTAGCGGGCTATGGATGTAAAGCTCATGGAATACACATGTACATACCCTACTAGGAAGAGACAAGCCACAAGTAAGCGAATATGTTTTTGGCTGGTGTGGATGCTAACACAACAAAACCGGGTGATGGGAGTGGTGGGGGCAGGGAACAATGGGGGGGGGGGGGGGGGACAGTGATCACAAGGTGGCTGTCCTAGATAGGGAGAACGGTTCAGACAGCACCCACAGCAAGCGCATGGGGGCTGGAGGCAGGGTTGTGGTAGTACAAGCAGAGGTCAGAGGGAAGGCAGGGACCAGACCTGTGTGGTCTTCTGGGCCACAGGAAGTTTAGCTTTTACTGTAAGTGCAGTAAGAATGTATCCGAGGATTATAATCACAGGCACAATTTGGTATGGTCCTGGGAAACAGGCTAGGGAGACATTCCAGAAGAGGTTTGAGTGCAGCTCAGTTCTGGAGTTAGGAAGGCAGGCAGCATACAGAGCCTTTGCAAAGACACAGAATTGCGAGAGAGGCAAATTAAACGGCTCACGCCTTTGGAACGAGCCTGCCTGAGTTCAAACTCCAGATATGTAACTGACTACCTGTGGGACCTCACCTGCCATTCAGCCTGTCCGTGCTTCAGTTTCTGCCACCGCAAAACACTATCCCATAGAGTGATGGTGGAAGATTCGACGCAAACTTAGTACAGCACCAGGCACAAAATGAGCACACACCTTGAGCGGTTATTAAAAGACTGCAAAACCGCAAGTCTGTTTTCTAGAGCAAAGGGTGCTGCTAGTGGTTGGAAAGGGCGCTCAAGTTTTCAAAGTACCAAAGGTGAAGGAACTGGAAGTTTGAACTCAAATCATTCAATTCACTCTCCAAAATTTTAGTGCCTAAAATATGCTAGGCACTGGTTCTTAAGTGTAGGGAGTGCATGGTGAATAAAATGCCTGCCCTGGTAGATTTCACCCAAGATACATTAAAGGGTTTCTGATCACAGCAGTTGAGTTTGCCGATTTGGGTGTAAAGAGGTCTTTCTTCTCACACGGAGTATCTTCACCTCCTAAATGCGGGAAGAAATCAAGTGGGTATTTCAACGGGAAGGCATTTAAAAACTATTAGAAACGGTTTCACTCGAGACTTTACCTCCTCTTAGCCATTTATCATCTTTAAAATATTTATTTTGAAACAGAGAGACCGCAAGTGTGAGTGGGGGAGGAGCAGAGAGCGGGAGAGAGAACCCCAAGCAGGCTCTGAGCTGAGATGACGACCCGAGCCCAAACCAAGAGTCAGACGCCCCTTTGAATTGTTTTGCTAATACCTACCTCGCACACTGCTGTTAAAATCTAAACACGGCCACGTCAAAATGCTTCGAAAAACCGGACGCATAAAGTATTACTATTATTACTGAGAGTTTGGGGCAGCTGTAAACCGGAAGGAACGGGTGCCAACCCACGGAACTTTATTCGGATAGTGAGGGTAGAATTCCCGATCCTAAAGCTGAATTAAGAAGCCCTTCTACTAGGTCAAAGGAAGTGGTCGGTGTCCAAAATGTCACTTTTCGGGCAGGAAATATTTGATGCGGAGGGCTCTCTTCCTGGCAGGACCCCCAAGTTTCTTACTTCAAGACTGTCAGAGGGCTTCCCACCGCGATCCTTCCCGCTCGGAAGCCCTTCCTCAGGCAGGGTAGCCGCCAGAGCCCGTCCCCCACCCCCTCCCAACACCCCCCCTGCCCACCCACCCCCCCCCCCCCCCAGGCCGCTGAGAACAGCTCCTGCCCCGGGCGCCACCGCAAGGGGCCGGAGGCGCCCCCCGGCGGGTGCCGCTGCACGCACCTGCGGGACGCTGACCTCCAGCACCGTCCCCTCAGCCCCCAGGCCCGGCTCCTCTGAGAACCGAAAGCGCTGGGCCCGAACCACATGCCCTCGAAGGCCACGCTCGCCCGTGGGGGAGTCGGTGGCCCCCCGGCGGGCCGCGAGCAGCGGAGGGCGCCAGGTTGCCAGGCTGCGCACGCGGGGGACCCCGGGGCCGGCTGGAGCCGCCTCACCGGCGCCACGTGGCCCTTCGCGGGCCCCGTCGGGTCGCCGCAACGGGACAGCAAGGGCGGGGAACACACCCCTCGGGGGACGATGTGGCCGTGCGGCAAGAGACCAACGACCTGGCAGGGAAGACAGGAAAGACAGGTGGCCTCGGCTGCTCGCACGCCGGAAACGGGCGGCGGAGTGAGCGCTCGCTTCCGGAAGTGACGTACACAGCGGAAGCGGGCGCGGGAGAGGCGGGACCGCAGTGAGGAGGCGCCTCCATCGGCCTGACCTTCCCAACATGGCGGCGAGCCGGGGAGTGTGAGGGCGGACCCCGGAGGCGCCCAAGCCAATGGCTCACCGCGAGAGGCCCGGGGGCGGGGAAGACGGCAGCCGCGTGCCCAACCCGAGGCCCGGGAGGTGGTTGCGGAGTGAATCTTCTGGAAGGCGACTTTAAAGGCGCCGGGCCAGAGCGAAGGGCGTTTCGGTGCCGCCGCCGCTGTCGCCGCCGCCCGGGCCGGGGAGGGGGCGCGTTGGAAGCAGAAAGCGAGCTGCGCCGAGGTGGTCGCGGGAGCAGCTGGTGACCCGCGCAAGATGAACCACAAGAGCAAGAAGCGGATCCGCGAGGCCAAGCGGAGTGCGCGGCCGGAGCTCAAGGACTCGCTGGACTGGACCCGTCACAACTACTACGAGAGCTTCTCGCTGAACCCGGCGGCCGTGGCGGTGAGCGGGTCGGGGTCGCGGGCCGGGCACGGGCGTCTCCGGGCGGCCGCGGACCCCTCCGGGCGCGTCTCCCCCGAGTTCCGATGGGCTCACCCGCACCCCGCGGAGGTCGGGGTCATCGGGGGCCGGATTCCAGGGCCGACCTCCTTCCGCCCGCGCCGTGGCCGCCGCCTGTCCCGGGGCAGCTGGAGGCTGCTGATGCCTTTGGCGCCCTCAACAAGAGCTGTCGCCCCTAGACCCCTTTGGGCGGCGGCGCCCTCTGGGACCTGGCTGTCAAGGCCCACGAGTGGGAGCTGCGTAGCCCCCTTCCCCTGGTGGGGCGGCGCTGGGTGCGACGTGTCAGTCCGCACGCAGGTCCTTATCCCTTCCCCTCCGTCCCACCCCCCGCAAGATAAGCCGGAACAAGAATCTGGCTTCTTAGGTATGTCATAGCTAACCGGACCTGGGGGACGCCGTCTTCTACCGCTGGACTTTTTGTTTTGTTGCTTTTGTCTTTTCCTAACCGGATCGGCCTTTTCTGATCCCCCCAGGATAACGTGGAAAGGGCAGACGCGTTACAGCTGTCCGTGGAAGAATTTGTCGAGCGCTACGAAAGACCTTACAAACCCGTGGTTCTGCTCAATGCCCAAGAGGGCTGGTCTGCTCAGGAGAAATGGACCCTGGAGCGCCTCAAAAGGAAATACCGGAACCAGAAGTTCAAGTGCGGCGAGGATAACGACGGTTACTCCGTGAAGATGAAGATGAAATACTACATCGAGTACATGGAGAGCACTCGAGATGACAGCCCCCTTTACATCTTTGACAGCAGCTATGGTGAACACCCCAAAAGAAGGAAACTCCTGGAAGACTACAAGGTGCCCAAGTTTTTCACTGATGACCTTTTCCAGTATGCCGGGGAGAAACGCAGGCCCCCTTACAGGTAAAGTACTTGGGGGTGAAGCCCTTAGGCTCTTCTGTACGACAGGATGTGTCACCTGAGCGCGGTCCGCCAACCTTTTCCCAGAACACTGAGTGGTTCTCCTTGGCTGCACATGGAACTTAGGGGGTTACTGCTGCCTGACCAGGCCCTGCCGCCACAGACGGGTTTCATTGGTTTGGGTTGCCACCTAGGCATCGAGATTTCAGAAGGCTCCCCAGGTGACTCGAACATTCAAGCCGAGTTGAACCACTGATCTTTAAGGGTGGCTTCTAATTTTTTTTTTTTAACGTTTCTTTATTTCTGAGACAGAGAGTGAGCAGGGGAGGGGCAGAGAGCTGGAGAGACAGACTCCCTTGCAGTCTCCAGGCTCCGAGCTGTCAGTTCAGGGACTTAAATCCACGAACCGCGAGATCATGACCTGAGCCGAAGTCGGATGCTTAACCGACTGAGCCACCCAGGCGCCCCAAGGAAAGTTTTAATAGTTAAAGCCCAGTAGTAAGCCACATCAGTGATTTTTATTTTTTCTGTTATGGAGCACTCCAGGCACGATTCGTTCAGCGTTCCCTCGTGGCAGGGTCTGCGTGATCTCTGAAATAGAGGTCACGTAACGTGTTTTAGGAGACCAAGAACTCACGGTTTTGTAGCATGTGTGCGCAGAGTCAGTTTATCCTTCACATCTTGGACGTTTCTGTCCTTCAGGTGGTTTGTGATGGGGCCGCCACGCTCTGGAACCGGAATTCACATCGACCCTCTGGGAACCAGTGCCTGGAACGCCTTAGTTCAGGGCCACAAGCGCTGGTGCCTGTTTCCTACCAGCACGCCCAGGGAACTCATCAAGGTGACCCGTGAAGAAGGAGGGAACCAGCAAGACGAGGCCATTACCTGGTTTAGTATCATCCATCCCCGGACGCAGCTTCCCACCTGGCCGCCCGAATTCAAACCCCTGGAGATCTTACAAAAACCAGGAGAGACTGTCTTCGTACCAGGTATAGAGGAACTGAGAGAAAGCACATTGTTTGGTTTGTTTTATTTGTCATTTCGGAGCAGAAGTAAATGCAGAAGGAGTCAAAGAGATCCCCCTGCATGCTGACTCTAAATGAACGGACTGGGGCCCGCCTCAGACAGTGAGGTCTGTCACTGTGCCATCAAGCACTTAGGGGGCTGCTGTCCACATTTCTTGTAACCTGAATCTATAGTGGCTGTCGGGAAATTTCCCGTATGTAAAGAGTGTGTCCATCTCTGTCCCTGGTAGTTCCCTAGTGTCTTTGTGACTTGTGTGTATTTCTGCAAATTGGGTTTTTAATATAGTGTAGCACTGGCTGGGTTGAGTCAGGAAATAGGAGCTTGGGGCCAAGATGCAGGAAGTCCCATACCTGAAAACTACACTTCGGAAAAAAACAAAAAAAACGACATTTTGTTATGATAGGTTAAGTGTCGAGGGCAAGGGTGTTTAATATTTAAGATAGGTCTTATGGGGTGCCTGGGTTGTTCAGTCGGTTGAGCGTCTGACTTCGGCTCAGGTCATGACCTCACAGTTCGTGGGTTCGAGCCCCGCGTCGGGCTCTGTGCTGACAGCTCAGAGCCTGGAGCCTGCTTTGGATTCTGTGTCTCCCTCTCTCTCTGCCCCACCCCCGCTCATGCTCTGTCTCTCTCTGCCAAAAAAAAAACATTAAAAAATAAATTTAAGACAGGTCTGAATAGGTGTTGAGATAGAAACTGAAGAAGTTACTGCTTTTATAGTTTTGATCACAGTTTTGGATCAGCAGGGGTCCACACGCTTTTTCTGTAAAGGGCAGAGAGTAAATATTTTAAGCACGGGGGTTGGGGGGCAGACAGTGTTTACTCCAACTGCTTAATTCTGCCCTTGGAGCAGGAAAGCAGCCACGGACAGTCTGGAAATGAGCAGGCACAGCTGTGCTCCAGGAGAAGTTTGCACGGATTAGTTGTGATTCCTGGATCAGGAGAAGCATTTACCACTCTGGGTCTTCTGTCCCTGAGTCCCTCCCCGTAGATTGGAACCTGCTGTTGGCAGGGTTTTTGTCATTCGTGATTTTGTACGGAGCCCAGCCCTGTTTAACTGCTTATTTGTTGGATTTCAGGAGGCTGGTGGCACGTCGTCCTTAATCTTGACACCACCATTGCCATCACCCAGAATTTTGCCAGCAGCACCAACTTCCCTGTTGTATGGCACAAGACGGTAAGAGGAAGACCAAAGTTATCGCGGAAATGGTATAGGTGAGAGACGTTTCCTTCTTCTTTTGCTTTGTTCCAACTCCGACCCCAGAGGCGAAGTAAAAAAAGTCCACCGCTGCAGTAACGTGTGCTGGTCTGAGGCCTGGGAGAGCTGGGGCTGCAAAACCTCATGGGCAGAGGCCAGGGGGTCCAAGGTCAGGGCTAGTTCTCAGGATGCTTGCCAGCCTCGAGGCGACAGGGTAAGACTCTGCATGTTTGATCAAAGTCAGTCCGTCAAAACACGGCCATGATTGGGGTGTTTCTTTTGTTTTCTGTTTTGTTTTGTTTTCGATTTTTGTCCTCCCCCCCCCCCACCCCCCACCCCCCACCCCAAAGGCTAGCACTTAGCAAAGGAAGCCATGTTGTTTGGGTTTTATTTTGGTTCTTTCTTTTTCTTACTCAGAAGCATTATGCCCCTTTGAACTTACTACCTTCAGTTCTTGTGAGCGAGGTGACTGCCCTGGAGACTTAGCTCCTCTGTTTATCCACAGAACAGATACAGCACGGGCAGCGGCAGTGCAAGCCACCCCCAGCCACCCCGTGCCACTGTGTCCCAACCCTGACCTGGAGGGACCAGCTCTCGGGGTAAGAGAGGGATCCTGGCTTGGTCAGTGCTCAGCTTCCCTGCTGAGAGGGCCAGCAAGGGTGGTGGCTTTGTTCTCCCCGGACCCTCGGGCACCTGCGGCCCACTTACTTTGTCCCACCGGCCGCTGTATGCCGTGACTCGGTCGTTCTAAAGGCCTTAACCGCACAGCAGGTGCTTTGTCCCTGGTTAGTGCGGACGCCAGATTAGGTCCCCGAGGGGAGGGTTCCCGCCTCTGAAAGTCCGGTTCAGGTTTATCTTCGAGCGAGGGGAACCCTCTCTGTTACTCGACGCTTCTTATTTCTTACAAATCTGATTGTTTCTCCGCTTACGAAGGGAACTTAACCGAGCCCGACTGCAGTCACTAAACGCTGTGTTGTGGAAAGGAAGGGTTTAGAAAATCCACTAGGGAAGGTTCAGGAGGAAACAAACAGAAAAAAAACACAAGGAAGAGAGACTTTTTCTCCCAGGTGGACGAAAGCGCAGCCTGACTCAGGGCATCTGTGCCTCACACGTTGGCACTACGGCCGGCTCCTTCGCGAAGGTCAGAGTGAGCCGCGAGCAGCCAGTTCGCCTTTCCGGAGAGCCTGGGCGGCAGGCACGCGGGGGCTTCTGCTCCCGGCCTGCGGGTGCGTGCGTCCTCACCGCGTCCCCGTCCGGCACTCCCGGGCGCTCCCGAGAGAGGCAGGCCTCAGCTCCGGGTTCGGGGTTAAATGTGCTCGGTGTGCTCGCCGGTCCCAGCGCTGGGAACGACGTTTCTTGTCTCTCAGGATCTTGAAGCAAGAGCACCCCGAGCTGGCGGTCCTGGCCGACTCGGTTGACCTTCAGGAGTCCACGGGGATCGCATCCGACAGCTCCAGTGACTCCTCCAGTTCCTCCAGCTCCAGCTCGTCCGACTCGGACTCGGAGGTGAGGCCCTGCTCCCTCCCCAGGCCTCCCGGGAGGTCACTGGCAGGGGGACTCGGCGGCAGCCTTCCCTCCTCCTGGCCCAGAGGGAGAGAGCGCCGATTCCGCCAAGAGCTCCGGCTGCCACCCTCCCTGCTGTGTGGTGAATTCCGCCCAGTTTGTAGCCTCGCGCGTGCGTGGGGGGTCATCGCAAGAACGTTGGGAGGCGAAAGGAGCGTTGGGGGATCTGGCTAAGTGAGCGGCCCAGGATCACACGGCTAGCAAACGGCAGCGTGGGCGTTCGGGCGCAGAGCCTCGCGAGCTCAAAGCCCGTGCTGAGAATTTTCCCTGCGGATGTAGCCCGTGAGCCTGGGATCCGCGCAAGCTCAGCGGCTTGTTAAAAGCTAACGGGATACCGGGGAAGAGGGACCTGTGCCCTCAGCGGGTGAAATTGCCGTCCTGCCGCTTCGCAGAATCTGTCGATTCGGTGTTCCCCAGGGGGCGGGGGAGCGAGACTGTGAAGGGCCCTATGTCCCCTCTCTCCCGCCTCGGGGTCTGTGTCCGCGCAGCGGGATCGCATAATACGGCGTCAGAGCGCCGGCTGTAGACCGTCCTCAGAGCCGCGTCTTGATTCTAAACCCGTAAGCCCCCCCATCAGAGAACGCTGGCGGGCCCCCCGGCGTCTGGGGGCAGCCGCGGCGTTTGCGGGGCTGGGTAGCGGGCCGTGTTGCGGAGCCGGCAGAAGCGGCTGCTTCGCTTCTGGGAGAACCCGGACATTTGTGCCGTTTCTGGAGGGCGGAGGTTGGTTGACAGACCGGGTTGCATCCGGTCGAATTCCTGCTTTTCTCCTTCCGTGTCCAGTGTGAGTCCGGGTCTGAAGGGGACGGGACGACGCACCGCAGGAAGAAGCGGAGGACGTGCAGCATGATGGGAAACGGGGACACCACCTCCCAGGACGACTGTGTGAGCAAAGAGCGCAGCTCCTCCAGGTGACCACGCACGGCCGCCGACTGCGTAGGAGGGACGTGGCCACACGAGGGGCGGGGCCCTGGGGAGGTCAGCCTTTCGGGTCCGCGGTCAAGGGGAGGGCCGGACAAAGGCAGAGAATGAGGGCGCTCTCGGAACACGAGTCCGTTCGCTCGGCCTTTGCTGCAGTGGCTTTTTTCACCGCTCCCGGTGCAGATTAACGTGGCTTCTTTTACGCGGAAAGGCAAGAATCTGTGCGGATGGTGCCAAGGACACCCTTAATGTTATTTAATAAAAATTAAATCCGTTTTCTATCCTTGCCATTTGTTCCCCTCGAGAATACCAGAAACCCCCCCCCCCCTTGTTATTCTTGCGGCCTTGGGGGACAGCAGGGACTCCGCTGGCGTGCGTGCTCGGCGGGGAGGCGATGGTTACAGCTGTACGGGCGGCAGTGCGGGAGAAGTTCCCCGTGCCTCCTGAGGGCCTGAGGTGTGGCCTCCTGGCGTTGTCCCCCACTGCCGTCGTCCCTTTGAGCGCTCACACCGAGGGAGATGGCGGCGCAGAACTCGGGTGTTTTGTGAGGTCTCTGGCCCGTCTCCCACGCTCGTTCAAACCAGAGTGGATCTCGATAAGCGAACGCTTTAAGTCACTAAGGTCATTTCTGCCGGTAGTGGCCCTGTGCTGGGCACCTGACGGGCTTACGGGGAGGGGGGTTGGTGGCTGCCGTGCGCCCCGGGGCCCGGATCCCAGAGCCCCTTGCCACGGAGTGAGTTGCAGCGTGTCTGCAACGGGGAGACGGGGAGACGTTTCGGGAAGGTAGTCAGATACTGAAGCTCCTGCGACTTTTTAAGTGTCTGAGGCCCTGGCAGTGCCGCGGACGACGTCCCTGTCGCGTCCTTTGTATCTCTGAGCAGAGCGTTGTCTTCGGTGTGTTAGGAAAGTTTAGGACCCATGTTCCTTTCTGTCTGTTTCCCTCGTCCTCTGCAGTCACACTGGAATCCCACGAGAAGTTCAGGTGTCCTGTTCACCTGAACTTGTGGGACTAGAACGTGCATTCCTCAACCCAGTTGCCCTCTTCAGGCCGCTCTTAGATTTCGCTTCCTGCCTTTTTAAGGCGTCTGTGTTGTCGCGGACTCACTCCTACCTGCCCGCCATGTGTGACTTTGTAACTTGGAAGGGAAGGCCGTAGGGACAGCCCTGCCCTTAATGCCACGTGGGGCCCTGGGGTTCGGCTTTAACGTTTCCTTCCAGCTTTGCACCCGCTGTGTCGTCTACGTGCTGATTACAGGCAGTTGTACTTTCCTTGGCAGGATTAGGGACACTTGTGGAGGCCGGGCTCACCCCTGAGCAAAGAGAGAGACTGTCCCTGAGGTGGTTCCTGCGTACGTGGTTGGCGGCCACCTGACTCAGTTTTCACGTCTTCTGCTCCCTCCTTCTCCTCTGTCTTCTTTGAATTTGGATCATCCTTCTCTGGTCCAGGCTTCTGTCTTCGGTCAAATGCCGTTTTCACTGCTTCCTAAGAATAGATGGCCAAGAAGTTTAAAAGCTCACGACCCTCAGTGAAACCCCGAAAGGCTGCAGGCCCATGGGCCCCTGGGTGACAAGGCCTGTGCTGTCTCTGAACCACGCTGCTCCGCCCCGAGGCCGGAGGGCCGCCATCCCGGGAGCGGCCGGCTGCGTCTGACTCCTCACCGACCGTTGGTGCGGAACCTCTGCCGTCCGAGAGCCGGCTGCCCACCAGCGGGCCCTGAGGGGCGAGCGGACTTGGATTTGCGCGCGAGCCGGTTACGCGTACGAAGTGCCGCGTGTGCGCCACCTCCCCGTGTCACCCTTTGTCCGAAGCCGCGTGGCGGTGACCCAGCCGGCACGTGCGGCACCGCTCACCACCGCGAGCACTGTCTTGTGACGCGTTCCCTTCTCTCCGCCGTCGGAGGGCCTCGTGCGTCCCGGCGGTGTGTGTGTGCCGAGCGTCCTGGGGGGAAGGACGACGCGTCGGGGTTTGGGTTGGGGACAGAGGAAAGGTGTTCAGTGCATTCTCATCACGGAACGTGAATGAGGAACGGGGCTGCCACCTGACAGACGTGTCCTGGTCTTTCCTGCCGCGTGATCTGCTCCGCGAGAGACGTCGCGATGAGTGTCCCCGTTCGTTTGACCGGCAGACACGAGGTGGGCGCCTCGGGCTGCACGTCTGGAGCGAGGGCGTATACGGTGCTTCTCGCCTTTGGGATCTTGTCTGGGCTTCCAGACGACTCCGCCGTGAACGCTTGGGGATTGACCAGCAGGTTCCACGTCTTGCCCTCTTCATTCTTCTCTGCTTGCCTTAATCCGTCTCTGAATTCAACTAAACTTAAAAGGGGGCTTGGCAGGGACGTGCCGTCTTCTGGGTGGGAACGCGGGCCAGGGCACGAGCAGCCGGAGGGCAGAGGAGCGCTCACCGTAGTCTCCCGGGCGAGCCGC
Organism: Panthera leo; assembly: GCF_018350215.1. Lineage (NCBI taxonomy): Eukaryota > Metazoa > Chordata > Mammalia > Carnivora > Felidae > Panthera > Panthera leo. The sequence goes on along the minus strand of NC_056692.1, from coordinate 56,449,862 downwards.
GAGGTGTGTGCACGCATCCTGGAATCGTGTGGTGTCGCCTCCCCCAGATCCTCCCGACACGTGGATTTAATCTGGGGGACCCAGGTCTCTTCTGTGCAGAGGTTACATTTTTAACAGAGTGGTTGTCATTTCTTGACACTAGGTCGGTCGAGTGGCTTTACTCTAGGAGGTTGGGCCCCTATTTTGTGTTTTCTGCATCCTCAAATGCCAATCCAAAGAAGCGGCCGGATGGGATGGAGAACGTCTGCCACCTTCCTCAGCGCTGGCGCCCGTCACCCGCCCTCCTTTCCCCGCCCGGCCACGGGGCTCAGGCGGCCCCGGGCTCCAGGGTGTGTGTGCGTGTGAGTAAAGTCACACACGGAACTTGTAACCTGTTTGTATTAATACCTGAATGGTGTTCCTCCTCCTTTTTAAAATTTTCTTGCCATCTTCAAAATAATTTTTTCATCTCCCCAGTATTGCTACGGGGCGATCGCACCTTCCTCTCAAATTCGTACCAACTTCTCTCTAAGCCTCGGTTTAAAGGAAAACCAACAAAAGCAAAAGGCTATTCGCCGCCAGGGGGCGTGCAGTGGCTGCGACGACAGGGTAGTTTAAACTGGAGAGATTAGCCTCCCCCCCTCACCCCCCCAAAGGCTCCAGCGATGGGTGATTCCTGTTTGACAAACAATACTCAGAAATAAGGGATCCAGCTCATCTGCAGGCTCGCAGTCCCTTCACCTGAAAGCATCTGGCTCACACAGATTACATGCTGCCACTGGGCTGTCGCTGGCCCATGAATGACCATGGGACAGTCTTTGTTTTAGCCAGGCCGGGATTCAGCACCTCCCACGCCTCCCCTTTTACTGTCACCGTGGGCCATCCGAGCACACCAGTATGGAAAGAAAGCAGGGATGGGGTGCGGAAACTGAGAAAGGAGTGGAGTGATGGCTGGGTGCTCAGGAAAGTGGGGACCAGGGCCATCTGTTCTGACGTCAACCCTTCTGCCCGCGTGGCCTGAGCTGCTCCGCGTGCCATCAGCAGTAGTGAGAGAAGGATCCGCATGAAACTATTTTCTAGGGATTCTTCAACTTAAAACCCAATGCGCTGGGTCCTGGAACGAGGGCTCTTGGACCGGTAACGTCTGATAGGAGCAGGTGGATGAAGACACTGGCGGGGGGGGGGGGGGGGGGAGCCTCTGGGGCTTCGGGAGTGAGCACCAAGGGTTCTACCATCAGCCTGAGTATCCAGGGCCGCACACAGGTGCCTCTGGGGTCATCAGTAGTGCTGGGATATTCAGGGTGACACCTTTGAGGGGAGAGCCACCAAACACAGGGACGTTGTTCACATTTGGCTCAGGCTCGCAGATGCCCATTGATTAGTCATTCGAGCACCCAGCCTGCGTTTGAGTGCCAGCCACTGTTCTAGGTGCTGGAGATGAAGCAGTGACGAGTCCAGGTCCCTCCTCTCGTGGAGCTAAGGGACAGTGAGTGTGCCGTGGTTCCCAAGGGTCGCTGGTCGGGGTAGGTAGAGTCTGGCATATCCGTTTCCGCGGCCAGAAAAGCAAGTTCAGACTTTACAAAATACAAGTTTATGAGCGCTTCATAAAAGAACGTAATTAACATCATAGCCGTGTTCTTAGTATTTGGTTTCTCTTTCTAAATTAGCTAAAGATATCTAAGGGTAAGCAAGAAAGTTGCTGGTATAAGTTGCTTCGTGAATTTATTAGAGGTTCCGCCTGGATGTGATTTAGGACCTCAGATGAGCGTGTGGGACAGAGCGGGAGTTTTGCGGTAAATGTCGTAAAAAGTGCTTTCTAAGGACGTAGGCGTGTAAGTGCGCAGCTGTAGGTTCCTCGAATCCTGTGTAGCGTTTCCACAAGTAAGTCGTTTGTCATGTGTGCTGGTACTGTCGATGGTTCCCCGCGGAGCCTGGTTCCTCCTCACACTCCCCTCCCCGCCTTCTGCCACAATGTTCCAATGATGTCACATTCTGTACAGCCAAACTAGACAAACCTCGTGCCCCGGCCCCTCAGGTGGTGGCTGTCATCGGTAGTTCAAAAACGTGACACTCCTCGTGTCCCCTGAGCACTGGCCCGGCCGGCTGTCTCCAGGGTGACCGGACAGTGCGGAAGGCCGGGGACCATGTGCCGAGTTGAGTCCTCGTGCCTCCTGCAGCTGTCACACGCACCCAGCAGCCTCCTACGTCTGCTTTCATCTCGCCGTGGGCTCCGCCACCAAATGCCTGTGGCTCTGCCATTTGACTGGTATTTTTAACTTTCACTTGGATGAAACTTGTTCATCATTTTAAATAAAGCAACTTGATTTGGAGTTGGGCTTTTTGCATTGTTCTGTTCTTGTTTCTTTCCGTTATTCATCTGATAGTTGATACAGAACGTGACCGAGTTTGCACAACGGGCCCTCTTACATAGCAACTTTGAAACAGTGAGGACAGGGGACAAGGAAGAAGACCCACTTAGCCCGTAAGTCCCCTTGTGGTCAGAAGCCAGTAGCTAAGACCTAAGCCCCACTCCACATTTTGCAGTTACGGGCTGTTTTTCATCGGTCACCACTGAAATTCCTTTTGCTTGTACCTTCATATTATGTGATGCGGCAGGATTAAGCTTGCCTTTTGCCCATTGGTCATAACTGGACCAGGAGGAAGCCTGAGCACACGCTAGCATCTTCCATTTATTTTATTTTTTTTTTTAATTTTTTTTTTCAACGTTTTTTATTTTTATTTTTGGGACAGAGAGAGACAGAGCATGAACGGGGGAGGGGCAGAGAGAGAGGGAGACACAGAATCGGAAACAGGCTCCAGGCTCCGAGCCATCAGCCCAGAGCCTGACGCGGGGCTCGAACTCACGGACCGCGAGATCGTGACCTGGCTGAAGTCGGACGCTCAACCGACTGCGCCACCCAGGCGCCCCTAGCATCTTCCATTTAAACAGCACTCCATCTAGGGGCGCCTGGGTGGCTCGGTTGGTTAGGGACCTCGGCTCAAGTCATGATGTCACAAGCCGTGGGTTCCAGGCCCGCGTCAGGCTCTGTGCTGACAGCCCGGAGCCGGGAGCCTACTTCCAATTCTGTATCTCCCTCTGTCTCTGCCCCTCCCCTGCTCACGCTCTGTCTCTCTCTCAAAAATAAATAAACATTAAAAAAAAATTTAAACAACACTCCATTCTAGCTTCTTGGCTCCCACCAGATGTCAGCTCGGGCACTGTAATTTTTCCAAAACAGCAGTAAATGTATCCAAAGCAAAAACCGGCACCCTGTTTTTTCAGCTGGTACCTGACACACTTCGTCCGCCCTGGGTTTATTGGGAGCAGGGGAGAAATACTGTTTCGGGTTACAGCGTGGTCATCTCAAACACACACTGTTCAGCAACAGAGCCCTGGAAGGATCTGGAGGAACAAAACCAGTACACTTCCCTTCATTCCACCTTCGCTACCTTCCAGAATTACTCCAAGAGGAAGAGCCGGTAGGGGACCAGAGTGGACACAAGGCACCTGGAGCTGAGTTCCAGAAACCGCCTTCGGGGGGCAGCCACGTTACCGGGACGCCCGTGTGGAAGGCTGCTGGGTCTCAGCCCAGAAGGGGCATCCAGCGGCCAGGCTCGGGCAGTGTCCTCTGAAAACGCTGTGGACGTGTCCGGGGAGTGGCCGGGAGTAAAGCGGGGTTGACCTTCGCTTTGCACCGTCTTGCCGGCAGCCCAGGGCCACGGTTTAGGCGAGCCTTCCGGCCTCACCGGGCCTCGGCATTCCGCTGGCGGTTCCAAAGTGCTGTGAGATGGCCTTCCGTACCGGGCGGAAATGCTGCGGAAAACGACGGTAATCTGAGGGCGCCCGTGGAATGAGTGTTGCAAGCCGGTTTTCAAAACAAAAATCTAAGCGCAAAGCTTAGGGGCCCGGGGCGGGGCTGGGACTCGTCCGGCCTCAGGAGCGCCGCCCCCAGGGGTCAGGCCCCGGGTCCCCCAGCATCGGAGCCACCCCCGGGGGAGGGAGGGGAGGCGGGGCGCGGCGGGGGCTCCGCCCCGGGGCGGGGCGCGGGCGGGGCGCGGCCGGCTCCCTCGGGGTCCCCGCGGGCTGGCACTCCGGCGGCCGCGGCGCGATGGAGGCGCCGGCCGAACTGCTGGCCGCGCTGCCCGCGCTGGCCACGGCGCTGGCGCTGCTGCTCGCCTGGCTGCTGGTGAGGCGCGGGGCGGCCGCGAGCCCGGAGCCCGCGCCCCCGGCCGAGGCCCCCGGGACCCCCGCGCCGCCCGGCCCCTGCGCCCCGGAGCCGGCGGCCGCGCCGGAGGACCCGGGGGAGCTCGAGGGCCCGGGGGAGCGCGCGGCGGCGCCGGCGGAGGCGGAGGCGGAGGCGGAGGCGGAGGAGCAGGCCGCCGAGGCCAGGCAGGTACGGACCCGGCCCTCCCGGGCGCCCCCTCCCCACCCCGGGGCCCCGCCCCCTCCGTCTCCCGGCTCGGGCGGGGCGGGGGATCGGGTCCCCAGCCTCGGGCCGGGCCGTCCCCGGGAGCGCAGAGCCCGCGGCCGGCAAGGAGGAAGGGCCCCGCCGGCAAACTCGCCCTCCTCCCCCAGAAGTGTCGCCGAGCGACGAGGCTGTCGGGAGTTGTGTGCTCCGCTGGCGATCCTCTCTTCCCGGCCGGCCGGCCGCGGCTCCCGCCCCACCCCGCGCGGGTCACACCCACCCCTCACCCCGCACCTTCCCCCCTTCCCCCCCCACCCCCCCGCCCACGGGTTCCCACATCCACGTGCATGTGGCACATTTCAAGGTCTGCAGTAATGAGAGTTGTCTCGATAAAGAAAAAAATAGTCATACTTGGGGGGGGGGGGGGGAAGGAAAGCTGGCTTTTTTTTTTTTTTTTAAGCCAATTTGAAATCCAGACTCCAGAGTCAGTGATGTCTCTGGTGAAGCGCATAGGGTGGGGCCGATGGGAAAGGCACCGCACGATTGCGGTCATTTTTATTGTCGTTTTCAAACTGCACACGTGCTTTGGCACATCTCCCCCGGGGGTTGCAGATAAGCCTGGCCTTTATGGAATGGAAGGGCAAGATAAGGCCCCCCTACAGCACAGCTGAGCACCCCTGTGCTGAGCCTCCTGCGACTGCCCCACGCCTCACTCCCTGTGGTCCTTCAGCTCTGTCCTGACGGTGCCGCCTTGCTTCAGGATACCCAGAGAGATATGCTCTCACCCACCAAGAAATACACTTTTCCCAGTGCTTGTCTCTACATTGGAAACCCACTGGCGAGGCACAAAACCCACATTCCCAGGATTTCCTCCTCCCTGGGCCCCTGTAGGCTCCCACCCAGGGCCCACATCAGAATTAACTTCCCAGCTCCTCTGCTTGGAAGGGAGGATGGCCAGAGCAGTAGAAAGTGTGACCAGGCTGCTTTAGTGCCTTGTCAGTGTGTCGACAGTGCCCATTCTGAATTCTGCTGGACACGGTGGTTTATACTGGAGAGAACCCTCGACGGGAGAAGGCAGTGAGGCTGGGGCCAGGGGTTTCTCTTTGCTGAGTCAGTGTGCCGGACCCCTCTGAGCAGGCGCTTTGTTTGACAAAGTGGGTGACTAATTGTGTCATTAGAGCGGATTCTAACCAGCCTGCCCAGGGCTGCTGTATCCGGCCCAAGGAAGACAGGGACTCCGCTTTAATGGAGGCCCTGCTGTTCTTGCTGACCTCATCCATGAGGATGGCAGGTAGGGTTTGGACCTGTGCTGATTTGTTAGGTTTGTTCCCGTATTTGGGATTCTGCCTGCGCTCACGGCTTCCTGGGAACAGGAGAGGCGTATGGGCTATTCTCAGCCGCTTGCCCTCAGCAAGCCCTGCTCCCACAGTTTACACAGTGGCCCTTTATCACTCAGCAGCAAGTTCTAGACTGAAGTTTGCAGCGCCTGATTGTGGCATCCAGTCATGTCTTGACCCTCTGGGTTACAGCACCCAGGAGAGAGCTTTCTGCAAGGCCTGGGGGCCCTCAGCAATTCGAGATCTAGTGGGATGGGCCCGGTGCCCACGGTCAGTAGCAGCCAGAGCACAATTTGCCTCTGTCTGGAAAATGCTCGTCCTGTGGGGGGGAGTGGGTGCTTTGAAGGACAAAGCTCATCACAGGGGTTCACATGCGGGGCAGTTGCCAGATGACCCTGAGAGGCCGTCCTCCCACTGCGACACCCTGTCCCGAGATCATCCCGACGCAAGGGTTATGTTGAAGTCAGTCTCCTCACCCGGAGCTCCTGCCTTCCCTTGTAGGTTCAGGTCCCCAACCGTTGCCGAGTTGCCCAGCCCCCGTCAACTCCAGCTGGCAAACACTAAATCACTGCCATGCCTCAGGCCCCGGGATCAGGTGCTGGGGGCGGGGGGGGGGGGGGGGGACACCTATCACTGTCCCCCACTACTCTGCCTTCTTAGTGGTGGGATTACCCCTGAAAGAAGCTGTTAAGAAATTGGCTGGAAACAGACTTCTCATTATCATATTGCCGAGCCTGGAGAGCGGGTGGAAGGACCCTGGGGAAATGGGGGCTGGGGGCATACAGCCACCTTGCTAACTAATGGCAGTCCTTCTGATCCAGTCGTCCTTCTGCCCTGCCAGGCCTGGGAGGCTCAGGGCAGCTGCTTCCTTTGACTCACAAAGCTGATTATTGAGAAGGATCCAGAGCCCAGGGAAGCGGCCTTTCACTGTGGCTGTGGTTCACTGGGAAGCGTCCCCACGGTTGCGGGAAGCAAAGTAGCATGATGGCCCGAGACACCGGGCAGCCACTGAAGAAATGGGGGGTGAGCAACCGGCCAGGGCAGGGAGGCTGGGCATTGGGCAGAGCTCTATTATTAGAACCTCTTTCTTGTCATGTCTCCTTGGGGCGAGTGTAGGGGTGGGCAGCTGAGGAAGCGTGACAGGCATGCCACACCCTCACAGAGAATGGTGGCCAACAATGTCACGAACCAGAGCCGGTCCCTTTTAAGGCCAGGAAACAGTGCTCTTTGGTGCTGATGTATAAGTTGCAATTTTAGGATTACCAGGCTTCTTACCCAACAGGGGCGTGGATTCCAGCAAAACTACGTCGTAGGGTTCCCAAACGGTGGTCAAGGTGAAAGTCAGGGGTCACTCAGATGGTACTAGAGTGAGGTCTGGGCCAGAACTCAGACTTCTTGGCGCTGGGGTCCTGGCTCTGCTCAGCAACCGAGTGGGGACGGTATCACCAAACACAGAACAGGCAAGGACACTCTTCTAGGCTGAAGACTAAAGAGACAAGACAGACAAACGCAATGCCTGATCCTTGATTGGGTTCTGGATGGGGTGGGGGTGGGGAGCCATAAAGAACGTCTTGGAGATAACTGGGATATGTTTCAAATAAATGGTTTATTAGATGATTTTGTTGTATTCAACACAGTTTCTTGCGTGATGCTGGCGTTGTGATTATGTGGAAGTATGTTGTTGTCCTTAGAAAAATGCATGCCTAAACATTTAGCAATAACATAGAGTGATTCTTTTTTCTTCTTCTTCTTCTTTTTTTTTTTTTTTTTTTGCATTTACTGTATTTATTGAAAAAATCCGCCTATAAGTGGACTTACACAGTTCAAACCCGTGTCGTTCAGGGGTCAACGTATCATGATGCTAATCGTTATACACACACACACACACACACACACACACACACACTCAGGGTGGGTGTGTACGTGGAGAGAGAATGGAAAGACGGCAAAATGTTAATAATCGGTGAATCTAGGTGAAGGGTACGTGAGTACCTTGTTCATTGTTTTATTCTTCCAATTTTTCTGTAGGTTTGGAATTTCTCAAAATACAGTGTTGGAGACTTGATGAGCACCGGGAAACTTATAGAATTGTTGAATCGTTACATTGGGCACCTGAAACTTTTATGACACTGCATATTCATTATACTTGAATCACAAAAAAATACAGTGTTGGAAAAAAAAAAGAAACCCAGTGGGGAATTTCTCAGGACGGGGCTTGGTTTTTCAGACCCTCAGGTGGTGTGGGTCTGACTGGGCTGCACAGCCTTACCTGGCTGTCCCCACTGTGCGGCGGGGCCCGGGTTCACCTCCTTTTTTTGTTTTCTTTTTTTTAAAGTTTTATTTATTCTGAGAGAGACAGAGACAGCACGAGAGAGGGAGGGGCCGAGAGGGAGAGAGAATCCCAAGCAGGCCCCGCACCCTCAGCGCAGAGCCCGATGCGGGGCTTGAACCCGTGAACCGTGAGATCACGACCTGAGCCGAAATCAAGCGTCAGCTGCTTAACTGACTGAGCCCCCCAGGCACCCCCCTGGTTCACCTGCTGTTAGGTCCATGCTGTGTCCCCTACCCTCACCATCCTTGTCACCACGGCTGTGTCCTGCACGCCCCCCCCCCCCCACCAGAGACCACAGAATGATTTAGGAGCATGTGAATCCCCTCCCCCATCATCCGTCCTGACCTTCGTGATGCCGACATGGCCCCACTTTCTGTTCTCTCAACGAAGGCACAGAAGCCAGCCAGTGGAGGGCGAGACAGATATCTGTCAATTGCTCACTTTGGAATCTTGTCTTAGCTCGAGCTGCTAAAACAAAATGCCAGAGGCTGGGTGACTTATACACTAGGAATCTATTCCTCCCACTTCTGGAAATTGGCGAACCCAAGATCAAGGTGCCGGCCGATTCAGTTCCTGGTAAGAGCCCACTTCCTGGTTGTGGACGACCACCTCCTTGCTGTGTCCCCACGTGGTGGAGAGAGAGCTCTCTGGTCTCTTCCTCTTCTTATAAGGACAACAATCCCATCCCGGAGGCCCCACTCTCAGGACCTCATCCAACACCGGTGACCCCCACAGGCCCCACTTCCAAATACCATCACATCGGGGGGTCGTGCCGAGCTGCGGACAAGAGTCCAGGGTTCGGTAGTGCAAGACGGTGTCTTCTGTAAAGTCATTTCAGCTCAGAAGTCTTCTTCCGTGTGAGAAGGAAGTCCAGGGGCTTTCCCGATGGCTCAACTTTGTTCTTGCTTTCGGAGATAGTCTTTTTTTTATAATTTTTTTTTTTAATGTTTTATTTGTTTTTGAGACAGAGAGAGACAGAGCATGAACAGGGGAGGGGCAGAGAGAGAGGGAGACACAGAATCGGAAGCAGGCTCCAGGCTCCGAGCCATCAGCCCAGAGCCCGACGCGGGGCTCGAACTCACGGACCGTGAGATCGTGACCTGAGCCGAAGTCGGACGCTCAACCGACTGAGCCACCCAGGCGCCCCAGCTTTCGGAGATAGTCTTATTTGCACACAGAAAATTCAGCTGTCAGAATTTTCTACGTAGTGGGAGGTGGTAAATTTTTAAAGAATCTCTCTCTTTCTATATATATATTTTAAGAGAGAGAGAGAGAGAGAGCACTTGCAAGTGGAGGAGAAGGGCAGAAGGAGAGAGGATCTTTTTTTAAAAAAATTTTTTTAGAAAGATCCTTCATTATTATTTTTTTTTAATGTTTATTTTTATTTTTGAGACAGAGCACAAGCGGGGAAGGGGCAGAGAGAGAGGGAGACGCAGAATCTGAGGCAGGCTCCAGGCTCCGAGCTGCCAGCACAGAGCCCGATGTGGGGCTCGAACTCGGGAACGGCGAGATCATGACCTGAGCCGAAGTCGGGTGCTTAGCGGACTGAGCCACCCAGGCGCCCCTAAATTTTTTTTTAGTTTAGTTATTTATTTTGAGAGAGAGAGAGAGAGAGAGAGGGAGAATGAGTGGGGGAGGGGCAGAGAGAGGGGGAGAGAGAGAATCCCAAGCAGGCTCTGCGCTGTCAGCGTAGAGCCCAATGTGGGGCTTGATCCCATGAACCGAGAGATCATGACCTGAGCCAAGATCAAGAATCCCAAGAGTCAGACCCTTAGCCAGCCGAGCCACTCAGGTACCCCGAGAAAGAATCCTAAGCAGGCTCCACACTCAGCATGGAACCTGACACCAGGCTCAATCCCGCAACCCTGGGATCATGACCTGAGCCGAAATCAAGCATCCAAGAGGCAGACACTCAACCGACTGAGCCGCCCAGGCGCCCCAAGAGCATGTCTTAAGAGACAAAGCTGCCTTTCTGGAACAGCCGGAGCCTGACCACACCCGGTCTGCCACCGTTAGGGACAGGTGAATGAATCAGGACTTCAATGGGGTTCAGAAACCCCCTCCTACGAGGGTCGTGCTGTGCACAGACAGAGCGCCTTGCTGACATCTTTCTGCTTGCGGCTTGGTCGGAACCGAAAAGGAAGCCTGGGATGCTGCCGCAGGATGTCACTCCCCTCCCACCCGGAAGGGAGAAGTATCAGTCGCGTTCTCCTGGCCACAGTGGCTAAAGAATAACAAGTGAGATTAAATGGTCCCAAGGAAACCCAGCGTGAGAATGCACGGTACTTGTTTACCTAATATTTTTGCCTCTGAAGAGCCGTAGGTAGGACTTGGGCGGGGGGGGGGGGGGGGGGGGGGGGACGTCCTTTAACCTCTGTGCCTCTAGGCCTCGGTTTCCCCAAACTGAACGGCTTGAACGAAAACAACCTCTGATATCTCTTAGAGTGCTTGGCAGTCCACGATTATCTGTGTGCACGCGTGGGTTTCGTATTTGCAAGTTAAATTCCACGTTGTTAACACTGGTCTGGCCAACGTGACCTCTGGTTGAGACAACCCTGGGCACGTTCTCAGCAAGGACCTAATTCTGTGACCTCGGTATTAATAGTGTTTCTCCTGGCCAGATGCGTATTTGCTGAGGACTCAGAATCTGAGAGCAATCCCAAGACAAGCAAACACCTCCAGTCCAGATCAGTAAACCCTGCTCCAGGGGTCCAACCATTTGTATCTTTATTCTTCATGAAGCCTAAAACCAGTTTCTCTGCCTGCGGTGCAGAGGCCTCCTTAGACATTTTAAACACCGGCCACCCGTCTTGTGTTATTATCCTTAAAGCTGGTCGTGGTCAGAATTCTTCAGCCTGGTCGGTCCCCCTGCACGGTGGTTTCATTTCATCCTGCGCTCCCAGCCCTGATTTTGTCCCCGGGTTCTCGCTGTGCATAACCGTCTCTATTTATCCCGCAATGTAGACACTAGAATTCCACCTAATCCTTGCTGATAAGGGGAGAATGCTGGCTGGTGCCTCTGGGTGGTTTTTTTTTTTTTTTTTTTTTTTTTTTTTTTTTTTTTTTTTTTTTTTAAATGAAGCTTTTGATGTCCTCCAAATCCTCTTTGTAGGAACGATGCCAAAAGCCGTTCATCTGAGAGGATTGGATCTGGCGTGCTTGGCCATCTGAGCAAGAGAGTGTGTTTAGGGCTTGTGAATGTGCCCTCATTTGGGATATGAGGTCGGAGTCCAGGATGGCCCTGTTAGTCTGGATGGCTGAACTTGGCCCCGCAGCCTGGCTCCTCCACGGCCCCGGGTGTTGTGTGCTGGGAACGTGAACGCTGGGTCTCAGTCTCTCCCCTCCTCTCCCCGTCTCCCCCCATCCCCGCTTCCTGAGTCAGCATCTTACCCAGTATTCTTCCTTTGTTCTTGGTCCACGCTGGTCAAGCTCATGCCCATATCAAGTGGAGGGCTCACCTCTGGACCCGGATCGCCGCTGCTGCCTCTGGAACACACTGACCACTGCCCCCCCCACCCAGCCTCTTCCTGAGCCCCATCTCCTGCCTCCTCAACATTGGCCTGTGGTTGTCCAGTGAGCACCTGACACGGCCCTGTCTGTTAAGTGCTCTTGACTACTTCTTCTTTTTTTTTTTTTTTTTAATGTTTATTTATTTTGAGAGAGACAGAGTGTGAGCAGGGCAGGGGCAGAGAGAAAGGGAAACAAAATCCGAAGCAGGCTCCAGGCTCTGAGCAAGCCGTCAGCACAGAGCCCGACGCGGGACTCGAACCCACAAACCGTGAGATCGTGACCTGAGCCCATGTGGGACGCTTAACCAACCGAGCCACCCAGGCGCCCCTAGTGCTCTCGACTTCTGTTGCCCGAGGGGTGCCCTCGGCCCCTCCCCGCCCCCAGCGTCCTTCACCACCTGCTCAGAATTCCTCCATGGCTCCCAAAGCTGCTCAGGCCAAAAGCCCACACAACATCCTTGTTTTCTCATTTTCCCTGCGGCCCGAAGTCATTCCATCAGCAAGTCCTGTCGCCTCTGCCTGTGGGATACCTCCTCCTGACGTCAGGCCCTCCTCTCCACTCCAGGCTGCTCCGGCAGTCCGTGGCTCCTCTGGGCTGTGAAGGAACCTCTCAGCGGCTCCCCCTGCTTCCAGCCCGCCCCCCACATTCCGCCCAACAACCAGCGCGATCTTTATAACCTGGAAACGGGCCCCTCACGCTCTCCTGCTCTAAGCCCTGCGGTGGCACAGAATACATTCCAAACTCCTGCCTCGGCCCTGCGGCCCGCCCTGCCTCCTCTCTGCAGCCCCGGCCGCCTTCCCAGTGCTCAGACACACCAGGCCTGCCCCCCATCCGGACCCTGGGATTTGCTCTCCGCTCTGCCCGGCGGACCCTCCCTGGCCTAGACCTTCACATGACTGCTCCTGCCCCCTTGCCTTTCAAGGCTCTGGCGCCTGAGCACCTTAGCGGATAGAAGTCCCCCACCCCTGCTCCAGCACGCCGTTCTATCGGGCTTTCTTCACGGCACTCCACAGGGTCTGAGGTCATCCCTTATGTCTGCCGAAGCGGAATGTCGGCTCCGGAGAACAGGGTCCCTGCCTGCCATGGTCACGGCCACACCCCCAGCTCCTACAGCAGGCTCAGCACACAGTAGCACCCACCACATGCTTGTGGAATTTATAAACCGCAGGAACAACAAAGAGAAGGAACGGGGCAGCCCCTGCCAGGAGGCGATGCCACCTCCTCGTAGGACTGGCCTGGGCAGCAGGCAGAGGCCATTTCTCTTCATGCCCCCGGATGCCCCAAAGAGGCAGACGGCTCTGTAAGGTAGTGAGCTCCCCGAGGCTACAAGTGTTCAAACACACTGGAGAACTTTCATCAAAGGTTTTATCAGCTATAGGGTTTTGAATTAGGTCAAAGCCACTTAGATCGGTGGCTTTCTCACATTTTTAAAAGCACTAGCGGGGCACCTGGGGGGCTCAAGTCGGTTAAGCGGCCGACTCCGGCTCAGGTCATGATCTCACAGCTGGTGAGTTCGAGCCCCGCGTTGGGCTCCGTCCTGACAGCTCAGAGCCCGGAGCCTGCTTCAGATTCTGTCTCTCTCTGCCCCTCCCCCGCTGGCACTCTGTCTCTTTCTCTCAAATATAAATAAACATTAAAAAAAAATTAAGGGGGTGCCTGGGTGGCTCAGTCGGTTAAGCGTCCGACTTAAGCTCAGGTCATGATTGTGGGTTCAAGCCCCGCATCGGGCTCTGTGCTGACAGCTCGGAGCCCGGAGCCTGCTTCGGATTCTGGGTCTCCCTCTCTCTCTTCCCCTCCCCCGCTCACGCTCTCTCTCTGTGTCAAAAATAAATAATAAAACATGAAAAACAATTTTTTTTAAGGCGCTAGATACCTTTTTTCTTCTTCGATCTTAAATGGAAGCCCAGTGCATAAAGCAAAAGCAGATCTGCCCTGGGTGGAGGTCTCAGCCCCTCTATTCCCCTGCCCCTCCTCACAGCAATCCCCCCAGTACCCACCACAAAGCTCCAGGGGTCTGCCCACTGAGGGCAAAATGAAAACTGAGCTCAAGACCATCCTCCCCGGATTCTGTGACCTCAAAGGACCCCGCGCAAAGGAAGGAGGAGCACCCAGAGGTGAATGCCCGAGATCACATACCCGAGGCCTTGGTTCCAAGGGGGACCCTAAGTTCCAGCCTGCCCTCCCATGGCAGCCCCCGGGGGACGGGAGAGGAGAACACTTCCCGGGAAGCCTTAGAGACTGAGCCCCTGAATCAGGAAGCAGAAGAACTTCACAGGCCTGGGGATATTTGAATTGAACCCGGCAGCCGTCATTTTAGGGTTCTAGTGGGGAAAAAAGCATGATCGAGCTGGCATTTTAAGGTGTTCTCAGAGCAGATGAGTCAGGGGAAAGTGAGGTCGAGGACAACGGTGCCGTTTCAGGCGTGAGAATGAGGGTGAATCTTAGGGACTTTTGGGGGGGGCGGGGCGTGGCGGGGAGACAGGGACAGCGGTTGAGAAGCGGAAGCAGAAAGGAAGCAGGAGGCTTGAATCAGCGTTCCCGGGCCATGACCAAGTGTCAGAGATGCCGTGATCACAGAGAAAGGCTGAGAAGGGCCAGTTTGAGATAAGAAGACACAAGTTCCTCGGCTCAGGGGTGCGCCTTATCCAGCCGCAAATACAGGGTCCCCTGCCTGGAGCTGTCACTTGGGCGTGCGGTGGCTGAGCTGTTTGGACGTTCGGGCGGGGGGAGAGAGAGAGAGAGCCGCCGTGACCATGACCTCTGCCGGCCCCACCCTCCCCGCCCAGCACAGGCGCTCCAGGAGCTGGCGCCAGGTCTGCGCCCGCAGCCGCTCCCCTCTGAATGCAAAAGATGAGCAGCCTGATTGACTAATGGCATCTTTCTGGGAGGGGAGAGAGCACGGTCACACCCCCTCTGCCTGCAGTGGAGCTGGGGGGGGGGGGGGGGCGGGCAGGGAGGGAGGCAGCGCCCGCACGATGCCCGTTGTTCTCGGTGCCCACGTGGGAAGCCTGCAGCCGCTGCGGTGGGTGGGGCTGCCCAGGCTGAGGAGAGGTGCAGGGGAATCGTGCAGGCCCCTCTCTCTGTTGGCTGCTGCCGGGGAGGGAGGGTCGGGCATCCCCAGGGAAGTGAGGTCTCCCTCTCCCCCTGCCTGGCGGAGCCGTGGTCCTCTAAAATCACTCCCAGATTAACCAGGGGCCCTGCCGCGGTCACAGCCCAGTTGGCTTTGGTGGCAGCTCACAGGGTCCCAGCAGAGCCTGTGTGCGGGACCCCAGGGCCGAGCCTTCTGCTCAGGCAGACAGAGAGATGTTTCTCTCTCTCTCTCTCTCTCTGTCTCTTCCCTACCCGTCTCTGTCTCTGTCTCCGTCTCCCCATCCTCTGCCTCGCGCTGTGCATCAGGCCTAGATCAGCCAGGGCAGCCATAAAAGGCAACATGCTGTCTGCAGGCTCGCACTGGCTCTGAGAAGCCTCCCCCCTCGGCCTCTGGGAGACCCTGGCCCCTGTGCTTTGCCTGTCCCCCCACCCATCCCTCCACTGGAGGAAAAGTGGCCGGGGCCACGTGGCGTTAAAACCCTCGGGTTCTATCCAGTAGCGAAATGCTGGGACTCTTGGTCAGGGAGGTGATGGGGTTGGGTTCCCCGCCTGGGACTGCTTTGAGGACCAGCCAGGATGACGCCAGCTGTCTGTCTCAGAGGGTGTCACCGACTCACAGTTTTCACAAAATTGATTTACACTGGCTTGCTAGGGCGGCTTGAGACACAGACATTTACTTTGTCCAGAACTGTGAGATCCAGACGGGGGGGCAGGGTCTGTCTCTCCCGAGGCCTCTCTCCCCGGCTTGCAGGGGCCACCTTCTCACTGCGTCCACCCGGGGCCTTTCCACGAGCACACGCATGCCTGGCGTCTCCCTGTGTGTCCTTTTCTTATACATTTGCTCTTAGAAGGACACCAGTCAGATCGGAGCAGGACCCACCCTCATGGCCTTGTTTTAACGTAATTCCTTCTTTAAAGGCCCCCTCTGCAAACATAGTCACAGTCTGAGGTACTGGTAGTTGGGACCTCAGCATATGACTTTGGGGAGGGACATAATTCAGTCTACAACACACAGGTGCCATGTGTCACTCTCGGGACCAAGGGCAGTGACAAGAAATCCACATCAGTGGGGACGCCTGGGTGGCTCTGTCGGTTGAGCGTCCAACTTCGGCTCGGGTCATGATCTCACAGTTGGCGGGTCCGAGCCCCGCGTCGGGTTCTGTGCTGATGGCTCAGAGCCTGGAGCCTGCTTTGGATTCTGTCTCCCTTTCTCGCTCTCTGCCCCTCCCCCGTTCACACTCTGTGTCTCTCTGTCTCTCCTTCAAAATTAAATAAACATTTAAAAAAAAAAAAATAGAAGAAATCCACAGCGATGGGCTCTTGTGGGCTGGCAGTCCCCACTCTGAGCAGCTGCCGGGGTCATGCTGCCCCAGGCGTGGTCCTAGCCGAGCTGTGTCAGGGAGCAAATCCACGGGTGGGGTTCCGAGTTCGAGACCCCCAGGGCATTGCATCGAACCAGATTCAGGTAGGCTTTCGCTGATTCATTTGACAAACACTGAGCTGAGGGCCGAGTCCCTTACCCTCCCAGATCAGGCCTTACATCCCTCACCTGCACTTGGACCCCCCCCTTCTGGAAGTTCATCCTGCCTCCTATCCTGCCCTCACCATGCCTTCCTACTTCCTGCTCCAAAAATGCCGGTCTCCTCCTCTTTCTCCCCATTTAAAAGCTGCTGGGGGCTCCTCAATGCCTTGTTCCCTATAAGATCTTCCTGGTGCGAGCCCTGCCTCCTGACCCCCGTGATCCCCTGCGGTCACACCAGACTCCAGCCAGTCACTGCAAAAGCCGTGAGGCTCCCCACCTGGCGTCCCCTCTGGGGCCTCGCTGTGCCCCTCAGTCCCACCCGATGCGGGACTCGAACTCACGAACTGCGAGATCATGACCTGAGCCAAAGTCGGATGCTCAACCGACTGAGCCACCCAGGCTCCCCTGTTCTAGCATTTGGTACATGGTTCCACCTTACTGCTTTCCTTCACTGTCATACACATAGTTCACAGTTCATTGCCTTTTTTTTTTTTTTAATGCTTCTTTATTTTGAGAGAGAGTGCAAGCAGGGGGAGAGGGCAGAGGGAGAGACGGAGAGAAAGAACCCCAAGCAGGCTCCACACTGGCAGCGCAGAGCCCAGCGGAGGGCTCGAACCCACAAACTGTGAGATTGTGACCTGAGCTAAAATCAAGAGTCGGACACTTAACCCACTGAGCCACCCGGGCGCCCCCACAGTTCACCATCTCGAGGCAGAGAGTCTTGGACGGAGGCTGGAGGGCCACCGCCGTCCAGAAGGATGGCCATCTGTGGCCCAATCGCACTGTTTACGAGACCTGTCCATCTTATTACCGGTGTCAGCACTTGGGTTTTTCTGTTGTGTACACGTTTTTTATAAAATAAGGCCAAAATGCAATACACAGCGTTCTGTTTAATAATGGAATCCTTTCCATTATCATGATGTTATCTAAAAGCCCACTAAGTAAGCCCAGATAAACTTGTGGGCCTGGGGTGCTTCCCCAAAGCACAGGTGGAAAACTCCAGCATCCTACCCATCCCCCAGCTGCCGTCCTGCCGGCATCTGATGCAGGCAGCACTCTCCCGAGAGAAATCGATGTGTTCTGGGCTTGCTAAGTGGCGGGTGAGGAGGCGATGACAGGGGTCAGGACTCTGGCTGTCGGTGACAGCAACTTGGCTGGTTAGCCTGCGCAAAACTGGGAGTTGAGTCTCTCACGGACAGGGGAAGGCCAGGGTGGAGTGGCCTCGGGGACAATCACAGCCAGGCGCCCCCCGATCGCCCCCCGCCAACACACACATTCCCAGGCTCACAGCTCTGGGACAAGACGTCCCTTCTCCCCAAGCAGAGTTGGGCCATAGGTCACATCTGCATGCTGGTGTGTTGAGGGAGGGGGTGTGACTGCCCTGACTGGCCGTGCCCGCTGGGCCCAGAGGCTTCGAGGGGCGTCTTCTGAAGGAAGGGCATTTCTGCACAGACAGAAAACAACATGTGGCCAATTCAGCACTATTTTCCAGACTTCACGAAGACTGCAATAAAAAAATCTATTTTATTTTATTTATTTATTAGTTTATTTTGTGAAAGAGAGAGAGAGAGCAGGGGAGGGGCCGAGAGAGAATCCCAAGCAGGTTCCACGCTGTCAGGGCAGAGCCCGAGGCGGGGCTCAAACTCACGAACTGTGAGATCACGACCTGAGCTGAAATCGAGAGTCAGACGTGCAACCAAAGGAGCCACCCAGGTGCCCCTAAAAAATCGATTTTAAAAGCCACAGACCCACACGGGAAATTTTATAACGGCATCTATCTATCTATCTCTACCACACACATAACACTATTTATCTTTAATTTAATTCTGGGTTACAGAGGTACCTCCAAAGTCTTAGTGCAGTTTTAAGTTTTAATAACTTAAGAAATGCGAATGCTACAGAGCTACAATACACATAGTTGAATATTTACTTATTTAAATTCCTTTTATACTTAGCTTCCTGACATTTGAAGGCTAAGGTTTTCATTTTAACTCTTTGTGTGCCAGAGTCTGCATGGACAGGCAGGTAGAGGAGTCCTCTCCCACGGGCACCTTGGTGAGCTGGTCGACCCCCCGCTTAAAATCATTTACAAGCTGTCAAGGGGCGCCCGGGTGGCTCGTCGGTTGGGCGTCCGACTTCAGCTCAGAACATGATCTCACAGTTCACGGGTTCGAGCCCCGCGTCGGGCTCTGTGCTGACAGCTCAGAGCCTGGACCCTGCTTTGGATTCTGTGTCTCCCTCTCTCTCTGCCCCTCCCCTACTTGTGCTCGCTCTCTCTCTCTCTCTATTTCTCAAAAATAAATAAACATTTAAAAAATCACCAATTTCACAGTTCAAAGACCCATTGAACCGTAGCATTTAAAAATGTAGCATTTTTAAAATATATTAAGAGAAATCCATGTATCTCCATGCATATTAGAAAATCCAAATTATACTGAAATGTGTAAGATAGAAACAAAAGGCTGCCTCCCCCAGCCCCTCTCCCCAAAGGTAGCCACTAACGGTGTCTCATGCGTCCTTCCAGAAAACTTCTTCTCGGTGATTATGAGCATGTATGTGCATTTTCATTTTTATATTTACATCCAGAAGATGGCCCCTCTCACACTATGCTGCTTCTTGCTTTTTCCCGTTGGAAATTTGTCCTGATGCATGTTTCACATCAGTGTGTACGGCTGCCTCCTTGTTAATATTTTTTAATGTTTATTTATTTTTGAGAGAGAGAGACAGAGCATGAGCAGGGGAGGGGCAGAGAGAGGGAGGCACAGAATCCGAAGCAGGCTCCAGGCTCTGAGCTGTCAGCCCAGAGCCCGACTCGGGGCTCAAACTCATGAACCGTGAGATCGTGACCTGAGCTGAAATCAAGAGTCGGTCACCCAACAGACTGAGCCACCCAGGCGCCCCCGGCTGCCTCCTTTTTAATGCACACTGATGCATGGTGTGTGTGTGTGTGTGTGTGTGTGTGTGTGTGTGCTGTGATATATTCAACCTGTTAATATTTTGGTGAACATGTTAACCAAATATATGGAACTCTAAGGATGAACATTTCAGTGGTTTCCAGTTTGGACTGGTTTCTGCGGCACAAAATCAGAGTCACCGTAGAAAAACCCGGACAAATGGTTTTCCAGTCCAGAGCAGGTCCCTAGCAGTGGGTGTGCTGGGTCACAGGGGTGTCTCCTTACCCTGCCTCCCCCGAAGGGGCCTGCCCCCGCCCCCTCCCCACAGCCACAAAGATGCTTTGCTGGGCAAACTTCTCGGGGCATCTGGACACCCAGGCACCACGTACTGACCTGCGCTCTGGGCAACATCGCTCACCTCTGACGCTGAGCCGGATGGAAACTGAATGGAGAGCCCTGCTCCCGTCTCCCGCCCGGCTCCCCCTGGCTGCCTTTTGTGAGCGACAGAAAGTCAAGGCCCTTCAGGGTTTGCCACTTACGACCCGCGGTTGGGCTCGTGCAGAATTGCAGCCCAGCTTCGCTCACTCTGCCGTGAGGGACAGAGCTCCTCCGCTCTGCGGCCGCTCCTCCCTGCCCCTGCCGAGGCCGCCACCCTGGCTGCACCCCCCCCCCCCCGGGCGCCGAGTCCCAGAGGCCTGGGCGTGCTGCCTTCGCCGCCCGGGGAGCTCACTCCGTGTGTGCCTCCCCCTTGTAAACCGGGGGTGTCTCCGGATCCGCCGGCCCGCTGTCCATCACAGCTCCTTGGGCCGCGTGTCCCCGGTGCCCCCCAGCATTCCTGCAGGTTGGAGTCACTCCTTCCTCCCAAGAAGGCCATCTCGGGACGCTCCTTCCAGCCGTCTGTTTATTGAGTCCATTCGTGGGAGAGCCGGGCCTCCAGGAGGTGGGGGAAATGGACACTGAAACGGGAGGAATGAGGTTCCAGGAGGCAGAGCCCGTGAACGCACCTTCTCTGTGATGGCCCGGCCCCGGATGGCCCGCCAGCTTTCCTCTGGTGCCTTCAGTTGCACCCAGATTGTGGGATGGGAGTCCCCAGTCCCTTTACCAAAACGGCATCCACAGGCTTTGACCAGCACCCACCCGGAAAGGGTAAAGAGACTGAGGTCCAAAGGTCAAAAGCACAGCACCTCGGCCCTTATTGTCTTGGCCAAACAGCGTTAGCTCGGGGATCATACGGATTCCACCTGCTGGTTAACCGTGGCCCCCACCAGGGTCCTCCCGACCACGCCCAACAGACAGGCACCGGCGCCATGTGGGCTCAGACTGGCCCTCGGCGGCCCCTTCCTCTCCTGACGCTCTGCCCACGGCTGCCCCGCCTCCCCAAGGCGGTCACCGGCCTCCAGTGCCCCCACCGCTGTGGCGCATCCCTCCCGCCCGGGGGCCAGGGTCAGGTCGCTTTCACCAAGGGGTCGGGGACGCCTGGGTGGCGGTATCCGAGTAAACCATGTCGAGCTCCGGGCACCGGGCGCTGACTCTCTCTTTGTCTTGCAGGAAGAGGAGCAGGAGCATGATGGCCAGGAGGACCCACCCCGAGCAGAGCCTGAGGAGGAAGATGGTGAGTGGGATCCCTGCCATCAGACTCTGACCGGCCAGGAGAAGGGAGCAGGCGTGTCCGGGAGCATTAAGGAAACTGGGCAGCTCGAACCCGACCGGGTGGAAGGCGGTGGGCTTGTCCTGGGCACCCCCGGGGGCCAGTGCCCTGGACGGACAGAGGCAGAACCAAGCACGGTGTGGGTTTCCGCTGGGTCTGTCGTGTTTTATTTCTTGAAAACAAACACAAACAATCAGGGGCTCCTGAGTGGCTCCATCAGTCGGTTAAGCGTCCGACTCTTGATCTCGGCTCAGGTCATGATCTCACAGTCTGTGAGTTCGAGGCCCGAGTCAGGCTCTGAGCTGCTGGTGCGGAGCCTGCTTGGGATTCTCTCTCTCTCTCTCTCTCTGTCTCCTCCTGCCCCCTCAAAATAAATAAACAAACTCAAAGACAAAAGCCAAGAAAACAAAAAACAGCAACATGTCAACATTTGTTCATCTACACGGCAAGTACACGGAGGACGTGCATTCGTGTATGTCTGAAGTAGTTCTCAATTTGTCAAAAAGGCAAGACTGTTGCTGTGACTTTTGGCCGACTGCTGGCAGGGGCAGTGGAAAGAACGCGTTGCAGGAATGCAGTGACCGCGGCTGGTGTGGGCGTGTGGGCTGGCGGTGCGGCTGCGCTGGGGGGCCCCCGGCACCCCGCTGAGGCCCCACAGGCCTCTGCGGCTTCTGTCAGTACTGCCTCAGGGGAAGAGGGAAGGGCAGGCAGCTGGGGAGCCCGGTGGGGGGGACCCTGCTCTCCTAGCTTCTCCATCATCTGGGGGTTAGAGATGCACGGGAACTGTGGCCCTGGGGTCTGTCCCTGCCTCGTGGCCCCAGGTGGCTGCAGGGATGCCAGAGGTGGGGATCCCGTTTGTGACTTGGGGACATAGAAAGGGGCAGGAGCCGAGGCCGCTGGAGGCCCCTCGGCCAGGACAAGGGGAGGCTCACTAGCCCCACCCCCAGCCGTGTGCCTCATCACTGGGCCCTCCCTCCTTATCTGACTGCTGCCCCTGGACGGCCCCCAGCCCCCAGCCGCCACCTGCCAGCTCTGACAAGGCAGGGGAGGGGAGGGGAGGGCTATGTCCCCAGCTGTCAGAGGAAAGAAGAGTGGGCCCCCAGGCCCTCGGCAGCGAGCAGCTCAGCTCCCAGGCTAATTGATTAGTGTCGCTAAGATGCCCTTCCTAAGCAAATTGGTGAGTCAGTCACACAAGGCTGCAAGAAGTCCTCCTCCCCGGGAGGCTCTCACATTGAAACCCCCTGGTCTGGCTGGATTGGACGCGGCCGCGGATCACTCGGTACGCCACGTGTGATGTGATTAAGGGAAAAGCTTTTCCGGACGGACATTCGTTCGTTCATTCTGCCTGGCTCGGAAAACATAAAATCATCAGACCTGCCCCGTAAATTGAAACCTTGAGCAGCACCCAGCTGGCAGAATTAAAATCGCTATTTTTCTAAAACATAGCAACACAATGACCTTGACGTTGAGGGTAGTTGGGTTTCTTTGTTGCCTGTCTTGGAGGTCCAGAGCGAGCGTCGTAGTTGGTGGTTGGTGTGTTGGTCAGTGAGCTCAGTCTGAGACCGCGGCTCTGTGTGATTCCGCCCTGAAGGCAGGCTTCTCAGGGCTTTCCTGGCAACCAGGGACCCAGGCCCCTCAGACAGGGGCTCGGAATTACTCAGCAAAGCACCCAGATCCTCAGATGCAGGCAGGCCATACCTGGTGCTGTTGGGAGCCCCTGATCCTGCGGTCCACAAGGACCCAGCCCTTGGTTTGTCAGCCTGAGCTGTGTTCCAGAAGAGCCGGCCAGCGGGGACCAGGGTCTCCAGTGGGGGGTGGGGGTGGGGGGTGGGAACGGATTCCCCTGTCTCTGCCCCAAGCCCTGTCTCACCTGGAGGAAGAACCAAGCCCCCCCTCCCTGACCACGCGGCCTGGCCCCTCTCTCTGCCACCCAGTGCCGCTGGCCTCCCTGCTTTACTGGATCTGTCTCCCAGACAGCGCAGGGTTTGCTCCCTTCGACTATCATCTGCAAAACCCTTCCCGATGCTACCCCCACCCCATCTCCAGTGAAACTTCCAAGCAGCCCCCTCCCTGCCTCCCACACCCCTGTTCTTTCTGCAGAGCCCTCATGACCAGCGTCAAACTCTGTATTTTACTTATCCTGGCTTGCTGCCCATTTGATTCACGGCTAAGCCCCCAGCACCTAGCAGAGAGCTCACTTCATGTCTGCAGAAAGAATAAAGAGCCCATGAATCCTGGTACTAATGTAGGAACTTCTCCCTAAGGCAAGGCCACAGCCCCAGGGGCGCCCCAGGAGGACTGTGCCCTGGGAGCCGGCCAGCATCCTCCTCCCGAGCCAGGTTTTGGAGAGCAGAAACACAGCCCCCACCACATTACATGTGGGTTCTGAATTTGCATCCAGAACCTTCTTCCTTCAGCCCAGAGAGAACCTGAATCAGAGGGGCTGAGGCCCCTTCCTCCCCCTGAGCCCACATCAGCCTGTGTGATCAAGCCGGACAGCCGCCAGCTGGAGCTCAGGGTGGCCTGGTGGCAGGGTGTTCGAGATTCCTGACATTGAAGTGACAGAGAGGTAAACCCTCTAGAACAGAACTGAAAAGGACTACCTCTGTGTGGGAGGGTGATTTGCTGGCCTCCACGTTGCCCTTAGTCAATTCTTTATACCTTAATGGAAATTAGACAAGACAAGCCAATCAGTCTCTGTCCCCGGGGTGGCCAGAGGCCGTCTGCCCTACACCTGCTGGGTTGAAGGACCACTTACGGCCATCGATTCCCGGGGGGGGGGGGGTGCTCTCTCCCTCCGATACTCAGCCCAGGGCTCCGCTCTGAAGCTCTTTTCTCTTCCGTCCTGGCAGTCTCTGCTCAGCACCTGCCCTGGCTCCCTGGCCCACATTCCTGCCTTTCTCTGTCCAGACCTCTGGCGTGCCCTCTCATCAGGCCTCGAGATTGTTTGTTCTAAGGCAGCTAAGGAGTCTGCTCTCGGGGACTGGCAAATCCCGGTACACCTATTCAGTACTAGGCACCGGTTTGGATGCCCAAATTCAACACGGTGTGAAAGATCCCACATCACTCCTGTGAGCTGGATGAGTTATTTCAGATTTCTGATAGCTGGCGGGCATCCCCCAAGCCCCAGAGCCTGGAGGACCTCGGCAGAAGGATCAGGAGTCCCTGTGCCACCCTCCGGGCCTGGGACCCGAGGAGAGGCAGGGAGCCCAGCACCTTGGCCCAGCCTGCTGGGTCTGATGTAATTCGCACAGCAGTAATGGGGGTGGGGTGGGGGGGGGGCGGCTTCAATGACGAGGGTAGAGTGTCCTCGAAGGCAGCGGCTTGGCGGGAGCCTTTGCCAGACAGCTCTGTGGATGGCTGAACCCTGCCTTGGGGGAGGGGTCCAGCATTTGGTGGATGGAGCCATACCGTTTGGGGAGGGGGACTGATTTCTCTCCAACTATCTCATTTTTGTCTCTGTATCCCCCTTTCGAGTCCCTAAGTCACTGTGGGATTTCATGGAAAGAGTGTGGGAGGGAGCCCTGCCAGTCGAGCAGAAAAGTCGCAGGTGCCCTCTCGGAGGCCTGGGCAGCACGTGCGTGGTCACCGGGGTGGACGGGGGGGGGGGGGGTGGAGGGAGGGACTCGGAGTCTGTGGGAGGCGCCCAGCCCCCTCCCCAGTCCCACGTGCCAGCTCTTACCCCCTTCCCCGTCTCTTCCCTGCAGGGGGAGAGGTCTTCTCCTTTAAATACAGCCCCGGGAAGCTGCGGGGAAACCAGTACAAGAAGATGATGACCAAAGAGGAGCTGGAGGAAGAACAGAGGTAGGCCGCACACCTTCCTCTCCGACGAGCCAGGGCTGTCTGGCCCTGCCCTCGGGGGCCAGGAGAGGAGGCGAGCTGAGCCTCGGGCCAGCTGCCTGCCCCCACCCCCTGCCACCCTCCGTTTTGTTTTGTTTTCATTTCAGGGGTTCTTTCCTATCAGTCTGTCCTGCCTCCACTCAGCCGGCTCGTCTCCCCTGGAGACAGTCCCCTCCGGGGGCTCGGGAGGACCCGCTGAGCCCCTCCCCTGCCCCACCCCGCCCCGCTGCAGAGGGAAAAAGCGAGATGCCGGGCAAGAGCCTGGACCAGATAGAGTTCATGACAGAACCAATCTGTCACTTCAGGACAGAGCTCGATTCTTCCTGCTCGTCTATCTGGCCGCTCCCCTCCAGCCCCTCCTCGCCCAGCGGCCACCTTCCTTCTGTATCTGTTCTGCTCCGTGGAGCTCGGAGGCAGAGGCAGCCGTGTAGCGCCCCGGGTTTAGAGTCGGGCGCCCCCCACCCCCGCCGGACACCCCCCGCACACCCGTGGGCTAACCTCCGCGGATCCTCTGCGCTCCGTCCCGCCAGCGTGCCAAGGAGCGCTCTGGAAACAGCAGGACAGCTGGGGAAGGGAGAACCCGGGGTCTGACCCTGAGCCCCGGGGTCTCCAGGCCTGGAGCCTGCTGGCGTGCTTTGGTTCAAGCAGGATCTAAACGGGAGCCCAGGCTTGTGGTGACCACCGCCCGCTCGTTAGCACAAGCTGGGGTTCTCGGGTCACAGGGGACAGGAGGGTTTATTTTTCCAGAATGCATAACTCAGCCACCCTTTCATTGCCACTGGCCACACCACTCAGGGTCCCTCAAAAGTCAGAAGCCGCTCTGTCCACGAGAACCCGCATTTCCCTTCCTGTGGCTGTTCCCTGCTTCTTCCAAAGCCGGCCTGGAAGGCTCTTCCCTGGGGGCGGAGGGGTGGCGGTGCCGGCCCAGCGGGAGGAGGACCCGGAACAGGGGGACCTGGCCTCCAGGGGAGCCCCCCCCCCCACACCTCCGTGCTGATGACACTGCCTGTGGGTGTGACCCGGTTTGCTGCCTTTATATTTCAGGATTGAGCTGACCTCTGACCTCACTTCCCTGTAGCACGTTCCTTAGGTCCTGAGCCACACATAATCTTGCAAATCCTTTTGGTAAGGAGACGGACTTCTTAGACCACTGGTGCTTCCCCCCTCCTGTCTGTTAATGTGTCCCCAACATGACTGGCGTGGTCTAAACCTCCCCCATCCCCCCCGCCGCCTTCATAACCAATTAATTCATTCTGCGCACCGAGCACCCAGCCGCCTCGTTCTTCGCCAGCACGGGGGTCGCTGGGTGACCAGGCCCCTCTCCCAGGGCTGCAGGGTCCTGGGAGCCCAGTGAACACGAGTCCCCCGTGGGCCTCATGGACCAGCTGGCGGGGAGCTAGCGCCCCCTTGTGAGGCTGGGCAGAACTGTCATTCCCCTGGGGACCAGGGAGGCTGCCGGAAACCCCCTGGCTGTCCCCCTGCCACTTTGGTCCTGCCCTAAGAAGGTGATGCAGCTGATAAAACCTCGTGTGGCAAAAACCCCGGGCTCCCAAGTTGTGGGACAGGCAGGTTTTTCGGCTCAGAGGAAGGGGTGGCCGACTTCAGCCCTGGTCACCATGCTCAGTGTGACCAGAACACGGCCACTCTGGTTTTCCTGTGGCCTGTGGTGGCTTCTGCGCTGCTGTGGCCGGAGTGAGAAAGCCCACAAAGCCCAAAAGAGTCCGTATCGGGCCCTTTACAGAAACATTTCGCAGCCCCGGGATTAAGGACAGGCAGGGCTGGATGCACCTGTGGGCTCTCGAAGGTCCCCGTGGACGGAGCTGAGGTCCTGGCTCCCGGTGCTCAGAGGATGTGAGGAGCCATTGGAACAGGAAGGACCAGTTAGGGGATGGATGCCAGGCCTCGGGCCAGGGGTCAGACGGCCACTGTCGCTGGGCTCCGAGCTGGGACCTTGGCGATGGGGAGGGAAAGTCCCTTCTCTGTTATGTGTAGACAGGAGGGTCTTCCGCTACGGAGTCTTCGGGGACTTGTCGTATGTCAGTTCACACCTGGCTATTCCGTGCGGTGGAGACCGCGCCCCGGGTGTCGCTCTTGGGGTGAAGGGGGCGATCTCTCCTCATCTGTAGGCTGTGGTTATCACCGCTGCGCCCCACCTTGAGGGGCTAAACACCGTCCTCGAAGGGTGGAGCTGGAGTTCATGTTCATTTTCATTACCGCCCTTCCCCAGCATGCTCCCCGCGGCTGTTGGACGAGCCTGCCTGTGCCTGCTCCCTCCCGCCCCTGCCCCTGCGCTCGGCCAGCTCACGCGGCACTGCATGGGGCCCCTTGACGCGCCACCCCTCTTAACGGCTGCTTCTGTTCCTTGCATGGCCACGCTTGGGGTTGCAGAGGCTGGCAAGTTTGGCTTTGTCTTTTCATCTACAGCACGGTGGTTCCCGTGTGGCCCGGGAGAGAGCCGACGACGGGTGCGAGGTAGCTCTGGTCCCAGCTGAGTCTAGGAGACGGCCCTGGAATCCCAGTATGGAAAAGAACAGGCATATTATTGTCAAACCACTAAAACCACAGGCCAGCGAAAAGTCTGCTCCCTTCTCTGCCTGTCAAGATTCTTTCTGACCAAACTCTGCCTGCTTCTAACTCCTCTCCTGGTACTCCGGCTCCCAGTCGAGTCGCAAGCTAGTTAACAAATAAATGCTGTAAGTCCCCGACGTTAAATTTATCACCTCAGCCAACAGAGCCGTATCCAGAGCCCGAATCTTCAGTGGTCCCACTAAAGAGCATCCCCCAAAGCCTCACTTTATACGTTTTCAGAACACGGCCTTTAGGAAGCAGGACTAGAGTCAAGACCCCAGATTGTCCTTCCGCGTGTTTAAACGGACATTCCCATCCTTAGACTCGCCCGCAGGTCAGGTTCCTTCTGCCCAAGGGGTCGGAAATGGTAAGGTTTGCAAATCCAGAGACAGCTGCTGCCGCAGAATGAGCCCGCTTCTCACTGGCTGCACCCCCTCCTCCGAGGTGTCCCCTGGGGCCTAGGGCTCACAGGTATCCTCGGCACTGCCATGCCGGGCTGGGGGACTGTGCGTTCGCACCGAAGCTCCTCTGGGAGGCGCCCCATCCAGCCTCAGGGTGTAGCTGGGCTGGCGGGTTTGCAGGCTGCGGACCGCTCCTCCCCGCTCCCAGAGCTAGTGAAGCTGGAGGCTTGGCAGGAAAAAGAAAGAAAAAAGCACCCCTGGCCACACCTGTCCTTGTATGCCATCCGTTCTTCCCACCTTCCGGTCCAAAGTGGCTCTGATGGATGGGAACCTGGGACCCCAGCACCCACTCCATTCTGAAGGTCCTCGGCAATGTCCTGACCTTTCTGGGTGTGGACACGACTCTAGTGGAAGGTGTTTTGTTCAGCATAACAGGGAAGGGCGAGAGCGGGCGGAGGAACCCAGGCTGTGGGATATTCCCGTGTCCGCAACCTGGTGTGTCCGTGAGGGATTTGCCCGTGTGAAGGTCTAGAAACATGAGCGACGCTGACCTCCAGAAGAGGGCGCCAGAGGGACAAAATCGTCTCCTCTTCCCTCATCAAGTCTGTGGGCTGCTGGGTGTTGTTTAGACGGGGTGGGCACACATCCTAGGGTGCCAGTGTCCCCGGCGGGGACAAAACCCAGCCAGTGGGAATAGGAAGAGCGGGACGGGAGGGCCCCAGGGAAGCACATAGCCAAAGATCCGGAGCACCCAGTATCTGTCTAGACGTCTGCCCTGCCCAACTGCCTAGATGCGGGGGCCCCCTCTGCCTAACTAAGTGCCTCACGGACGCAGAATGGGGGTCGGCGGGCTGCCACGGTGCCACGCTCTGGGGGACAGACTGTCTTGCTGCAGGTGATGAGAAGCAAACTTACCCCGTGTCTGAGAAACCAGTGTCCAGCCCGGCTTCTGCAACTCCAAACGTCCTCCCCCGTCGTCCCCGATGTCCCCCTTTCCTCCCCGCCCCCACCCCCGCCCCGTGATACTTGCAAGATGGAAGGAGTAAAATAAATGATCTTTTCTCCCTATTTCTCTTTACAGAACCGAAGAATAATGAAGTTATCCTTAGCCTCCTGCTAAAGGCTTTTTCCCTTTGACATCTTAAAAGCTTGAGCGCTAGAATGGAAATCCCCAGAGCGGAGCCACGCGGGCTCCCGGGTGCCTCTTGCCTACATAAACCCGCTGGGACCTAGAGCCTCCGTCAGGACCCGTCCCTCGGCAGGGAGGATGCCAGGGGGCGCCCTGGCCCCCCACCCCCGGGGGAGATGCGTTCCTCCCTGTTGGCACGGATGGCTCGGTTAAGCAAGGGTTTCGTAGACTTTGATTTTTCGTATCACTGAACCCAGCTCTCCACACACCCTTCACACCTGTGATATGGCCAGTGGCAGCCACCTTGTCATTTTAAAACCATGTGGCTGCATTCCAGCCCCCCAGCCCCTGCCTTTTCCTCCACTGACGCCTAACCCGGGGAAGACTTGGAGGCGTGCCAGGCAAATGAGGGCGAGACGCCGGCGCTCAGTGGCTGGCTTAGGGGTGGTCTCGTCTTCCTCTCCCTGGGGACCCACTTCCCCCTTCCGGGCGCGGTTGTTGGGGGGGGCGGTGGTGAGAGACGCTATATCGACGGCGGGGCGGCAGGGAACCAGCGTCGGCTATAGATTCGCGGTTGCCCTGACTCTGCATTTCGAGGAGGCTTGAATCCAGCCCTCTTGTTGCTAAAAGAAGCCTTTTCACTGACGCTCTTATCAAGCTCGGCCGAATCTCCACCTTCGCTTTGGCAGAAGCAATAAGAATAGTTTGCTTGAAATAGATCTCTCGACTATGCCTTTTCCTAGAAGGTTTCATAGATAAGTTAGAATTTCGCGAGAGAACGAGAGCAGTCCCAGATCCGTTTCTTGGAATTTTATATTGTTCGACGTTTATACTATACCAGGCTAATGTGCAGTTTTTAGATGTGTTGGTTACAACATTTTTTTAAGAAGTAAGTTTTTTAGAAAAACGATCGCCATCTGATGGAAGGCCGGGATGTCAACCCCTAGGCCGTGTCGCATTCCCAGTGACCCTCTCCTCTGGGCCTCGAACCTTAGGTTTAGGGACGGAGCGCGGGACAGAACACCAGCCACACCGAGACCTGACAGGTAGATGCTGTCTTGTTAGCACCCAGGGCCCCACACACGCAATACGACGGCCTTGTCCAGACTGGGATCTTAATGACACCGTGAGTGGGTGACTGCCTCCCTCCGGGTCAGCTACCTAGCTAGTTAGTTGTCTGGAATCTTTCTGAACACGGCTCGTGGGCCCCAAGCCTCACGTCCTCCTGATGGCTTGGATCTGTGTATTCAGCCTTTGTTCAGCCCAATAAACTTTGAGTAGATGATCTCGGTGACCGTGTGTTTTTTTCAGTTTCGCTTTGCTTTTAAGAAATCATGTCCTTTGAACCCATTAGAATTTGAGCTCTCATTCTGATGCCCGTTACCCTCTAGCAGAGTACAAGTCCTATGTCTGCGAAAACTGCCCGAGCGCCGCGGCTGGCGAAAATACCTGAGAACTTGCGTTCACTCGGGGCGGGGGGATTGTGATGCCGTCCAGGGACCCCAACACACACCCTTTCCAGTCCCAGTGCTTTTGTCGGACTGTAGGGTACAGAACACCTATGGCAGGACAGGAAAACGGACCGTAGAAATCACAGTTCCCAGGGCGACGAAGAGAGGCTGGGAGTTGGGACTTGAGTATTTCAGCTTCTAGATGCTGCTCTAGCCAGGAAACCACCTGCTGGATGGGAGATAAGGGGTCACCGATGAAGGAGTCTGGTGGGACGAGACCAGACGGTGGGACCCCGCCCCGGGCAGCGCTCTGGGTGCTGGGTGGCCAGAGGCCGTGCCGAAGCCCTGCCGTGTGGCGTCTAAAGCAGAGCCGGCCGCAGGGAGGGCGGGTGCGCAGGGAAACCTCAGGACCAGCCTCGCTGCCAGCACCTGGAGCGGGAACAGGCCCCAGACTGGCCCCGAGCCCTGTTACCCGCTGCGGTTTCACCCCAGCCTTTCATAACACTCGCGCCCCTGGGAGCTGTCCTGTGCTGGTCAGATGGGGTGGCTGAGCCTCTTAAAGACAGCAGCCCTTGAGAGGCACCCGGGTGGCTCAGTCGGCTGGGCTTCCGACTCTTGATTTCAGTTCAGGTCATGATCTCATGCTTCGCGAGTTCGAGCCCGGCGTCGGACTCCATGCTGACCGTGCAGAGCCTGCTTGGGATTCTCCCTCTCCCTCTCCCGTTGCTCCTCCCCTGCTCATTCTCTCTCTCTTTCTCTCTCTATCAAAATAAATAAGAACTTAAAAAAAGAAAAAGATAAGAGCCCTTCACTCGCAGGCCTGTGTGCAGGCCAGTTCAGGGCGCCCGCTGGCCATAAGGTATGTGTGCAAAGTAGGAAGAGGAGCCCCTTCCTCCGGGCAGCGAGACCCCGCGCCAACCCTGCTCCTGGTCAAGCCGCCGTACGCACCTCTGTGTGCTCCCTGCTTCCCAGCTGGTAACGGTTTCTGTCCTCATCCTTCTAAAAGGCTGTCGCTAACATGGTTTCTCGTGGGTTCTCCGGCCACGCAACGGAAACAGCCCTCTCCCCGTTACGTCCCGGGTCACGCGAGATCTAAGCTCAAAAGGCCCCCGTGGGGAAACAGGGGCGCAGGAACTCTCAGGGTCACGTGGGTCCCCAGACCTGCAGGGAAAACCCCAGACTTAGAACCCGCTTTTAGGACCTTCGGGCTGAGGCCGTTCGGCCCAACCGGCTCCTGTGTCTTGAGTGGATCTGGCTTCAGTTTAACTTCCTTGCTGTCCCAGAAAGCAGACGCGGCACCAGCCGAGCGGGGAGCGCCCTGGCCCCGGACGCGCTGGGCGGCCCCCTGCGCTGGGCCCCCGAGCACCTTCTTCCTCTGTCCCCTCTCTTCCCCACAGAGTGCAGAAGGAGCAGCTGGAGGCCATCTTCAAGCTCATGAAGGACAACAAGGAGACGTTTGGGGAGATGACAGACGGCGACGTGCAGGAGCAGCTCCGGCTCTACGACATGTAGGCCGCCTCCGCCCGCGAGGCCCCGTCCCCGACTTGCCGGCTGCGGCAGGCTCGCTCGCTCGCTCTCGCGTCTGTAGCTGTAGAGGCGCTACACACGGGCCATGCGGTTCCCAAGACTTAGGCATGGTTTTCCAGCAATCGGGATTATTGTCTTCGGAGTCAGACATTTTTTTTTTTTTTTTTTTTTTTTGCTAAGAGAATGCTCCCCTACGGCTTGCGTCCGTGCAGTCACAGAAGCTTCCAGAAAGCCTTCTGAGGCAGAATGAGAGCGCAGGGTTGTTAGACCGGACACTCGGGCAGCAGGACCTGTTACCCGTCTTCCCCCAGCGCCCCTGAATCCTTCCCACACCCATGTGCCCAGGGGGCCGTGGTGGGGGGACTCTGAACGTCCTTTTAGCAAAAACTCGAACTCGACCCTCACCTTCCACACTGGAGCAGATCGGTGTTATCAGAGTTGGGACCCTCGGAGAGCTTCCCCCGCGGACGCGCGAGACTTACTTCACATATAGGCTCATCTGAGTGCTTATAATGCACCCAGGGCCACGCTAGCTACTAGAGGTAGAAGAAATCACACATGCAACACGGGGCCTCCCTTTAAGGAGACGAAAGTCCTTCAGAGAAGCGAGGCACGTGTGCAGGGAGAGAGCAGGTCCCCAGACAGCATTCAGTAAAACACCAGAATGACCTCACGGGACAGCGCACGGGACACGTCAGGAGGTCAGTAAACCTCTGGGAGTCCACGAACTTGCGAGGACACAGATAACGGCGGGGCTCCTGCCTGCTGCACGGGCCCTGTTTCTGTTCGCCCCACAGGCAGGAAAATTCCTAGCCAACCGAGCCGGAGAGGGTCTGCCCCAGAGAGAGCCCATGACGGTCTTAGAAATATTTTGTATTTGCCGAAATAAAGCTACGTCAACACAGTGAACTCAAAGCAGCAGTGGCATTTTGCATACCTCACATTAGAGATTACGGGGATGGGGGTAAGTTCCTCTCCCTCCGTCCTCTCCTCTTGCTCCTGGGATTCTCCTCGGGCACCTCCCCTGTCTGCTCCTGCCATTCCTTTTGCTTCCTTATGGACAATCTGCACAGGAGAGGGGTCTGTTCTCTGTTGTCCTACCCAAATGTCAGTGCTTTAAAAACAAACCAAAAAAAAGATATATATATCTTGACACTGCTTTAAAAAAAAAAAATTATGATGTTAGACTTCTCTGTTCCCTTCGTCACCTCCCAGGGACCCCTTCCATCGTGTGGCGGGCAGGGCCACCTCTCCCCGGGCCGCCCTGCCAAGCGCGTTGCCCTGGGACCGCTTTATGGGCCTTCCTCTCCTCCTGCCTGGGTCCTTCAGCTCTGATCATGCCAAACAGGAAGGACTTGGTCGTGCTTGAGTCCAAATTCCGACGGCTGTGGGAAAAGTAAAGTCAAGGAATTTTCATATACTTGCATCAGCTAAGATGCTCCAACAGCAAGGAACAGAAAACTCTGACTCTGCCAGCTTATTTGTATTATTTTTAATGTTTATTTATTTTCGAGAGAGAGAGAGACAGAGTGCGAGTGGCGGAGGGGCAGAGAGAGAGGGAGGCACAGAATCCGAAGCAGGCTCCAGGCTCCGCGCTGACATCAGAGAGCCCGGTGCGGAGCCCAAACCCACGAACAGTGAGATCGTGACCTGAGCCGAAGTCGGACGCTCAACTGACCGAGCCACCCAGGCGCCCCATTAAACAACAGGAGAGCTAGGTCACGTGAGGGGCCCAAAGGCAGACTGGCTGCAGGCCCAGACTGACAGGGCCCAAACCACAGTCCCTGAGGCTCAGTCTTCCTCGCAGGGCGGGCTTTTGTGGCCGACTAGCTCTTCCCGTGGTCGCGACACGGCCGTGGGAGTTCAGGTGTCCCATCCGGAAGCAGGAAATGGGACATCTCTGGCTTGTGTCTCTAGGAGTTAGGGAACCCATGCAGGTGCCCCTCTCCCTTCCTTTCAGGTCCCGGTTGGGCAGAATATGTCACATGTCCATGCCTCAACCAATCACAGGCAAGGAGATGGGGACCCCCCCACCCCATGGTCGGCCAGGATACCCGGGGCTGGGGCAGCAACGCGTCACCACACGGCCATTCCGAGGAGCAGACGAGTAGACCCCATCAGGGCTCTGTGAGGATTGGGTAGGGTAGGTGGTTACTGGGTAGACACCAGGACCACTGTCACCTGCTGGGGACTTGGGAGCCTCTGAATATGCTGCATACACCACCCTGCATACCTCCCTGGTGGTGGTTCTGCGGCCCAGGGTCCACACTGGCCCCTAGCGCTTTGAGGAAACACCACTGGCTCACTGGCAACTGTTGGCTCCGATGCCATTTCCAGATAAGCGCCCACTTCCGTTTATACCATTTCCGTCACCTCCTCTGCCTCACTGGGACACCCTCGAGTCCATCTGTGGCCAGAAGAATCCTCTTAGGACCCATTTGAAACGGTCACCCATCTGTCCCACCAGAGGTCAGTGCTGCTCCGGGGCAGGAAAATCAAAACGCCTCTGACAAAATGTACCTGCAGATTGGGAACCCGCTCTTAGAAGTTTCGCGGAGTCGATGGCGAGAACATAACGCACAACCACAAGGTAATACGCCACCCTGCAAGCTGAAGCCGAGACCCCCCTTGCTCGCAGTGGCGGCTGGAAGAAAATGACCTCGATGCCATTAACGCCACTAAAAAGTTTAAGGTACTGGGCTGGGGTGGGGGGGGCGGGGAGGCAGGACACTGCCGGCGTGTCACCGCCACGCAGGGCCCAGAGCCGCAGGGGCTGACAGAGGCCAATCTGAAGAACTCTCTCCAGTCTGGGGCTTGAGACTTTCGGCGCCCAGAGTGTCTGCCCAGCCACTCTCAGTGCCTCCCCCTGCACCCCCTCGCCACTCCGCCCTGGAGCCCCGCGCACAGGCTGGCCTTACTACCTGTCACAAATAGCAGTGGCTTGTCACCCATCGCATCCATCACCACCTCCAGTGGGTTCAAAACCAAGTCCACAGACAGTTCACTTCTATTTACCAAACCCTGTTTGCTAGAAACCTTTCAGGGCTACCTTCCTTCAAAATATCCATTGTAACTGCCACCATCGAGACAAACTTAGGTGTCTCCTTCCTTCCTGCACTGAAAATGGCCAGGGTGAAGAAAATGTGCAATCTAAGCAGCTTTAAGAGTAGCCTAAAACCTAAAGTAAACTTGCTGTGAACTCCTTGTGCACACAGCTCTTTTTTCCCCCCTTTTTGGGTGATTTGTTCTTGTTCTCGATTTTTTTAAAAAAAGTAATCTCAGGGAGTCTGGGTGGTTCATTTGGTTAAGCAGTCAACTTTGGCTCTCAACTCTGTCTCTCAAAAAATGAGTAAACGATGGGGTGCCTGGGTGGCTCAGTCGGTTAAGCGTCCGACTTCGGCTCAGGTCACGATCTCGCGGTCCGTGAGTTCGAGCCCCGCGTCGGGCTCTGGGCTGATGGCTCAGAGCCTGGAGCCTGTTTCCGATTCTGTGTCTCCCTCTCTCTCTGCCCCTCCCCCGTTCATGCTCTGTCTCTCTCTGTCTCAAAAATAAATAAACATTAAAAAAAATTTTTTAAAAAAATGAGTAAACGTTAAAAAAAAAACAGTAATCTCTACACCCAACGTGGGGCTTGAACTCACAACCCCACTATCAACAGTTGCTTTGCTCTACTGACTGAGCCAGCCAGGCACCCCCTTTTTTTTTAATTTTTTAAAAATGTTTTTAATGTTTATTTTTGAGAGAGAGAGAGAGAGAGAGAGAGAGACAGAGCATGAGCGGGGGAGGAGCAGAGAGAGAGGGAGACACAGAATCCAAAGCAGGCTCCAGGCTCTGAGCCATCAGCACAGAGCCCGACGCGCGGGGCTCGCAACTCACAAACCGTGAGATCACGACCGGAGCCACAGTCGGACACTTACCCGACTGGGCCACCCAGGCGCCCCTCAATTTTTGTTTTTTAATCTGAAAATGTAAATCAGATTCCTAAGAACAGATCACTTTGAGTAGTTTTGTTTTTCCCAGTTTCACTGTGAGAAAATACATTTGTCCAAAGGACCTCCGATTGACAGAGCCCAAGTTTATCCTCTGGGCAGCTTTCCGGGCCTGGAAGGCCCGGATGTACACTCGGGTGTAGGCTTGGCCAGGTGCAGGCAGGCCAGGCCACGTGCTTCTGGAAGGCCATGGCATCCCGTGCGTGGAACGAGGCAGTGCTGGGGAGGAGCGTCGAGAAGCTCCGCCTCTGAACCCGTGTGTGTGTGTGTGTGTGTGTGTGTGTGTGTGCGCGCGCGCGTGCGCCGTTGCCTGGGCGTGCTGAGACCCACCCTCTTCCCCTCTTCTCCTGGGCCCCTCATCCTCACTGTCCGGGATCCACGTCCAGTGTCTCCTTCTCACGGTGGAGGGGAGGTTTGTATTACCTAGAAGCAGAGACAAGTCATTTCCTTTCTGCCCTCCTCATCTCCCCCAGGAGCCCCGGAGAGGGGCAGGATGCTGGAAACCCTTAGGGCAGTCTGCAGCGTGGCCCCACTTGGGAGACCTTGACGCCCACCCAGCATGCCTGCGCTTTCGCGACCTAATGTCGGGTCCCGGGAGAAGAGGGGCCAATCTTGGCAAATTTCTACTGTCACAGATTTTTGTTTGGTTTATTTTTGGGTTTCTTTTACTATTATTATTACTATCACTTTATTTGTATTCTATCTCCCACCCCCACCCCCCACGGCTTCCACCAGACTCACCACCACCACCTCTACCCCTTAGGAGCAACTATTTTTATCGTGCTGGTTCTGTCCTTTTGGCATTTCTTTTTGCTGAAGGTAGCAGCCTGCTTAGCGTCTGGAGCTCACGCCACAGGACCCAGGACACCCCTGGTGTCCTCATTCTTTTTCATGCTTCATAGTCCGCTCTGTAATGCTACACGCCGCTGGGGTATCCGGGTGGGTCAGTGAGTTAAACGTCCAACTTCAGCTCAGGTCATGATCTTGTAGTTCGTGGGTTCGAGCCCCGCATCGGGGCTCTGTGCTGACAGCTCAGAGCCTGGAGCTGCTTCGGATTCTGGGTCTCCCTCTCTCTCCCCTTTTCTCTCTTTCTCAAAAATAAATAAACATTGAAAGGAATTTAAAAAAGAGAGAACACTTTAAAAAGTAAATTGAAAAATATATATATACACACATATATGTACATACATACATATACATATATGTACATGTATGTACATATATGTGTATATATATATATATAATGCTACATAGTGCTGACAGCCTAGTTTGTCCATCCATTCCCTGCTGATGGACGTTCGTGTAGTTTCCCATCTTTTGTTAATTCAAATAATGCCACTGTGAATAAAGCTTTGTGCACACGGTTTGTATCCTGTGTGTGGAAGTGTATTTTCAGAGTAGGTCCGTAAAAATGGATTGCTAGGAGGAAGGTGAATACATGTTATTTTGTGAGATCCCCACCATGGCCTCCGGGGGGCTGGGCCAGTTTGCCCACCGCCAGCTCCATGCCTAACTCAGTACCCTGTCAAACAAAGTTCCTGCCAATCTGACAGGTCGGAAAGGTTAGCTCAGCGAAGTTTTTTTTTTAATTCTTTTTTCTTTTTTTAAATGCTTATTTATTTTTGAGAGACCGAGTGCGAGTGGGGGGGGAGAGCACAGAGAGAGAGGGAGACACAGAATCCGAAGCAGGCTCCAAACTGTCAGCCGAGAGACCAATGCAGGGCTGGAACCCATGAACCTCGAGATCATGACCTGAGCCAAAATCAGAGGCTTAACCAACTGAGCCGCCCAGGCGTCCCTCTCTCTCTCTCTCTTTTTTAATGTTTATTTATTTTGAGAGAGAGAGAGAGAGAGAGAGAGAATCCCAAGCAGGCTCAGCACTATCAGCGCAGAGCCCAATGTGCAACTCGAAATCACAATCTTGAGATCATGACCTGAGTCGAGATCAAGAGTGGACCCCTTAATGGACTGAGCTGCCCAGGCGCCCCTTTTCATGGTCTCTTATTTCCTGCATTTATTGTTAGATTAGTCAGGAAGAGCGGACAGACAAGCCTATGCCATCTTGTCCAGACTGGAAGCCCCTCAGGACATGCCTTTGGTTTCTGGAAAGTCTGTGTTGTCCAGATGGTAGGGGGTAGGCAGAGCAGTGGGAGCTACGAGGGGGTCTGCCAAGGCAAAGGGTAAGGGCCCTAGAAAGAGGCAACTTAGGAAAGGCTGGGATGTGATGATGAAGGGCGTGGGGGAAGGGAGGAAGAGAAGGGGTCCCCATCAGGGGAACGGGTGGACGGGTCTCCGGCATTGCCAGCAAGTGACACGATGCAGGACTCAGGGTGGGCGCGGCGGGGTTGGTGCCCGGTGCAGGCGTTGGGGACACTCCCCACCCCAACCCCCGCCAATGGCCAGCTCACAGCTAAGTTTTAATTAACATCTTTCTTATTACGAGAAGGGCTGAGCATCCGTTCAAATATTTAGGGGCTCCTTGCATTGTTTTCCCCCTGCAAACTTCCGTTCTTGTTTCTTCCTGTTTTCTACTG
Source organism: Panthera leo (assembly GCF_018350215.1). NCBI lineage: Eukaryota > Metazoa > Chordata > Mammalia > Carnivora > Felidae > Panthera > Panthera leo. Next base: position 56,411,705 of record NC_056692.1, on the reverse strand, counting down.
AATTCCCTCCATTTAACCTTCGCTTTAACCCGGGGAACACGGAAGTTTCCGAGTCTCGGTCATCGCTCCGGGCGCAGCGCCCCTTAGTGTCCAGTCCTGACCCTAAACGTGAAACGGGGTGCTTTATTAAGGAGTCCACAAAATCTCGGTAATTCCAGGAAAAGCCTACCAAACTCAGGAGCCTTCATGAAAACCGCAAACCTAACTACCAGCCTAAAACCCAAAAAACTCGAAGCAGCCCAAACCCTTTCACCTGCGCATTAAGCGTCCCTTTTATAGACTATGAGGCTTCCGGCACCTCCCCCCAAGCCCCACCCCCAAGTCCCAGCATTTGGCTGCTGCAGCCAATCCCCTTCCACGACCGGTATCCCTCCGCGACGCCTCAGTGGTTAGAGCAAATGCCAATCTCTCGCGAAGGCAAACATCTTGACTGCTACTGGGTACCGCATCCTTCCATCTAGCCAGAGCCCTCCTTCCCTCGAGGAGGAAAGTCCCGGACGTCCGGTCTCATTTCCTCGGTGATGGACAGGGGCACTTGTCCAATGAGAAGCGCGATCTGGTCCGTCCCGCCCACGCCAGGCCCCGCCCTCGCCAGGCCCCGCCCTCGCCCCAGGGGCTTCCAGGGCGGCGTCTGGCGTCTGGCTCTGCCCGGACCTTGCAAGGTGTTTGCGGCTCCCCGGGGACTCGTTGTCCAGCCCGGGTGCCGCCGCTTCCGGCTGCGGCCTGGTGAGCTGGACGGCCAGAAGCTGGCTCCCAGTTCCCTCCCGCGACAGGGCCAGGGGCCCGGACGGGACAGTCCGTCGTGCTAGGACCCGCCTCCCCGCATACGAAGTCGCTCTGGTCCCTGCACCCCGGAGCGCACTATCCCCACCTTCTTCCCCCAGCACTGCCCAGTCCCGCCGTCCGGTGGCCCAGGGTTTAAGACCCCTGTTCTGCAGCTGAATCCAACACACACGCGCACTCCTTGTTTTTCACCTCCCCGGTTATACCCGGGCCTAAGGTACAATCCAGCAGAAATTTCTGATCGCACAAGCGCACGCACCCGCGTTGCCACCCGTGGTGCCTCTGGTACTGGGCTTCCCTTCAAGAAGGGGCAAGGTGGAATGAGACACCTTCCTCACCTGTGCTTGCCCTTTCCCACCGTGCCCCGGGCGGGTTCACCTGGTAAACACGATTATCCAGCCGGGTTTACCAAAGCACCGCTGAGTAAGTGTGCAATCAGGCAGAACTCACACTGGGCCTGAGTGATTCAGTTGTTTCCTGTCCGACATCCAAATCCGTCCACACCCTAGCGGGGACCCCACCCCCAAGCCCCAATCGCGAATCTTTGGACCTGCCAGTGAGTGGCCTGGTTCTCTACAAATGAGAACGAGGGCTATACCTCAGACCAGGCGGGGGACGTTAAGGGTTACTGAACCGTTCAATAACTCAGTCTGCAGTCAGGGGTTTTTTTTTGAAAATCTCAAACCGCTTCTGTAATGCCTTTCATTGCTTTCTGTTGCGCTCTCCCAAGGGGGACAATGTTGTGCCGCCAGGCATTCGGTGCCTTCAAAAGTTTCTCAGGTTCCCCCCAGCCCTGTGGGGTGGTGTCTTGGCTTGTCTTGCAATCAGCTTCAGTGACACTGCCAGCGAAATTTCAGGCCGGGAAGCAGCTGGCAAGGGGAATAAAATTAAGAAAATTGTTCCCAGAAGAAAAGGTTCGCCGAGAGAAATGGGAGCAAGGGGGCAAGGCACCGGAGACGCAAATTGGGACATTGAGTCGTGTGAATTGGCACATTTATGCCTCCAGACGTCTATTGCGCCCGTCCTCACGCGTCCTCCTGCGAAGCGCTGCGCAGGATGAATTTGATTTGATTTCTGCTTTTGAGGCAAGGTGAGATGAAGGTTCACCAACTTTCTGGAACGCGCGCGAAGCGCAGGGCACTGTGTGAAATCGTCCCAGCAAATCTGTGAAGTCCGCAGTAACGCTCTTCTTTTATGGGAGAAGGAAACGACTCCAAAACTATCGGCGATGATCCGGTTTTAAAACGAGCAAAGGAGGGGCGCCTGGGTGGCTCAGTCGGTTAAGCGTCCGACTTCGGCTGGGGTCATGAGCTCATGGTCCGTGAGTTCGAGCCCCGCGTCAGGCTCTGCGCTGACAGCTCGGAGCCTGGAGCCTGTTTCCGATTCTGTGTCTCCCTCTCTCTCTGACCCTCCCCCGTTCATGCTCTGTCTCTCTCTGTCTCAAAACTAAATAAACATTAAAAAAAAATTAAACAGAAAAGATGTTAAGTGTTGGTGAGGATGTGGGGAAGTTGGAACCCTTTCGCTCTTGACGGGAATGTAAATCGGTGCAGCTGCTTTGTGGAACAGGGGCGATTCCTCCAAAGGTTCAAGAATTGCCACATGACTCAGCCATTTTATTCCAAAGTATACACCCAAGTGAAATCGAAACGTATGTCCGCATTCATTAAAAAAAAAAAAAAAAGAAAGAAATGGTAATCGTAGGTTGTAATGGAGATGTTCGCTTACACCATGGTAGAAATCATTTTGCAATATATGTGTATTTTTTAAATCTTTAATTTGTATTATTTTTTTTAATTAAATTTTTTTTGAGAGAGAGAGAGCACGCACAAGCAGGGGAGGGGCAGAGAGAGAGAGAGAGGGTGACAGACAATCCCAAGCAGCCTCCGTGCTCAGCAGAACCGTGAGATCATGACCTGAGCCGAAATCAAGAGTCGGACACTCAACCGACTGAGCCACTCTGGCGCCCCGCAGTATATGTGTATTAAATCAACACATTCTACACTTGAAACTTACACAAGGTCGTATGTCAATTATATTTCAATAAAGCTGGGGGGGGGGCAACCAAAAAACATATGCCCACAGAAAAACCTTGACGTGAATGTTCAGAGCAGCATTATTCATAATAGCTAAAAGGTAAAAACAACCCAGATGTCCATACCCTGGTGAATGGCTAAACACAACGTGGTCCAACCGTATAATGGAATATGATTCAGCCCTACAAAGGAACCAAGTACTGACATGTTACCGCATGGATAAACCTTGAAAATAATACGCCAAGTGAAAAATCCAGACACAAAAGACCACATATTGTACCATTCCATTTATACGAAATGTCCTGAAGCGCCAAATCGAGAGACACAGAGAGTAGATTCGTGGTTACCTCGGGCTGGGGGCGGGGTAGAAGGCAAGAGCGGTCACCGCTAATGGGTACAGGGTACTTTGGGGGAGCGAGGAAAGCATTCTAAAATCGACTGTGGCTATGTTTGCACAACTGCGTGAATACGCTAAAAGCCATTGACCCGTCCGCTTTACATAGATAGATGCCTTGCATGGTATGTGAATTATGTCTCAAAAAAAGCCGATGGTTCGGAGCGCTCCCGCGCCAGCCCCTGCGGGAGGAGGGGAGGGCCCACGGCAGACTCCGGAGGGCGTTTTGAAGACTGGACGGACATGCAGAGCTCATCCCACGGAGCGTGAGGACCAGGCCTGGGGAATCTGGGTGGCCCATCAATGCATCCACCATGAGTATTATTTGCATTTTACAGAAAAGAAGGCTGAGGCCTAGAGAGGCTAAGTAGCTCAACGGCGCAGGTGCAAAAGCTACGGGAAGCTGCGTGGCTGGGGGTGGGGGGGGGCTGTAGCTGAACTGCCTTTGCCCTGAGACGCCTTGAGTGGCTGGAGTGAAGAAGAACCACACGGCCCAGGGTACTGCAGAGAACTGCTCCCTCCAGGATTACTGCACGGCCTAGAATGGTCCCTGCAGCATGGAGCCCTCCGGGACAAGGAGCCAGGCGACCTGTTAGAGACCTCCCGGGACTGGTCAGGTTGGTGGGTCCTATGACCCCACGCCCTTTCGGGCCGGCCCAGAAGCACCAAGCCCCCCTCCCCAGGAAGATACCCAGTAGAGCCACCTACGGCTTCTGACCGCCCCCCTCCCCATGCCCCTGGCAACCCTGTAGCCCTTATAAATGCAAACAGGGAATCTCACAGGGGAGGTGGGCACACCACGGGGTGTAAGAGGAGGCTAGAACGAGACTCTCACGGCCTCCTTTCCCACCGATAATACAGATATCAGACGCCAAAGATGGGGGTCAAACAGAGAAAATCATTTCTACAAATGGCGGAATTCTCGCTTTTCACTTCCACACTGTATCTGTCAGCACTGATGCCAGGATGAGAAACCACTTCTGGAAGATTTGAGAGGAAGGGGAGTTATGCTAAAAGGAAATTGGGAGCTCAAGCCACCACGAGGGCCAGAGAACCAGAACTGGGCCCGAGGGGGCAGCGAGGCGTCAAGCACCCAAACTTTGCAGGTGACTAGATGAACTCTCAGCCCAGGACCTTTGGTTAGTACCTGGCTGGCTGCCCCCCCCCAGGACCTCTGTTGTGTTTAGACACCTCCTCAGGCACCTTCCACATTCTCTCTTTTCTGTTTCGACTCGGCCCTTAGGGCAACCAGGAAGTGCAAGGGCAACCCTCCATCAGTGGTAAACAGGAGTGTTGGATAAATGCCCAGGCTACTATCTTCGTGGCAGCCGGCCAACAGGGCTCCCACACGGGCTTTTCCTCCCGCCCTGTGTCAGTGGCTCAGTCCGTTTCCTCGTGCCTGCTTCCTAGGGACACTTCCCCAATGAACCTGCACCCAAGTCCTATCTCGGCTCTGCTTTCTGGGGACCACAGACTGAGACGCGACACCCACGTTCTAAAGGTACAAAAATCGGGGCTGGAAACGACCCCATTCTTGACAGATCGGAAGGAGGAAGAATGGAATCAGGATGGTGAACGGAGAAGATTTCAGCTTAAACTGGAAGGTTTTTTTGTGTCTGTAAGATACGTTTGAAAGGGGATCAGAACAAGTCTCCCCAAAATGCTCCGCGTTGGCCGTTGAATTATTTTGAGCCAAATGCAATCAAGACCTGAAAACTCAAGAGAAACTTTTTTGACCGTGTCTTAACTACCTAGAAGAACTTAAATTGGAGGTCTATCCCAGAATGGGAGTTTTTACAAAAATTAATTTTATCTGAGTGACCCGTCTATACGGCAGGGCAAACATGTAATTACCAAGCATCTGTTCTCATTGCCTGTGAGTTGCCCTCCTCCCCTGCCCAGGCTCCCATCCCATTCCTCAGCTCAGAATGGCACATGCACCTTTCGGTTACTTTTCGGTCTTTGAACCTCTCCTGTATGTGGGGTTCCCATATGTATGAAATTAAATTCGATTTCCCCCTATTAATCCGTGTCACGTCAATTTCCTTATTTTTTTAAAGATTTATTTGATTTTATTTTGAGGGGGAGAGAGAGCACGGGGGCAGGGAAGAGGGACAGAAGGAGCGAGAGAGAGATTGAGACAGAAGCCCAAGCAGGCTCCATCGCGTGACCCTGGGATCCTGACCTGAGCCGAAATCAAGAGTCAGACGCTCAACTGGCTGAGCCACCCAGGCGCCCCTCAATTTCATTCTGAGACCAGCTGGAAGAACCTGTGAATGACAGAGGAAAAAGTTTCTTCCCCAACAACATATGCAGCTGAAGCCAAAATGACAAAACAGGGACATTTGGAACATACTGTCACCTTCCTCCCATTAAGATGGCAATTATCTTAACGGAAGATAAGGAAATGGAAAACAACCAGTGTCCTTCGGCAGGTTTGTTGGGAGCACCGGGAACACCACTGCTAAGGAAGGAGCAAAGGAAGCGCAACACGGCGGGAGGAGAAGAGGGGCCCCCACGGAGTTGCAGAGAGGCCCCAGATAGGGAGTTCCAAAGCTGGAATGGTCTTCACCGGGATCCCAAGTGCAGGAGAGAGAACCAGTTCCTTGAGATTCCACTCGGACCAGTCACCGAATACAAGCTGCTCCCGAGGAAGTAGCTGTAACCTGCTTGGGCACAGGGTGGTGCCCTCAACGGAGGGAAATTTCCAGAAGATGATTTACCAGCTAACCCCGCAGCCGCTGTGGGGGGAATGCCCCAGTCCTGAAGGGGAATCTGGGCAGCACCACGGCCATGCACTACGCTCTTACCACGTTTCACGGGTGGTGGTCTGGGGGGAGACCTAGCTGGGCTTGAAATCTACCCGGTTCGTCAGGGCAAAACACGTCCGCAACAAACGCACTTTGCTCTTCCTTTGCGCCCGTGTCTTACGATGTGACTGTCTTTTTTTCTCCCCTTATCAAAGACTCCCACTCAAGGAGGGGAGAGGGGAGAAAAGACGGGGAGAAGAAAAGCCCACCCTGCGACAGGCGGATATTAAAAATCATTCCAGGGGCGCCTGGGTGGCTCAGTCGGTTGAGCGTCGGACTTCAGCTCAGGTCATGATCTCACACTCCGTGAGTTCGAGCCCCACGGCGGGCTCTGTGCTGACAGCTCAGAGCCTGGAGCCTGCTTCAGATTCTGTGTCTCCCCCCTCTCTCTGCCTCGCCCCTGCTCATGCTCTGTCTCTCTCTGTCTCAAATATAAATAAAAACATTAAAAAAAATTAAAAAAAAAATCATTCCATGGCAAATAGATGATCAGACCTAAAGAGTGAATGTTTGTTGGACAAACATCAGTAGAATTTAAATTTGTCCTACGTATGTCCAAACTGTTACTTGAGACCTGAGTATGATGCTTAAAGCTTCTGTTTGGGGGTGTGGGGGGAGGGGGCAGGGGCTATCTGGTTTTTCCCATGTTCTCTCTTTGTATCATACTTGCCAGTGGGAAGCTAATCCGCTTCTAACATAGTTCGAGATTTCTTCTGCTTTTTTGTTTGTTTCATCTTGGTTTCTGGCGTCATGGACAGCAAAAGAGTCTATCACCCAGGGAGGAGTGAACCGTGTAGCTTAAGAGAGGAAGATCTTTGAGAGTCTACTTCTTTTTTTGTTTTTATAAGTTTATTTATTTATTTTGAGAGAGGGAGAGAGTGCGAGTGGGGTAGGGGCAGAGAGAGAGGGAGAGAGTCCCAAGCAGGCTCCACATTGTCAGCTCAGAGCCTGTCGTGGGGCTCAAACCCACGAACTATGAGATCGCAACCTGAGCCAAAATCAAGAGTTGGATGCTTAACCAACTGAGCCACCCAGGCACCCTTCGAGTCTCTTTTATTTATTTTTATTTTTATTTTTTAATTTTTTTTCGAGTCTCTTTTATTAGCTAATAACAGTCTACCTTCCTTTTTTTGTTTCATTTATTTATTTATTTTTTATTTATTTTTTATTTTTAAGATTTTATACTTAAGTAATCTCTGTACCCAACATGAGGCTCAAACCTACAACCCCAAGATCAAGAGGTGTGTGCTCTACAAACTGGGTCAGCCAGGCACCCCTTTTTCTTGTTTGTTTTAAATGACATTGATTTGGGACACCTGGGTGGCTTAGTCGGTTAAGCGGCCGACTTCGGCTCAGGTCACGATCTCACAGTTCCGTGAGTTCGAGCCCCGCGTCGGGCTCTGTGCTGACCGCTCAGAGCCTGGAGCCTGTTTCCGATTCTGTGTCTCCCTCTCTCTGACCTTCCCCCGTTCATGCTCTGTCTCTCTCTGTCTCAAAAATAAATAAACGTTAAAAAAAATTTTTTTAAATGACATTGATTTGACAGAGAAACCAGGTCACTCATACGTCTTTTCTAGAATAGTTCACCTTCCGGATTTGGCTGATGGTGCTCTCAAGGTACAGTTTCCCTATTCTTCTAAACCCCGTATTTCCTGCAAACTGGTAGTTAGCTCTAAAGGCTCAGTTGTTCAAGTGCAGTGTTTGGGGCCATAATCTATGACTTAGTCTTTCTCTGCCAGTTGTCCCAACACAGTGGTTTTTTGTTTTGTTTTGTTTTGTTTTAATGTTTATTCTTGAGCGAGAGCGTGAGCAGGGGAGGGGCAGGGAGAGGGGAACAGAGGACCCAAAGCAGGCCCTGCGTTGATAACAGAGAGCCTGATGTCGGAGCTCAAACTCACGAACCGTGAGATCACGACCTGAGCCGACGTCAGATGCTTAACTGACTGAGCCACCCAGGCGCCCCCAAAGTATTTTATTTTTTTAAAAATTGGGAGCCCACTTCGGATCCTCCATTCTCTTTCTCTCTGCCCCCTCCCCTTCTCGTGCTCTCACTCTTGCTCTCTCTCTCTCAAAAATAAATAAACATTAAAAAAGAAAAAAAAAAAACCTATTCCAGGATGTGGAGGATAAGCTTAGGAATCCCCCGGGCCTACACCAATGGGTTAACAAGGCACAAAGAAACACAAAGTCATAAAATGCTCACACCCGAGTTTGGGTAACCAGATTGGCACTCCAAGAACAGGGAGGCACAGGGGCGCCTGGGTGGCTCAGTCGGTTAAGTGTCTGACTTCGGCTCAGGTCATGATCTCACGTTTCATGGGCTCAAGCCCCGCATCGGGCTCTGTGCTGACAGCTCGGAGCCTGGAGTCTGCTTGGGATTCTGTGTCTCCCTCCCTCTCTCCCTGCCCCTCCCCCACTCATGCTGGCTCTCTCTGTCTCAAAAATAAATCAACATTAAAAAAATTTAAAAACAAAGAATAGGGAGGCATAAAGGTGCCAAGACTAGGGAGGTGCAAAGGCACCCTCAAATAGGGAGGAGGTGCTGAACCCCCCCAAAATAGAGAGGCAAAGGCCTGACATAGAATCAGTGGAAAGGTGCCCCATACATAGGAATCACAAGATTAGATATTCGGGGTGAAAGCACCCCAAGTTTAGTACTATAGCAGAAAGCTGCTTTCATAGGAGAATAGGGCCAGGGTAGGTAAATTGGTAGATTGGACTTTGGACCGCTGGGCTGCAGGCAAAGCAGTCCAGATGGGAGATGGTTAACAAAAGAAAAGGTGCCTTGTCAACCCTGAGGTTATTCCCCTGTCTGTCTCATCCCCCAGGCTGGCAAAGGTAAACAGGCACGGTGCCTCCTGTCTGTTGTTAACAACCATCTACCCATCCGCCCGGCGCCTGGATTTTGTTTTATGTTGACCCCAACCCCAAACACCGTATATCTTCAGAACCCCCTTTTCCCCCTCACGTCCCCAAGTTAATGTTCCTAGTTTCTTTGTCTCTTTGTACACGCCCATCACATTTGCAAGCCTTCTGATCTGAATAAATACGGGGCAAGGACCGTTATTCAGGGCTCTTGTCTTTCTCCCCCCTGGACACTCTTGTCTTTTCCCCCCCCCGCCGGACACGAGCCGTCTCTCGTTTGAATCCTGCGTCCGCTCTTTTGCTAGACAAAAGACAACTTTAGACTCAGAGTCGACGACACCGGGATCCGATCCAAGATCAAACGCTGTGTTTGGATCTCTTGTCTCCCTTCATCTGGACCGGCTCCTCAGTCTCTTTGTCCTTCGTAACCTTGACATTTTTGAAGGGTACAGGCCAGTTCTTTACTAGACTCTGTGAACTTCTAATGTGATTCATCTTTGATAGCTTCCTGGCTTTCTGGCATAACAAGATGCCCCGAATCCATCTGTACATTTCCTGCTCTGGAGCCTAATGGGCCGCTTGTCCAGACATCCCTGGTTTCTTTCCGTGGAAAATGGGATTTAGAGACAGGACTGAATTCCGGTGCCCTGGCTGGTGGTGGAGGCCAGATGTGAGGGGGGTGGGGGCTGTGGGCTCGTGGGCAGCAGCTGGGGTGGGGGGAGGGGGGGCTGACTCTCCAGCGGCACCCAGATCCCTGCCGGGGGGGGGGGGGGGGGGGGGGGGGGGGGGGGGGGGCGGGGGGGGAGGGGAATGGTGGTTTCAGGCCGGCCTCCGTAGACCAGCTTTTCCCACTAGGAAAAGCAGGAGGACATGTGACGCTTGTCCATTGGAGTGGCTTTGGGTGTAATCCCTGAGGTGGTTACCTACTCGTTTTTTATGACAGACTTTATGGTGTCTTGCAGCTTCGAAGATTTCCTTGTTTTTTCTTATCTAACATTATTGATTTACTGTAATCACCGGAAATGCAAACAGAAACCAAGGCCTCAAGAGGCTGTCAGGGAAGTGACTGGGTACTTAGAAGCATGACGTGGCTGCTTCGAAGGAAACAATAAACACACAGCACTCCCGAGGACCGGCTTTGTCCCAGCCCTCCCACCCCCACCCCCAGTTATCCCCGGAGGCGATTCTCCTCCCCAAGGTCCTTCCCTCTGCGGTCAGAAGGGCTCCCGACTCACCCGGAACTGCCTTCACTATCAGCAAACCTCCCTCTTATTCTCGTGAATTCCCTAGAAGAACACACTTCTTAAGTGGTATGCAATGCCCTTTGTCCCGAATGCCTCTGATCGACACCGTTCCGCGGAGTCGCGACAACCAGGGAGGTCTGAAGTTCAAGGCCTACCCTTGGCGTGCTAAGGACCGTGCACTTTGGGCTCCTCGGTTTCCCAAAGGGAAGGGTAGTGGCGAACGCTCCAGGCTGGCTGAGGAAAGGGCCTCGGGACAGAACTGTCCCCTCAGAGGGGCAGGCGGCGTGCGCTCCGGACAAGAATCTACGTGCGGTTTCACTGAACCTCGGTGGGTCGGGGTAGCGACACGAAACGGTGCTCTGTTTGCTTCCAGCCTGTCCGTGCCGGCTCACGGTCTGGTCTGGAGGCCACCTGGACAGCCCGCGGGGCCCGCCCTTCCTCTGACCTTTGTGCTTCTTAGGAAAATTCAGGAAACGCCCAGGCTTTTGTGCACCGTCCAGGGGCCACGGGAGACTGGCACGGGAGCACCCCCATCCTCGTTCCCAGACTCAGTGTTTTCAGATTCCATCGGCATGGGCCACTCCACTGAGGGTCCTGCCTCCAGAAACCCCTAGACTGGAGACAAGAGCCACACTAGTGTGAACAGTCATGCAGTGGTCACCCGTGTGAACTCCAAACCCCTAGGGAACGTGCGTCAATTTTTCCCCAAAGCTCCCGTCCCCCAAAAGGTGCATGCTGGTGACAGGCCCGGCTGCAGCTGCCACGCTCAGTAAGCAGGAGGTACCCCCTCCCCTTCCCACCCCCCTGGTGGTCTTTCTCCTCTGAGCCTTTGGAGGAAGTCCAGCTTTCCCATTTTCAAGATACAGGTCTCTCTGAGGGCCTCGTTTTTGAGCTTTGAACCTTGAGAGGAAGGTGAGTCAAGATTCAAATATTAGGGGGCGCCTGGGTGGCTCAGTCGGTTGAGCATCCGACTTCGGCTCAGGTCACGATCTCGCGGTCCGTGGGTTCGAGCCCCGCGTCGGGCTCTGTGCTGATGGCTCGGAGCCTGGAGCCTGCTTCCGATTCTGTGTCTCCCTCTCTCTCTGCCCCTCCCCTGTTCATGCTCTGTCTCTCTCTGTCTCAAAAATAAATAAACGTTAAAAAAAAAATTAAAAAAAAAAGATTCAAATATTAGGCAAAAACAAGCTGGCATTTTGAGTCTAGAGAAATGGCATTTTCTTCTTAACAGGCAGGGCTCCAAAGGGGTGCAAAAACGGGCAGGGGTCCCTTCTCCTCTTTCATGGACATCCTCCTAGGTTGTTGTCACTTGTACAAGTACGTCAGATGAAGACCCCTACTTGCCCGCTGTTCTCTCGTGAGTGCTTGTTAAGGGTCTTGGGATAGGAAGACCGAGTCTGTGGGGAATCCGCACAGACATAGAAATTCCAAAGACAGGCGCCAGGGGGTGTATTTATCACCCTGAACTAAGGAGGAGTGGGTTGGGATCTGGGACCTCAAATGGAAGGGATTCGACTCACTCACGGGAAGATGAAAACCAGTAAACGTTCGGTGCACAAACGTTTGCGGGGCCCGTGGGGAACAATGGGACAGAGAGGTCTTTGATCAAACAGGCCTCGCGGGGTTCCTCCCTGTCTAGCCTCCCTGTTCGTATCCTAATGAAGTTACCTATGGTGACAGCTCTGTCCCTGGAGCAGGTCCTGTGTCTAAGTTCTTTTCAGTCCGTTGGGGGGTGGGGGGTGGGGGAGCGCACCAGGAGATTAAGAGCGTTTCCTGAATCTGCGGGGTTTTGGTTACTTTGAAATCAAAAATAATCTTCACGCCGAAGCGGTCCATCTTGGGGCGGCCTGCCCTCGGCCACCGACATAACTAATGTGAAATTTCCATTTTGCAGGCCGTTTTGGGTGTCCACCATAATAATGACAGACCCCAAGGAGCTTGAGTTCATTCTCTTCCCAAGCCCTTTTCCCGGACTAGGCTGAGTGCTTGCTTGATCACATTTAATCCTGACATCTGGGCCGAAAAACAAGGGTCTTAGAATGTCTTAGGCCAGGCTCAGCCCCAGCGAGCTTCCCTCAGACTCTCCACCTTCTAAACCAATGTGACAAGTGATCCAGCCCTGGGGGTTCTTACTCCGATCACAAGGCGCCCTTCAGCAACAACCATCAGGAAATTGTGAAAAACAGAGGGTCTGTGACTTACAGGACCTGGAAATCACACCGCATACCTGGGCCCACACCACGAGGTCACAGAGTGAGAGAGAGCGTGCGCAGGCAGGGGCTCTGCTTTTATTGGGGTGGAGGGTAGGGCCCTGGGGTTTGGGGGGCCCAGCCTTTACCAGTGATTTTAAAAGGTTAACAGCAGGACTTTATAAAGGGTGGGACGAGAACAGGAAAAGGCAGCCTCGATGGTCAGTTACTGAAATCAACCAAGATCTCTAAAACTGAGGAGTCTGGGGGTGGGGGGTGCGGGGCTGGGTGTCGGTGGGGGGACAGCCGGCTCTTTATCGTGTTTATTCGAGAGAGCTGTCTTAGAAGTGGATGCTCTTTGAAGCGGGCGCCTTGGCAAGTAAAGCTTAAATTAAGCGCTTGGATTACAAAAAAAGACAGAGGGAAAAAAGCCTGCCGGGGCTTACACTACAAATGTCATCGTGTATTTGTTTTGTTGGCCTTCCCTCGATTTGCCACACATTTGCTAAATGCCTACGACGCAATAACAATTGTGCCAGGGAAACACCTACAGATGAGCGGCGGTCCCTGGCCCAAAAACCCCCTCACTGTATTGTCAAGGGAGGAGCCAGTAAGACACGTAATAAACGTCATTGATCAAATCTTGGTAGGACGTATGCGAGTGCAAAGGACAGAGAAGCCAGTTCCACTTGGGGTGCAGAAGGGCTTAACTTTAATTTCGTTCCACAGCCCAGGAGCCAGCGGGTTCCAGAAGCTTTCGGGGCTCCATCCTGACACAAGAATTGTCATCTAGTATGTGAATGACGACATAGGGGAAGAGACCCTGACCGTCCGACACAGTAGAGCTCCATGAATGACTTATCCACGAAGATGAGTCCCGTTGGGTTTCTCCCGCCGGCAGTGGTTTCTGCCCTCGTCCGCTGGCGAAAGTTCCCGGGCGTGAACAGGGCCAGCATGGAGAATTCCTCTTCTGCACGCACGCTAGTGAGCCACTGAGCATCATGGACACTTGCGGGGCTCGTGGGGACCTTGGAGGACACGTGGTCAACTAGCTGATGTTACGGACGACGTATACATCTTCACAAAGCCCTTGGCCACACGGCAGAGTGGTGGGGGTGCCCGAATCCTGGCCGAGCAACTTCCCAGCGGAGTGGCCTCTGGGAAGCTACTGTCCTTCACTTTATCTGTAAAATGGTAAAACGGGGATTTTAACTGCCACCTTCATCAGGTTGTTATGAGGAATAAGACAGTATGTGTAACTGCTTAGAACAGAGTCTGTGCCTTTGTGAGCTGTTATCTTTATAACCGTTAATGTGTGATTTGCTCAAGGTTATGCGGCTAAATCGAGGCAGGGTGTAACGAGAGAGAGACGGGGAGGCGGATGCGACGCCTTCTACGTTGGCCGCCAGAAGGAGCCTGCCGGCCGTGGAACCCATTGAGACTCCGTTAGAGCCATGAGCCTCCGGGAAAACAGCCTGGCCACCCCAAGAAGGGGGAGGACTCCCCAAGGGTTAAAAGACTCGCATTCCCAAAGTGACCCGAAGGTCCTTCTTATCATATGATCTGGCAAACAGCTGCCTTTACTGGAGGCAGTTGCACAGTTAGGTGCTAAAAGTCTCCGTGGTAAACGCATCATGTACGGCGTGAAGTCACATGTGCCTTTCCGAGAGCCAAGATCTTGCAAAGGTATGAAAACAAGAACAAAACAAACCTTCCCGTGGAGGCACAGAAAAGATCCAATCAGCTCCTCGTTTCTGACCAGCCTGCGGTTTGGAAATAGGGAGAGTGTTCTCCAACAAACACACAACAACAGCAGATAGCCAAAGAATAAACAAGAAAAACAGCAAACGGAAATGTCACACACATTCAGGTGAGTGGGTTGATCTCCGCACGTAAACGTCAGCTCCCAGCCCGCCAGGCAGAGAGGAAACTTTTCAGAGCGCTGTCAGGGTGTAAGTCTATTTAAGATTCGGCACTACAAGCATAAAAGAACCTGTCATCAGTTTGCTTCTTTTCAGAGACCTGTTTGTTTAGCTGGAATATTCTACTGACGGTTACATAAAGGAGGAGGGGAGCACCAAGGATCCAGGTGGAGAACCTGAAAAAAAGAAGAAGAAGAAAAAAAAACCAACTTGTTTTGGTCTGATGTGGGTAATGCCCTCTCTCTTTGCTTGCTTTATCAGGAGCGGGGCACATTCAAAGCCTCGCCCTGCGGCTGCACGAATTACTGTCTACCTTCCTCGACTTTGCTGTGCCACTGTCCTCATTCGTTCTTTTCTCTTCCCATAAATAGCTCCCCAGATTTTGTTTCCCGACTCTCTACTTCATTTCCGCCTTGTAGGGAGAAGTTTGAAACGTTTGGGAGAGCGCGTCCTAGAGAAAAGACCAGGAAAAGTGGAAGAATGCCGAATGTGTTCCGTAATGACCTCATGGCACTCATTACACAGGAATTCAGGGCTCCGGCAGAGCGACGAAAAGAGGGCTGCAGTTAAGCAGATCTGCCTGGTTTACTTGGCCCAAACCATAAAAAGACATCAGTATCTCTCTCCGCCTTCTGGAGGCTCCAAAGTCCCCTCCTGGCTGCGGCGGTCAGGCCGAGCCTGGGGGCCCCAGTGGCCATCCAGCACCCAGGGTGAGCCTGTAGAAGGCTGTCCAGCTCCAGTCCTCCCGGGCCTGTCCATCAAGCTCGGAATGAACCGAACCTTCTCAGTGAGACTTACAACACCCACATGCTTTGCTTTTCCAGGGTAAGAGCAAATACAAGGGAAAAATAATTCCCCTGTGGAAACTAAGGATAGAGAGTCCTCTCCCCCTCCCTTGTCTTAGGGCATTTGCTTTAGAAAACATGTAAACTCTTTGCCTGTTTGAAATGTATGTGAGTCTTTTGAAGGCTAAAGAATCCTCTTGCCAGCCCCGGGAAGGTCTTTCTCCAAGACTCTGGAAGCATCTCTTTGAAATGTGATCAAGGAAGATAGCACCCCCAGCGCCCGGGTTTCTGTGGGCGGCCAGGAGCCTAGTTTATTTTGCTTTGTTTAAAGCCAGTGAGCCCACACAGATGGTCTCCCCCGACCCCCCGAGGGGAGTTAGGATGAACTCCACGGGCCAGATGCGCTGCGAAGCCCTCTTACCGGAGGACTCGACCCTGTTTATGTTGTGAACACGCTCTCTCTCGGCCGCATCCAAGGGCAGGGTTTCTCTCTGTCTTTGCTATCTCTTAGCGGATTGCCTACAAAAGCCCTTTGAATCCTGGTGTCAGGTTATTCAACAGGGAAAGTGTTTTCTTTCTCGCGCATCTCTGCCCGGAGGGTTTTGGGTGGGGAGATTTGTTTTGAATTCCATTTTCCCAACTCTAGCTGCACCCCCGCCCCCACCCGTCCCTCTGTTGGCTCAGCCCCAGCCCGGCATTTGGTCTCTTTCTGTGCCAAGCAGCTTCCGACTCTCCCTCCGGGTCTCGGGTTCCTGTCCCTTCGGCTCAGCCCGGTGTCTGCCCGTATCTTCCTGGTGGCCTGCCTCCTTCCTTCACCTGCTCCCTCCCCCGAGAGGCTGTCCCTGACCACAGCTCTCACCCCCCCCCCCCATGGTTTCCCTTCACAGAACCCACCCTTGTCTGTTTATCAGAGTCTCATCAGCCTCTCTGCCCGGCAGGCAGCCTCCGGGAGGTCAGGACTTTATCTGCACGTCTGCAGCACCAACAGGGCCTAGTGTTGGGGAACTGTCGTCAAAGATCAGTCTCCTGCCAACCCAGAGAAGCCTCTCCACAAAGCTACCTTCTACACAGCGATGATTAGCGCTGCAGATGGCCGTTGGCCATTACCTCTCAGCCTCTCCTCTCTGGGCTGGCGGAGGGCAGCACGGAGTTTTCCCGCTTACATCACATCCTCGGCCTTCCTGGAGCTGCCTTTTTAACGTGTATTTATTTTTGAGAGACAGAGAGACGGAGCACCAAAGCGGGCCCCGGGGTTCCGAGCTGTCCGCACGGAGCCCGACGCGGGGCTCGAACCCACGAACCATGAGATCGTGACCCGAGCCGAAGTCTGACGCTGAACCGACTGAGCCACACGGGCGCCCCCCCCCCCCCCCGCTCCCCGCCCTGGCACTGTCTTTGGCGCTGTCCGTGTCCCGTGTTTTCTGGGGGCCTCACTGGCCATGTCGGGAGCACTGCCCGGGAAACCTTTTTGCGCTCAGGCTGGTCAACCCTGCCCCGTGCCCCCAGGGAAGGCCCTGTGTGTCTTGCCCTACGGTGATCTCTCACCAAGTGTGAAATAAACAAATGCTCTCAGGTCACGTTTCTTTCAGATAGTGCTTGTCACCATGACGCCGGGCCCGCAGGACACATTCACCTTCCCCCCCCCCCCCCCCCGCCCCCAGATGAATTTCTCCACGAGGAGAGAACGTGGGAAGGCTAGACGCTCTCCCATGTGCCAAGGAAGGGTAGGCTATGATCTTAGGAAATGAAGGAAGATTCTTCTTTGATAGTGAGTCTCCGGAGAACAGGAAATACTGTCCCTGCGCCCGGAGACTAAAGAAACGTTGTCGTGGAGGTCCATCAGGGTCCACCTGGCCTTTCTAGCCGCCTCCACAAATACCGCCGTAGTCCAGATGGCTCCCCACAGGCTGCCTGATCCAGACCCGGTGTTCCAAGACGAGCACACCGCTGACTGTGACCGCCCGGGAGGTAGGACATTGTGTCTGGAAGAGAGGCTATCTAGCGCAAGAGTGAATGCTTGCCCAGGGCACTCTCAATCATCAACTCCTTCATCAGACAACAAAGGCTCAGGAGTTAAAACTCTATTTTTGGGGGGCACCTGGGTGGCTCAGTCGGTGAAGGGTCCGTCTTCGGCTCGGGTCATGATCTCACGGTTCCTGGGTTCGCGCCCCACGTCGGACTCTGTGCGGACAGCTTGGAGCCTGGAGCCTGCTTCGGATTCTGTGTCTGTCTCTCTCTGCCCCTCCCCTGCTCACTCACTGTCTCTCTCTCTCTCTCTCTCAAATATACATAAAACATAAAAAATTTAAAAAACATATATATATATATATATATATATATATATACTAAAACCCATTGAATTGTACACTTAAGTGGATGAACTAGACACTATCTATAAATCATATCTCAGTTGGACTGTTTTAAAAAAAAAAGTTTGGAGTGGGCCTGGTACAGAAAATAGAATTAGAGAAGGCAGGACATATACTGGGGCATTGAATGCCGCTTCCCACCGCTCCTAAGAAGCTGACCTCTTTCCATTTAACCCAGCATTCCTCTAAGTCATCAAGAGTCTCTTCCAGCAGAGAGGATCCAAAGGTTGAGGTCAACAGTTCTAATCCTGGAGTGATTCCAAGGGACACGCACTCCAGAAACATTGTCGTGCGTCAGCGGAAAAGGGCGCATTGTCTACAAGACCTCTCTCCAGCTTAGCTGATTTCAGCCTCCCACGGTCTTTGAACTATTTTACAACTCTGTAAATTGCAGGGAGTTGATAATCATGCAGATTCTGTCCTGTCTATCTGATGCTCCTCCTCTTTGTGGAAAAACCAGTTTTGCCCCCATTTGCAATCATTGTTAACCATCCTTACTCTGTTTTAATTTGTGCCTCTGCATTTCTCTTTTATGTATTTGCTTATTTTTATTTAAGCTGATTTATTTTGAGAGAGACAGAGAGAGTACAAACGGAGGGGGACGGACAGAGAAAAAGAGAGACAGGGAAGATCCCAAGCAGGCTCTGAGCGACCGGCGCAGAGCCCGACGTGGGGGCGGCTCGAACTCACCAACTGTGAGATCACGACCCGAGCCAAAATCAAGAGTTGGTCGCCCGACCGACTGAGCCATCCAGGTGCCCCTGCACTTCTTTGAGATCAATATTGCCCGGTTTGCTTACGAGTGGAATAAAACCTTTAACACATGTTCACGTTTCATATCCGCGGGAGCGTCGCAATCTTACCTTTTACCGAGAATGATCTTTTACCAACTTTATCTGCACGGAAGATCTCGTGCATCCCGTCAGCTGACATATAAACTCTAAAGTCAGAGGCTTTTAAAAGGAGAGGGTGGTTTGTCCACCTTACCTAATGCGAAACCGTGGTGATGGCCGGAAACCCATTCGGAAAGTCTGTTTCCACTAGAACGCGTGTTTCTCTGGATCTCACTCTGTGCCCGGCAGCGACATTGTCTGGAACCCGAGAACCAAGAAGCCAGAAGTCTGGATTGTCTGCCACCCCACCCCCCACCCCCTCAGCGGGCTTCGAGGGCTCCCAGTTCCACCCACCGCTGAGGTGGTGAGCGGCACAGACCGTTGTTCGGTGGCTCAGCTCGCACCCAGGAGCCCACTTAGATCTCTCCGCGCTGTGGAAGGCAGAGAGAAAACACTGGCAGCCAGAACCTTCTCCAAGAGCAGGGGGCGAGATGTAAGAGATGCTTCGTCGCGATCAGACCAGTGCCAAGGGTAAGCCAGCGCCTTCCTCAAGCGCGGTCCGTTTGCCTAGCATGGCGAACAGGCACCAGGGTGTCGGGCGATTGCTCGTGCCAAGTTCACGGGCGAACTCTGGTCAATTAAGGGTCGGTTAAGGCGGAGAGTTAGAACTTAACCCGGGTCTATGCAGACAATGTTTATAGAATCAGTGTATAGGGTCATTTGCAGGTTAGGTGTGTTCAGAGAGAGAGAGAGAGAGAGAGAGAGAGAGAGACTGAATCAGCACTGAGAGGCACTTGTCTCCTCGTTCCCAGCCCCTCCCCTGGAACAGTGCCATGCGTCCCGGCGTATGGCAAGGGGCAGAGGAAGCCCATCCTGCGTCTCTATTCCTGGCAGCCACTCAGAAGCATGTTCTTACTGTTTTCATCCTGCCTGGGGAAGACGGTTTAAACATTTATTGGTGCGTGCCCTGGGTGAAGGCCAAGGACATTGGGTACAGGATGGGAGGCTGTGCAATTCCTCTGAATGCACCCTTCCGTGTGTGAGCCATGAACCCAGGTCCCGCGACCTTCAGAGCTTAGGATCGCGAGCCATTTCGGCTGCTGGATAACCCCTGTGTGATTCAACATCCTGTAAGCGAGAGTTTGGAAAGTACTAACCCACGGTACTTGACCAAGGGCTGCGTCTCTGAATTTTCTAAGTCTTCTACACCGGGTCTTGGTATCACTTCTCTGAGCTACACATTTCCCCTAGGCCTCACACCTTTTGTTCTTCCTATCAAAACAGAATTAATGACTTCTCAGAGGTGTCGTCACTCAGCAGATAAGGATGCAGTCTGTAGGTCAGTCGGATGGGTCCCCGAGAGCTGAGGGCTCCCTCCGTGATCTGGGGCAAGCCGCCTGCTCTCAAAGGCGATGTCCCCAACCGCAAAAGGGGGTTGATAACAACGCCTAGCAGCTCGGGTGTCTGTGAGGGCGGTCCCACACGCGCACCGTTCAGAGTGCCTGGCTCAGAGCTCTCGCCTGCACCCACGCCACTCGTTGCTGTCATGGCCATGACTCCGGATGAGAAGCCGGGAAGGTTGAGCCGACTGACGGTAAATCAGCGGTTCTCGACTTGGCCGCGTGTCGGGATCACCTGGGGGAACTCAAAAAAAAATACCCCTGCCTGGGAGAAGAGCCACCCGTGGGGTTCCGGCTTCGTTGGTGGGGGTTGCAGTCTGGGCATGGGATGTAGCAAAGCTCCCAAGTGATTCTAATGCGCACCCAGGACTGAGAGCTACCACCCTGAACAGTTCGCAAATGAGATGTTCTCGAAGCTCTGGTCTACGGCTGCACAACGTTCTTTTAGGAGAGACTGCTAGAAGGTCTTAAAGCCAACCAGATTCCCTGTACCTTCCTTATAAAGGTCATGTTGAACTTGGGGGCCGTTCAAGGCTTTCCCAGCATCTGCACTTGTCCAGGGTCCCCAAGGGTTTGGAACCTGATAAAAGCGAGGTTCCCTGTGACGTGTGCATGTTTCTCATAAAGTTCTACATGCAGAAATTGGCTTCAGAGACAAAGAAAAGGAAACCAAACTTGTTTGAACAAAAGGAGTTTCTCTTCCTTCGAGCCACGCCAGCGTATAAGCCTCCACAAAGCAGGGAAGGCAACTCCTCCTTTCCCTCGCAGACACTGATAGACTCCGTGCCTATCAGAGTGGTTCACCGTCAAGACAAACGGCGTGCACTCCCTGGCCAGGAGTCCTAAGCCCTTAAACTACCTGCGGTCCACATCAAAGCTCCAGGATATACAGAACTTTCTCGCAGCACCCGAGCCACCACCATGAGGACCTGCCTGCGGAGACCCAGTCGTCTGGACCAAGCTGTCCAATGGCTCTTGCTTTTGGCCGTGTTGATCTCCTTATTCTTTGTCCTGCCCTCCTTCGTTAAGGAACCCGATACGAAACCTTTCAGGTAAGGTTCTGGCCCCTTTCCCAATGCCTCAGAATTTATTAGAGGAAACTTGAAAGCCTCTCGTCCAGGGAAGCCTGGGGAACCTGCTGCACCCACACGGGGGTAGGCGGGGGTCAGGGATGTTGTCAAGAAACACTGGCAAGAAAGATCCCAGGAGGCCTCTGGGGGACAAGCAGGTGTCAGAGGTGGGAAAACCAAGGGGTCCAGATGGCTTGGGGCTGGTAGAGGGGAAACGTGGGCAGGAGTCTGAGAACGAGGAGTCTGGGTCTCCGGAAGGTATAGACAGAAAATGCCTTCCCCCTCTGGGACCGTGAATGATAATAGCAGCTTTGGGGTGAGTTCTTACATGCCATTCACCGTGTCCTAAAGCACAAGATTTACCCCGTGGATTCCATGCACTTCAAATTTTATTTTTTTTTAACGTTTTTTTATTTATTTTTGAGACAGAGAGAGAGACAGAGCTTGAACGGGGGAGGGTCAGAGAGAGGGAGACACAGAATCCAAAACAGGCTCCTGGCTCTGAGCTGTCAGCACAGAGCCCGACGCGGGCCTCGAACTCACGGACCGCGAGATCGTGACCTGAGCCGAAGTCGGCCGCTTAACCGACTGAGCCACCCAGGCGCCCCGATTCCATGCACTTCAAAATCACACTCTCCCCGTGGAGTTTGTCAGAAAATGACCTCTCCCCCCAAAAAAATAAAGAAAAGAAAAGAAAAGAAAAAAAGAACCTCTTCCTTCGCTTAATTCTGGCCCCCAAGTTCATCCTTACATACAAATCTAGTCCCATCAGATGCCATCACATCAACTCTGAAAAGGTAACAGGTGTGAACATTGACTCTCTCCTCAGTCACCACACTAGGTCACTAATGCTTTTGAAGTTTCTAGAAACTGAGAGGTGAAAATATGTTTCTCTTTTGACTTTGCACTTCTCAGGCCACCGTGAATTTGAGGGTCCTCTGACGTGTGCTGACCATTTGCATTTTTTCTAACTAAGTCAGCCAGCTGTCACCGCCGCTTATCTTTTTCTAGGGAATGGCTGGGTCATATCTCTTGCTTCCCCACCCCCCAAAAAAGGAAGCGAAATTATTTCTCTTTTATTTAACGATAGGAGTTTTTTGTGTATTAGGGATATTAACCCTTTTCTATCGTAGATGTAACAATACTTGAAATGTTTTCTTCAGGCTGATGTTTGTTTTTATTGCCTTGTTTATGCTATCTCACGTGACACAACTCCTTCTTATGTAGGTGAAATCTATTTATCGTTTCCTTTATGGCCACTGGACTTTGTGCAATTTGGGGGAAAGTCTGTCCCACCCCAAAATTTTATAAATTGCCATATATATATATATATATATATATATATATATATAGTGATGTATACATATATATACATTAGTGAATATATATACATTAGTGAATATATATACATTAGTGAACACACAGTGTAGTCTTAGGTTCAGGAGTAGAACCCAGTGGTTCATCACTTACAAGTGCTCATCCCAGCGAGTGCCCTCCTTAATGCCCATCGCCCATTTAGCCCATCCCCCCACCCACCTCCCCTCCAGCAACCCTCAGTTTGTTCTCTGTATTTAAGAGTCTCTTATGGTTTGCCTCCCTCCATTTTTATCTTATTGTTCTTCCCCTTCCCATTGCCTTCTGCATTGTCTACTAATATTTTTGTACTTTTTTTAAGCTTAAATCGTTAACCTACCTGAAGCCTATTTTTGTGCATGGTGTGAATCTGGGTTTGCATACGCTGAACTCTCTTGACCACAAGTGACAAAAACCCAACGCAATCTGGCTTAAACAAGAAGACCGGGGAGGGAGGGGCGCCTGGGTGGCTCAGTTGGTTCAACATCCGACTTTGGCTCAGGTCATGATCTCACAGTTCGTTGGTTCGAGCCCCACAACTGGCTCTGTGCTGACAGTCCAGGGCCTGGAGCCTGCTTTGGATTCTGTGTCTCCCTCTCTCTCTGCCCCTCCCCTGGCTTGTGTTCTCTCTCTCTCTCTCATAAATAAGTAAACATTAAAGAAAGTTTGTACAAAATAAAAGAAGCCCAGGGAAGGAGAGAAGGTCAGAGGATTACAGTGTCCCTGGAGACACACGTTGGGGTAGGAGTGGGCTGCAGGAGTCACTCATAGTGACCCGGATGCCTGGTCTCCTTCCCCAGCCAATGTCACATGTCCTGGAATTAGGGGGAGATATAAGCAGACTGGTGCCTGTTTCTGGTCTAGAGATTTCTGAAGGCGGAAGGTGGTGGGAATTGTCCATGGTGTAATGTACGTGGGAAGAAGGCTCTGGCCTGGGCCTTCAGAGCCCAGGAGGCTGTGGACGGCAGGTCAGCACTCCTGTGGTGCCAGGAGGGATCACGGCCCCAGAACCCCCCAATTACCCGCTGGGGCCAAGTAAAGGGACATCCACTCCAGAGAAGCGTTTGGGGACCCCGAATACTGTTGGGGGCATTCATGAGGGGATCCTCAATGCAAAGGAGAGCGCTGCCCCAGGGAAGCCACACTTACTGACCCTAGCGAGAGCACCACGTCAGCAGACAGAAGCCACTGGAACCTCAGTGCGAGCGGGGACACCAAGTGCTCCCCACTCTTCCCAGACTTGAGTAATAATACAGGAGAGCTAGGTCTTCAGAAGGAAGGGAAGGTCTACTCTGTGCCTGACCAGGGATTCTAGCTGCCCCCACCTCCCCCACCCCTCCAGCCTCACCCCTGCCAAGCCTGGGGTGGGGGGGGGGGGAGGCGGGACACCTGGAATTCTAAATGGATGAGACTGAATTTGGGGTTTAGGTGTTTTGCTTTGTTTTTTAAAATCTTTTCTGTAATTGTTTTGTTTCGTTTTGTGTGTGGACGGAGTTTGAATCATCAAAGGTGGCTGTGAAGTGAGTAAATCTGCCCTAGGCATCAGAGATAGGGAAAGGGCCACACGCTGAGACTTCTCAGTGAAAGTCTCTCCTTACTACCCTGCCAATCAACCGCAGAGCAGAGACTGAGCGCCTTGAGCCAGAGGTCCCTGGAGGAAAGGTTGTGTGTCTGTTGAAAGCTTCGTTGAGAAGAAGGACCTCGGAGGCAGGGAGGGCTTGGAAAAGGCTTGTGGGGAGGATAGCATAAACAAGGAGGCCGACCTGCAGAAGTGTCCTCTTGGCTGAGCCTCGGGCGAATCCGAATCCGCCTTGCAGAAATGAGGGGCTTGCTCTGGGGAGCCCAGGGAGGGCATTTCAGGAGGGTGGGGCCGAGGCTTGATGCAAGAGGTTTTCAGGCAGGGAGGCGACCTCACCAAAGCAGGATTGGTCTGCCAGGAGGGAACAGGATGGATCGGAAGGGAGGTGTGAGTCACAGCTTTGGCCTGACCCAGGGCAGGAACCAAGGGAGGGACTTCCACAGCGGACTATCCTGCGGTGAAGGGAAGGACCGGGGCTGACAAATGCCCTCCCTGGCAGATTTAGGCACTGAAAGGTAAGGTGCAGAAGATCTGGGAGGGGTGGGGTAGGAAGAAGCGGAAAATCAGGAGACACTTTGAAGAAGAGTGGGGGGAGGGGAGGCACGTGTGCGGTTAGAGACGGGGTCGGGGTGGGGGTGGGGGTGGCCCACCTCCCCCCACAGTGCTGCCTGGGCAAAGGGTGACAGTAAAATCAGACATAAAAGGGAGTCGTAGAATGCCAACCCAAGTATAGGATCAGCGGTTTCTGAAGGTCCCTGTTCCCAAGTCTGCATGTTAACGACAACTCAATATCATCTCAGAGCTGGAGATTTCCCCAGACCTGCACCTATGCTCAGGAGCTTTCTGGGGGTTATTTCCCTTTTTTTTTTTTTTTTCCGGGGGTGATTTCCAATCTTCGCAATCGTCGCCCAAGATCAGCGTTTTTATTCTTTTACACAAATGAGGGAGATGAGGCTCCAAAAGGTTAAGCCTAATCCCACCCAGCCAGGAAGGAGCAAGACAGAGACGTGAACACGGGATTTGAACTCCATTACCCGGAACGCGTTCACTCTCAGGAGACTCAAAGTCCGATGGAGGGGAGAGCCACACAAGAAGCAAGAGAGGGAGGATGACATTATTAATAGTGGCAAATACCCTCCCACCCCCCGATTTAAGTCCAAGGTGACGAGCGCTATGGGAAGAAACAGAGAAGAGTAATTACATCCAGGGGGCAGGGTCAGGACAACATCCTGGTGGTATTTGCAGAGCGCTGGCGGGCTGGGCGACATGGCAGCACGGGGGACACCGCGCACTAAGGAGGCAGCAGAAGGAACGGTGCAGAAGCAGGGCCACCGGTGGGGGGGCGGGGCGTGTTCCTCGAGGGACTGATGACTCATGTGAGCAAGGCTGATAGGGGCTCCGCATGCCAGGCACTGGTCTCCAGAACCCATGATTACTGACCACATATCAAGGCTTTTGGGTAGATACTATTATCAGCAACACCCCTCTTTTACGGATAAGAGCAGTTAGGCAACTTTCCCAACCAAGGTCACCCTTGTCACTTAAGTTCAGACACAGGCCAGCTGGCTCCGGAGTCTGTGCTCCAAGCCACGACCCAGGCTGGTGTCACAAGCCCCACCCCCGTCCCTCAGCAGTGTTTTTTCATTTTTTGTTTCTAAAGTTAATTCATTTATTTGCGGGGGGGGGGGGGGAGCACAAGCAGGGGAGGGGCAGGGGCGGGGGAGAGAATGCGCAGCAGGATCCCGGCTCTCAGCGACGAAGTCTGACTCGGGGTTCGATCCCACCAATAGTGCGCTCATGACCTGAATGGAAGTCGAGAGCCGGACGCTTAACCGACTGAGCCACCCAGGCGCCCCTGCGAGGTGGTTTTTAAACACTTGTTGATGAAAGAGTGAATGCGTGGCCCTTGAGGGACCAACGGTTAGATTCCACGGCTAGGAAAAGCTTTACAGGAACGGAGTAACTTGAATACATTTGTGCATTGTGCAGATTCCTCAGTTAGTAGATTGCACGGCAGATGGTGGGGGGAAGGTGGTCTCCGTGGGGGGCTAGGTTAGAGGCTGTTGCAATGGTTTAGGGCCCAAGAGCCCTGGGCGGACGGCGTTCGGAAGAAAGGCCTGAATAACTCAGATCGGCTGGATTTGGTCGGAAGAAAGGCCTGAATAACTCAGATCGGCTGGATTTGGCAACAAACAGGATGGGGAGGCAGTGGAGAGGAAGGACTGGGACACAACTGTATGATTTCAAACCTGGGTTATTGGACTACTTCTCGTATCTTCTTCATTTGGTCCCAGTCTCCATTGTGCCCCTGGATAGGTAGATACCAGCTAAGACCATGTCTCTACCTGCTTGGCTTTCCTGGTCTGGAATGAATTTGTCTTCAACAATTCTGTGGATTCTCTTTTTTATCTTATTTTGGTCTAAGACACAGAACTTTCTTTTCTATAACTTCCTGGTTTCCGATCCTGGACCCCCATTCATGGAGCTGCAGGGAAACTTCATGTCGGGACCGTCCTCCCTCCTCTGCCGCCTCCCCAGGATGATGTCAAGGGCTCCCGGATGGCCACGCCGTGCCAGCGCCTGGGTAGGGGTGGCTGATTCTTAGCCCTCGTGTGGCCGTGGAGACAACCGTCGTCCCTGCCTCTTGGCCTTTTCATGTCCACCTGGCTTAGGTGTGAGAATTTCCTGATGTTGTCAGAATTACGGTTCTGTCTTCCTGGGTTCAGTGTGCAGCCATTGTCTGTCAGGACCCTAGGAACACGACAAGTAGGGCTCAGGAGCCCTCCGAACTTGGGACCCAGAGCCCCTCTCTCCTCTCTGTCCTCTTCACCCAGACTAAACTTTCTAGGGAGGGGGCGATGGTGGGAGGAAACAGACAAGTCCTTCTCCGAGACATTTGATCTATTTCACCAAATCTTCTCCTCCCTCTAAGGTCTTTCAGGGTGTCCTTTACTTTCTAGTTCTTACTGGGGCACCTGGGTGTCTCAGTTGGTTAGGCGTCTGACTTCAGCTCAGGTCATGATCCCGCAATTCGTGGGTTCGAGCCCGGCATCAGGGTCTGTGCTGACAGCTCAGAGCCTGGAGCCTGCTTCGGATTCTGTGTCTTCCTCTCTCCCTGCCCCTCCCCCGCTCATGCTCTCTCTCTCTCTCTCTCTCAATAATAAATAAACGTTAAAAAAAATTTTAAACAAAACAAAACCCAAAGAGGCCAATACATTTTATCAATAATGTGCAAAATGAGAGCTAAACTTATTTGATTTGAGGTAGTTTAAATGAAATCTTAGTAAAATGTAAGTGCCTCATCGGTAGCCATTCAACATTAATGACATATTTCCCTAAATATCATAATAAAGGTAAGTTTGGAGTTCTTAAAAAAGAAAACAGAGTCCCATTTAACAGATGAGGAAACAGGGGCTCTAAGGGTTCTGCACCTTGCCCAAGATCCCACAGCTGGTCACTTGGTGGCCGGGCTGGAACTCAAGCAGGTGACTTTCCACCGCAGTGAGCTCCGCTGTCCTCTTGCCCAGTGCCGGGAAGTTAGTTTTCTGTGATTATCCCCAAGAGAGGTAAGCTAGGTACCAGATACAGGTGATAAACATAGACTCTGCTTTAAACAGTCTTGGTTCACAAGGATCGTTTCCCAGCCACCGGGCCACAGGGTCTCATCTCGTATCTGTGATTCTTGACCCAGACATACCTGCCATTCCTGGGTTTACAACAATGACCTCGGTCACACCCACCACCCTCCCCGTTCACGTTCAAGGTCTTCCCTACTCTCCTTAACTAATCTCAAGACTCACGCCTCTGGGTCTGGGGAGAGCTGTAGGCTTGTGTCTGTATTTGTGGATCCCAGGGAGGGAAATCGTCCAACATTTAAACCAGCCTCCCACCCACCCTGGGCCACAGTGAGTTCAGTGAGGTGAATGGGATCCCAGAGAAGGCTCAGGGCTCCCCTGCTGGGGGAGAGCTTTGGAAATTGGATCCCGCTACTGAAGCGTTAGGAGCAGTGGCTTAGATGTGTTTCCTCTTCTTCTCCCGGTTTCTATTGTTCCCCATTAGGATTTAATTGGCCGGAAACTACACAAATAAGAGAATTGGCTTTGATTTGAAAAGCGAACACTTGGAATAACAATAGAATACAGATTTCTGGGTGTTTTCTTTCGAGCCTATAAAGAGAATTAAGGCAAAGTAGAGATTTTAGCGACTGAAGCAACTTGTGGACGCGTCTAAAGATTCAAAGTGAAGTTCTAAAATGTAAATCATGCAAGAAAGTGTCAGGATTTCCTGGGGGAAATAAACTTCAAAGTTTGGGGGAGGGGGAAGCAGAATGATTGGTTTTCATCTCAGAGAAGACCGGAGTCCCTAAAGAGTTATGTCGGCCGGCACCAAGGGAGTTGGGGAGGCTCCAGGCTGGGCTATGATGTTGTTTTTTTTTTTTAATGTTTATTTTTGACACAGAGAGAGAGAGAGAGAGAGAGACAGTGTGAGCGGGGGAGGGGCAGAGAGAGAGGGAGACCCAGAATCTGAACCAGATTCCAGGCTCTGAGCTGTCAGCACAGAGCCCAACGCGGGACTCGAACTCACGGACCTTGAGATCAAGACCTGAGCTGAAGTCAGACACTTAACCTACGGAGCCACCCAGGCGCCCTACTGTTACTGAATTACTTTACATTTTTAAAGAATATTTATTTATTTCTGAAGGAAAGAAAGACAGAGTGTGAGCAGGGGAGGGGCAGAGAGAGAGGGAGACCCAGAATCTGAGCTGTCAGCACAGAGCGCGACGCAGGGGCTTGAACTCACAAACCGTGAGATCATGACCTGAGCCGAACCCCGACGCTCAACCGACTGAGCCACCCAGGCGCCCCAAAAGTGCGACATTTTATATTTTTAACCACCCCCCCCCAATAGATTAGAACTTGACGTTGGATTTGCTTTTTGCTTGGATGTGATCCCTGAATGATTTGCCTGTCCCCCTGAAGGCTTAATACAAATCAGGTACTGGAGCGGAGAGCCGCCCATCACAGAGGGTCCTCAGCAGGGGGTGAGGAAAGACACTGTGGGGACCCTACAGTTGGTTCCCCTTTCCAAGGAGAGGCAGGCATCATGAAAACCCAGGTGGGGGAACCAGATGCGTGACCCTGAAGAGGCTCAAGATAAAAAGAGTGAGCAAAGAAGCTGATGGTGGGGATTCCGGGGAAGGGGGTCCGGGTCGTGAGGACGTGATTAGAGGCATGTGTGTGGCCAGCCACTTATCACAAGGCAGGCACACCTAGCCTGGAGCCTGTTCAGCGTCTGTTCCACTGAATGGCACAGCCCAGAATTATTTAGGGAAATCAAAGGGTTTTGGTTTGGGGGGGGGGCGGTTATTAAAGAATAACTGATATACGAAATTGTGTATCAGTTTCAGGCGTACAACATAATGATTCGATATTCACAGACATTATGAAATGCTCACAATAAGGCTAGTTACCCCTTGTCACCATACCAAGTTGTTACGATATTATCGTATATTCCCGATGCATGGACTTCACACCCCCGTGTCTTATTTATTACTGGAAGATCTTTGGCTCATTTCACTTAGTGTAATACCCCCCCAGGTCCATCCACGTTGCTGCAAATGGCAAGATCTCGTTCTTTTTAATGGCTGAGCAACTCCATTCTGTACACATTGGCCGCGTCTTTATCCATTCATCTACCGATGGACACTTGGGTCGCTTCCGTATCTCCGCTGTTGCGAGTAGTGTTGCCATGAACACAGGGGTGTGTGTGTCTTCTCAGACTAGCATTTTCTCTTCTTTTTATTTATTTATTTTTTTTAATGTTTATTTATTTTTGAGAGAGAGAGAGACAGAGCTCAAGTGGGGAGGGGCAGAGAGAGGGAGACACAGAATCCCAGAATCCGAAGCAGGCTCCAGGCTCTGAGCTGTCTGCACAGAGCCCAATGCAGGGCTTGAACTCACGAACCCTGAGATCATGACCTGAGCCAAAGTCGGCCCCTTAACCAACTGAGCCACCCAGGCGCCGCTCAGACTAGCATTTTCATTTGCTTCGGATGAATACCTAGATGTGCAATTGCTAGATCCTCAAGGAGGTGTTTTGAGCTGTTTTCTTTTCCTGGATAAAAGAATCTTTTTTTTTTTTTTTTAATTTTTTAAAGTTTATTTTTGAGAGAGAGGAAGTGAGCATACACAAGTGAGGGAGGGGCAGAGAAAGAAAGAAAGGGAGAGAGAGAATCCCAAGCAGGCTCCGAGCTGTCAGCACAGAGCCCGATGCGGGGCTCGAACTCATGAACCGCGAGACCATGACCTGAGCCAAAGTCGGACGCTTAACCGACTGAGCCACCCAGGCGCCCCCTATTTTCCTTAGGATTTTCTGAAAGACGTTCTCTCTTCTCTGGCTGACTTGATTGTAGGAACACGTATGCAATGCATGTAACACACAAAACGTGTGTTGATTGACTTGTGCATGCTCTTGATAAGGATTCCAGTCACCAGCAGACTATTAGGAGTTGAGTCTGGGGGGAGTCAAAAGTTACGCGCAGATTTTCGACTGTGTGTGGGCTGGCGCCCCCCCAACCTACACACCATTCAAGGATCCACTGTGCTATTGCACGCTTGCCAACCGTTGTTTCATGGCACCAAGGACAAAGAAACCTTGAACCTCTTTGTGACTAGAGCTATGTGATCCCCGCTGATAAATTTATTTTTAAAGTGCAACATTTTACGTTTTTACCTCCCCGGTAGATCAGAATTGGATATGGAATTGCTTTTTGCTTGGATGCGATCCATAAATGACTTGCCTGTCCCCCGGAACCCTTAACAGAAAACAGGGTCCCCTCCTTCACCACCCCTCCCACCCGCCCCCCGCCCCGGCCTTGCCCATGGTGTTTACATTCAGGATCACATAGGATCTGGACAAGACGAATGCAGGGCATTCACCATATGGCCAGAAGGAATTTGAGCATTCAGTAAATACCAGGCAGGAACAGAAGGAAATGCCTACATAAACACCCACATTCCTAGCAATCATAGTTGTGTTTAATTATAGGGAATTGAAATGGAACTTAATTACATAATTTTGTCAGTACCTGGGTCACTGCTGCAACTCCGTGTAAAACTTAAAAGAGTCATCAGTAATCTGCCAGCGTCGCAGGCAGACAGCCCTGCACGGGGCCCTGGGGCTCCCGCTTCTGGAAGGGGCTGCAGGAAGGAATGCCTGGTGCCCCCTCTTTAGGGGCTGGCGTGACCACGAGGCAGAGGGCCAGCTGTCTGGGCTGCACGCCCACCGCGTCTAGGGTGGAAAACCACCCTGCCACACCAGCTCCCCGATCACAGCCACGCGAAGGTGCTCGCAGTTTGGAAGGGAAACTTCTAGATGCCTCTTGCGGTTTGGGCGTGGGAAATGCGGGTGGAGGTGCATCCGAGGTTCAAGGCTGAGTGACGAGAGCTGTTTGCCATGAGAGTTAACACCTAGGCCTTCGCCTGTGCCCGGAGCCTGGGGCTTCAGCTCAGTTGTGACATTAAAGGGGAGAAGGGGTGCCTGGGTGGCTCAGTCGGTTAAGCATCTGACTTCGGCTCAGGTCATGATCTCACGGCTCTGAGTTCGAGCCCCGTGTCGGGCTCTGTGCTGACAGCTCGGAGCCTGGACGCTGCTTGGGATTCTGTGTCTCCCTCTCTCTCTGCCCCTCCCCTGTTCATGCTCTGTCTCTCTCTGTCTCAAGAATAAATAAACATTTTTAAAAAATTTTTCTTTAAGGGGAGGAGTGAGTCTCAAGGCCTCAAACCTTTCTACGAAACAAAGGTGGCCCAAATCCATCAAGCGTATGTTCTGAACTCTCTCAGCTTTTCCACTCCGCGTGGATGGTCCTCTTTCAGAATGGATACTTTAGGGGCGTCTGCCCAGCTCATGAGCCAATAACCCCCTCTTTCTCTTGAGACTGTCTTCCTCCCGTGCACAGGGTGGACCCCAGGAGGCCACTTGCCATGAGACCCGTGTCACTTACCATGTGGCCAGGGACGGAGAAGGGACCCAAGTGAGACAGAAGGAGAGTCAACAGTCCCTGGGGCAGGTGACTTGGGGTTGCCATCCTCCATGCGGGCTGAGGAGCAGAGAGAAGAAAGCAGGCTGAGGGAAACAGGATAGGTAGGAACAGGGACAGGCCTCAAAGAGAGATTCCAGGTTCCAGAACCTTCTAGAGCCCCAACCATGTCCTGGCCTTGGGCTCAAGATGTTTTCTCTCCTTATGATAAATCTCCCCGCCCCTTCCCCCCCCCCTTTTTTTTAAGTTAAAAACGGAAAACAAAAAAAGAATAAAGGCTTCAAACCTTGAAGGCTATTATCTTTTCCAGGCTGTTCCTCTGTCACAGCCCAGCCCTGCCTCGCGGCCTTTGTCTCCTTTCTGGTCTGGGATAGCTCTCGTTCGAGTCCCTTCTCTGAGCCATAAAACAAAGGCAGGGGCATTTGTTCACTGAGCCCAGGTAACAATGTGTTAAGTGTTCCCAGGAGGAAGGACCCCACTGCCAGCCTTTGCCTAACAGCCTCCAGAGAAGTTTGAAAGTCAGAACAGAGAGTGTCCTTCTTGGAGCACTTGAACAAGCATTCTTCCCTGGGGCGCAGGAAGCAGGAAACACGGCCACAATGCAGAGGGAGGCCCCACACGAGGAAGGATTAACATGGGTAATCTCCTTATTGCGGTACCGCCTTGGGCCAGCCCTCTACTGGTCTAGGGATCAAAGTCTCCTCTGTCTTCCACCTGTAACAACAGTGACTGTGTTTTCTGTGGGTTCGAGGTCTGTGCCTCGTTCAAATTTGTATTCCTGGGACCCACAAAGCACATCGCACGGAGACAGTGAACAGCTGTTGAATGAGATGTTCTTCTGCGAGTACATGTTTCAAATTCTCCCCCACGTTTGTTAAGGACACCTGGAAATCCATTAGGATGATGGCTAGGTCACCAGAGAGGATGATTCTTTCTCCCAAGGCTCCCAGGAATCGCCCCCCAAAACCTGTGAATACTTGCTGAGGCCCGAGATTTTTTCCCAACAATGCCAACAGGCAAGCTTGTTGTTAGGCAGGGGTCGAAGTAAATATTTCAGGCCGATCTTTCGATCAAGGATGGGAGCTATAGTCTTGACATGAATGTATATTTTCCTACTCCCTTATGAACAAGGTTACCTTTGTTACCTACCCTTCATTAAAAAAGGAAGAGACGGGGCGCCTGGGTGGCTCAGTCGGTTGAGCGTCCGACTTCGGCTCAGGTCATGATCTCGCGGTTCGTGGGTTCGAGCCCCGCGTCGGGCTCTGTGCTGACAGCTCGAAGCCTGGAGTCAGCTTCGGATTCTGTGGCTCCCTCTCTCTCTCCCCTCCCTTCCCCGCTCACACTGTCTCTCTCTTTCTGTCTGTCTGTCTGTCTGTCTGTCTGTCTCTCTCAAAAATAAACAAGCATTTAAAAAAAAGTAAAATTTAAAAAAAGAAAAAGAGAAAAGGTCAACAGCATCCTACAGATATCAGTAACAGGGCGGAGTCACACAGTCATCCTGGAGCCAGAGCAGAGAGGGCGCTGTCCAAGGTCAGCCTTGTCAGCGGCACTCCTGACGCCAGTTCCCCTAACAAACTCCAAGCCACCACCGCCCGCTGCTTCGAGGTCACGGGTAAGTTTCCAGACCCAACGCCAACAGCTTCATTTGGGGCATAGATGGCGATACTCATGTCTCGCGGAAACCGGTTTGAAGTCCACCCGAGGCACAAAAAGAAACACCATTTATGCTTCAACCTGTTGATACGATCCTGGACCCTAATCAAAGGGCACATCCGTCCCTAGGCGTCAGCACATGGGTGACGAGGAGAGATCTTCAGGGTCGCCACACAAGTCTGCACGGCAGGCTCCCCCACGGGAAGGAAGGACAGCGGCTCCTGCCTCATCGTCCGCGCGAGGGAACAGCGTGCAGGTGCCCCCGGCCCAGACCACAGCCCACCCTGCCAAGGGGGACCTCAGAGAAGAGACCGCTGGGGCCACCTCGACTGGGCCGGCCCCACCGAGGGGTCGAAAGAGGAAGGACACCGTGCTGGACACGCGGCCCCCGAGGGCACGGGATGGGGGAGTGGCCTCAGAGGCACTGTCACTGAGGAGTCAGGACGCGAGGACAACCAAAGGAAGGCAGGACCAGAATGGGGAGCCCACGGCCACCAGGACGGTGCCCTCGAAGCCTCGGGCCAAAGCGGCCACCACGGCAAGGACACCTGTGCCAGAAAGCCAGGCCGAGGCGCTGACCACCCCGGGAGCAGGGTCAATGAAAGGAGGGGCCTCGGCCGTGATGCCCCGCCGGGAGACACCCCGGGCCAAGCCACCCTCCACCCCTCTCCAGGCCCGCACCACACAGAGAAGCCGAAGCCTGCGGGCCGCCAACTTCAAGTCTGAGCCCCGGTGGGATTTCGCGGAGCAATACAGCTTTGACGTGGGGGCCCTACAGACGGTGAGTCCTCCCCCTGGCTCCCTGCTCTGAGGGCCCCTGCAGACAGACAGGCCACCCCACCTCTCTGACCTCCCGGGCTCCGCCCCCAGGCCCTGCCTGGTCCCACCCCGTGCCCTCCCCATCCTTCTTTCCAAAAGTGGTGGAGGCTGGACGGGAAGGCAGGCCCAGATCCTGGCCCGGGCCTGCCCTGGAGCTCCCAGAAGGCCTGGGCAGGGTCACCGGGCAGGGTCACCGGACAGGGTCACCGGGCAGGGTCAGAGAATCTACCCGCTCTGCAGCAGGACGGCCAAACCTGCATCCCGAATACCACGGAAGCTGCAGTGCCTTCCAACCTTCTCAGGCCCACTTTCTGCCCCTGCCCCCAGCCCCGCCCCTGGCCGTGGCCTTCCGGGGCCTGGGCCTGCCTGACCCGCCTTCCTGCGTGTAGACCTGCCCCGACTCCGTGAAGGTCAAGGCCTCCAAGTCACCCTGGCTGCGGACACTCTTTCTGGCCAACCTCACCCTCTTCCTGGACTCCAGCCGCTTCAACCAGAGCGAGTGGGACCGTCTAGAGCACTTTGCGCCACCCTTTGGGTTCATGGAGCTCAACTACTCGTGTGAGTCTTCCGGGGTGGGGGGCGCGGGGAGGGGCCTGGGCCCACAGCACACGGCAGCTGCCCTCTGCCTCTGGCCTGCCTCTTCGCTGGAGGCCGCCAGCCCCGGGAGAAACGATGGGCTGCCTCCGGGCCCCTCCGGGGACTGAACGTGAACCTCCCCCGTTTCAGTGGTGCGGAAGGTCGTGACCCGCTTCCCTCCGGTGCCCCAGCAACAGCTGCTCCTGGCCGGTCTCCCCGCCGGGAGTTCCCAGTGCGTCACGTGCGCCGTGGTGGGCAACGGGGGCATCTTGAACAACTCTCGCGTGGGCCAGGAGATAGACAGCCACGATCACGTCTTCCGGTGAGCGGTCCGGCCCCGGGCTCCCGCCCGGCCTCCCTCCTACGGGGACGGGCTCTTCTGAGAGGTCTCATCGGGCGTTCTCTGCCTGTACCTGGAAGGTGGAATCCTGGGCTCTCCGGAGACTCCCCTATAGCTGCCGCGCCCCCCACCATTTCTGTGCATTCCCCCCCCCACCTCTGTGCGTTCCCTCCCGCACTCACGGGTTCCGTGTGCCTCTTTCTGTGTAGACTGAGTGGAGCGGTCACTAAGGGCTACGAACAGGATGTGGGCACCCGGACGTCGTTTTACGGCTTCACTGCCTTCTCCCTGACCCAGTCGCTCATGGCCTTGGAGGGTCAGGGTTTCCGGCACGTGCCTCTGGGGAAGGTGAGCAAGGAGGGACGGGCCCGGCCGCACGCAGAATCTGAATGAGGGTGCACGAGCCCAGACAGGGAGCCGGGTGTCCTGGGTCTGGGGTCTGGTTGGTGCAGGGTCTGCTCGTACGAGGG
Organism: Panthera leo; assembly: GCF_018350215.1. Taxonomy (NCBI): domain Eukaryota; kingdom Metazoa; phylum Chordata; class Mammalia; order Carnivora; family Felidae; genus Panthera; species Panthera leo. The sequence continues at coordinate 56,376,180 of NC_056692.1, read as the reverse complement.
GCAAGAACACGGACGATGGCCGGACAGAGCCGGAAAGAGCAAGGGGGCGGGCCGGAGTCAGAGCCGGGCCGCCCCTGGTCCTGAAGGCGGGACTCGGACCACACACTGTCCCTGGTCCCCAGGACGTCCGCTACCTGCACTTTCTGGAAGGCACCCGAGACTATGAGTGGCTGGAGGCCATGTTTCTCAATCAGAGCCTGGTGAAGACTAGCCTTTCCTGGTTCAGGTACCCCCGCCCCCCCCTCCTCCCCCACCCCCCGGCCCCCCCCGCGGAGCTGTGTCTGGAGCGGCTCTGAAGGGGGTTGGGCGGGTGGGGACAGCCTCCGCTGTCACCTGGAGATGGGGTACCGGGTGCCCTGACTTGGCCCCCACGGGAGGAGGCGAGAGAACGGAGCCCGAATGACCCCTTCCTGCCCACAGGCACAGGCCCCAGGTGGCTTTCCAGGGAGACCCGCCATGGGACAGATACCTGCTGCTGCACCCCGACTCGCTGCGGTACATGAAAAACAGGTGAGGGCAGCCGAGGCGTGTGGAGAGGCCCGGGTCCCTGTCAGCCCTGCAGCCTCCTGACAGCCCGGGGCCGGGGCACTTCCCAGGTTCCTGAGGTCCAAGACCCTGGACACTGCGCACTGGAGAATCTACCGCCCCACGACCGGCGCCCTCCTCCTGCTCACAGCCCTTCAGCTCTGCGACCAGGTGAGATTCTGGAGCAAGAGTGGGGCCACCTGGGGAAAGAGCTGCGGGCTGTTCCTGGACGTGCCCAGCACCGGACGACGGCCGGGAGGGCGGGGGAGCGTGGCCCCGTAAGTGTCCGTCCAGGGGCCTGCGTCCAGAGCCCCGGGGCTAGAGCCAGGATACGGCCCCCCTCCCCGACACATAGAGACCACGAGAGCGAGCCTGAGAGAGAGAGACTTCAGGCTTCTCTCTCCTCCGACCTTTATGTAGCTGAGTGCCTATGGCTTCATCACCGAGGGCCACGAGCAATTCTCCGATCACTACTACGATAAGTCCTGGAAAAGAACAGTCTTTTACATCAACCACGACTTCCAGTTAGAGAGAACGCTCTGGAAGCGGCTGCACGATGAAGGTATAATCCGGCTGTACCAGCGTTCCGTAACTTCCAAACCAAAGATGTGACAGGAGCCTGGACAGCAGCGGTCTCCTCGGCCTTTCTGGGGCACGGGGCAGGGTGGGGGGGTTTTGAGGCCTCCCGGCATTTTCCCAGGGCTCAGTTTGGGCTCCAAGCCCCTCCAGACACCCCCGGGGACCACTGAGGAGAGACTCCCAAGATGGCAAATGACTGAGGTTTTGGAGACCTCGGAACATCGCTACGGGTTCCGTTCAAAGGGAGGAGGACTCCGGTCTGGAGACCAAGGAATTTGAACGAAATGGCGTGATGACTGGTCAATACCACAGATCCCTGCTGAAATTCACCCTTCACTGTCCAGAAGATGCTTGACACGAGGGGAAGAAGCCTGAATCTACGGACGCACGTCGAGTTGGTGTTTTGCCTGAGTAGGCTTTACACCCAATGGGCGAGGAGCCCATTGAGGGGCTTGAACTCATGACCCTGAGATCAAGACATTCGCTGAGATCGGGGCGCCCGGGTGGCTCAGTCGGTTGAGCGTCTGACTTCGGCTCGCTGAGATCAAGAGTCAGACACATAACTGACTGAGCCGCCCAGTCGCCCCTAGATTTGGTTTTGAATTCCAAATCTTGTACTTAGCAGCTGTGAAATCTTGAAGGCGTTGCTTAATTTCACTGTAGATTGTCTAGAGGACCCTTCCGGGGCTTATCAGATTCTAGAAGGATCTGCACCTTTCCTTGTCTTTGAGCTATTTGGCCACTCTCTGAGTTGTAGACAACTGATAGTAATAAAAATGAGTCTTGTCCACGAAGATGTGGAAAGTTTTGTACAATGAAGACACAATGACTCCCCTGTGGATGGTGACCCATTTTATATGTACAAGCAAGTTCATTTAGCATTCCTCGTTGCCCGTATGTGTCTGTACTTTGGGCTGTCCTTTGAACCAGTATTTCCCTCTCACTGGTTCCTTCATCAATTAATAAGTTAAATAAAATCCTTGACGTGTGTTCATTTTACATTTGTAGGACAGTCACGATTTTACCCTTAAACGCACAGCCTTCTAATCTTAGGCCACCGTTTTCTAATCTGTAACACGACTTTTAGGGTGCCCATTTCGCAACGATTTAAAAAATTACTGTCTGTAAAAAGCCCGATACAACAAGGACCCAGTTTCCTCCCCTTTTATTCTCTATCCTCCCATCGTCCTGCATTTTCTCAAACCCCACGTTGAGAATTTGGACCAAGCCCAAGGCATTTCAGTTCATCTTACCCCCCTGAACTCTGTCTTTAGGATTTGGACTCTGAAGCCCAGAAAGAATTCTAAAGATGCTAAACCGCATAAAGGCCCTGATGAAGGAGGACATGGAAGGCAAAAAACAAAAACATAAACAAAACCAAAAAACAAACGCAAGATGTCTTAGACTTCTCGCACCGTGTTCAAAAGCTATTTAATACCAATAGGACAGGATTTGCTTTGCTCAGAAGGGTTGCAGTACCATCTCCGGGCAGCAGGTGGCAGCATCTTGGGACCCCTTGTCTGGGATGCTCAACTTGTCTTTTTCAGGTTTTCCTACCTATTCTTACGTGTTTATCCTTCCATGTGAATTTTAGCATCTGCTTAAGATCTAGAAAAAATGTTTTGGTAGCTTAATTGGAATTGCATTAGACTTATAAATTTACTGGGGGAGAGGGACACCTGGGTGACTCCGTCAGTTAGGCGTCCGACTTCCCCTCAGGTCACGATCTCACAGTTTGTGGGTTCAAGCCCCGCATTGGGCTCTGTGCCGACAGCTCAGAGCCTGGAGCCTGCTTCGGATTCTGTGTCTCCCTCTCTCTCTGCTCCTCCCCCCCCCCCCCCCCCCCCACGCTCTGTCTCTCTCTCTCTCAAAAATAAACATTAAAAAAATATTTTTATATAAATAAATTTACTTGGGGGAACCAATGGAAGTGTCCCATTGAGTTCTCTTTTCCAAGAGCAAGACAATTCTCCATTTGTCCAAATCCATTTTTGTGTCTTTCAGTATTTTAATGTTCTCCTCATATAAATTTCGAACATTCCTTGTTGAATGCACTGCTCAGTATTTTATCTTCTTTGTTGCTGTTGTAACAAAGCATGTTACGACATGTTATATCCTCTCCCCGGTTATTATTTATGTTTGTGAAGGCTGTGATATACTGTCCTATTATCTGCGCATAGATTATTTGCAAATTCTTCATGCCTCTGATTTATTTTTCTTTCTCAAGTCTTTCGACTGGTGTGTCTGGACTGAGCCAACACAACAGTTTGCCCCACTTTGGATCCAGAAAAATGAGCCTCAGCCTTTATGGTTGGGTAGCCTGAATTTAAACTTGAGAAAGTAGATTTGGAGGTCCTTGTAGTGGAATACAAGATAGTAGAATACAATGGAAATCAACAGCCCCTTGACCAAAAAAATCCCTGATGTAGGAATTTGCCCTGAATATAGATCTCCCGTGATACAAAAATAAATATGCACAAGGTTATTCAACTGCAGCATTGTTCAAAAGTGCAAAATATTGGGAACTGCTGAGGCACTTAAATGTAAGAGATGTAAACTATGAAGAAGGGTACATCCATCCAACAGAGAACGAGGCAGAAATAAAATGAGGAAGATCTCTGTGGACTGACATGGAGTGGTTTCGTGTGTGTGTGTGTGTGTGTGTGTGTGTGTGTATGTTTAATTACTTATTTATTTAAATAATCTCTACACCCAACATGGGGCTCAAACTCAGGACCCTGCAATCAGGAGTCTCATGTTCTTTTGACCAAGCCAGCCAAAGTGCCCCTCTGGGTATATTATTAATTAAAAAACAAAACAAAACAAAACTAAAGACAAAGAGTATTTATAGTATTTATACCTTTTACATAGGAAATACTTAAATAAGAAAGTAATCATGTCTCTGCTTATCTTTGCAGAAAGAAAGTCAAGGAAAAGATACCAAAAACCAGTGAGACTGGTTACCTAAGCGGGGTGTTGGGTAGGAAAAGCTTTCCTTTACCCTTCAGAGGTTCTTCCGGCTGGCCTAAGAATGAAATTGACATGACACAGATCAATGGGGGAAAATCGAATTTAATTTCATACGTACGGGAACCCCACATACAGGAGAGGTTCACAGACAGAAAAGTAAAGAGGTGCTTATGCCATTCTGAGCTGAGGAATGGGATGGGAGCCTGGGCTTCACAGGGAAGGAGGACAGTAAGAAAAGCAGTGGTCTCATAACTAGACGATCGCCCTGCCACACAGACAGGACAGGCCGGTAAAATTTATCTCTGTTAGTTCCTCTTATTCTGGGAAAGAACTAAGGTAGATTCTTCTAGGTAGTTAAGGGAAGGTCACCAATTTCTCTCCAGCCACAGATCTTGACTGCCTTCGGTTCTAAGTAGTCCACAAAGTGGCACATTCTGGAAAGACTTGTTCTAAGCCTCTTGAGGAGTAAATAGGGGGTGAAGGTGTAGAATGGGGTGGGGGAGGGAGTGACATTTCTCCGGGTATACCTTTTGGCATAGTTTTGCCTTGGTACTCTTAACAAAACAAACTCCAACTGAGTAAATTTGAAGATCTAATTGGCTTTACTGGGCAGCCAGGAAATGGCTTTTCCAACAACGGAAAGGAACTCCCAGGAGCTAGAGGAAATGAGAAGCAAAGGCAGAAGGCAGTTGGAGGGGAGGGGTGCAGTTTCTAACAAAAGAGCAATTGTCTCCAGCAAAGTTACCTTCTCTCGGAGGGGAAGGGTGGGGATCTATCTCGCAGATCACCTCACTAGTGCTCATCCGGGGAATTAGGGTTAAAGGTCGCAGGTCACATTCCTGGGAGAAGCTAAACCTGCCGTTACATTAGATGTTACCTCTTGGTTTGTGGATGTGGCTTAGCACAAGTGGCTCTATTTTGAGCCTGTTGTCTCATTTTTCCTTTAACAGAAGCTTAATACTAAAAAAAAAAAAATATTAAAATCAGCAAGAACGGGGCGGAGGGGGTATCCTCACATGGAATACAAAAATAAGTAATTGGAAAAAAAATTGAACCTGTTAAACTATTACTCATAGGGGCGCCTGGGTGGCTCAGTCAGTTAAGCATCTGACTCTTGATCTCAGCTCAAGTCTTGATCTCAGGGTTGTGATTTCCAGTCCTGTAATGGGCTAGAGTATATTATGCTAAGTGAAATAAGTCAGTCAGAGAAAGACAAATACCATATGATTTCACTCCTATGTGGAATTTAAGAAATAAAACAGATGAACATATGGGGGGGTGGAGAGAAGAGAGGGAAACAAGCCGTAAGGGATTTTTAATTTTTTTTTTAATGTTTATTTACTTTTGAGAGAGAAAGAGTGAGTGGGCAAAAGGCAGAGAGGGGAGGACACAGAATCCAAGCAGGCTCCAGGCTCTGAACTGAAAGCAGAGAGCCCCACACGGGGCTCGAACTCACAAACGGCGAGATCATGCCCTGAGCTAAAGTCAAATGCTTAACCGACTGAGCCACCCAGGCGACCCTAGAGGCTTTTAAAGATAGAAAACAAACTGAGGGTCGATGGAGGGAGGTGGGTGGGGGATGGGCTAGAGGGGTGACGGGCATTAAGGAGGGCACTTGTGATGAGCACTGGGTTTGTATGTAAGTGATGAATCACTGAATTCTACTCATGAAACCTATATTGCCCTGTAGGTTAACTATCTAGAATTTAAATAAAAATTTGAAAAGAAATAAAAAGAATAATGCCACCCAGGGATGTAGGGCCTGCTTGGGATTATCTCTCTGCCCTTATCCTGCTCATATGCTCACTCTCTCTCTCTTTCTCTCAAAATAAATAAACATTAAAAAAAAAATACTGGGGCACCTGGGTGGTTCAGTCTATTGAGTGTCCGACTTTGGCTCAGGTCGTGATTTCACAGTTCACGGGTTCGAGCCCCACATCGAGTTCTGTGCTGACAGTTCAGAGCCTGGAGCCTGCTTCGGATTCTGTGTCTCCCTCTCTCTCTGCCCCTCCCTGCTCACACTCTGTCTCTCTCTCTCTCGAAAATCAATAAACATTAAAAAAAAAACTTTTTTAATGCAATTCCCAAAATGAATAAACAAGAGACTATAAAAATGATCAGACTGATTTGATTAAGAACTAAATGGAATCTTCTATACCCTACGACCCAGCAATTGCACTACTAGGCATTTATCCATGGGATACAGGTGTGCCGTTTTGAAGGGACACATGCACCCCCATGTTTATAGCAGCACTATCAGCAATAGCCAAAGTATGGAAAGAGCCCAAATGTCCATCGATGGATGAATGGATAAACAAGATGTGGTATATCTATACAGTGGAGTATTACTCGGCAATCAAAAAGAATGAAATCTTGCCATTGGCAACTACGTGGATGGAACTGGAGGGTATTATGCTAAGTGAAATTAGAGAAAGACAAATATCATATGACTTCACTCATATGAGGACTTTAAGAGACAAAACAGATGACCATAAGGGAAGGGAAACGAAAATAATATAAAAACAGGGAGGGGGACAAAAACAGAAGAGACTCATAAATATGGAGAGCAAATTGAGGGTTACGGGAGGGGTTCTGGGAGGCGGGATGGGCTAAATGGGGGAGGGGCACTAAGGAATCTACTCCTGAAATCATTGTTGCACTATATGCTAACTAATTGGGATGTAAATTAAAAAAAATAAAAGATAAAAAAATAAAGAACTAAATGGAATCTTCTAGAAATAAAAAAATATGATCGTTAGAGAAAATAATTCAACGAATGAGTGAAACAGCAGATTATACACAGTTCATGAGAAGAATTAGGGACGCCTGGCTGGCTCAGTCAGTGGAGTGTGCAACTCTTGATCTTGGAACCATGAGTTCCAGCCCTGCGTTGCATGTAGCAATTACTTGGAAAATAAAGTAAAATATTGTTTAAAAAAGAGAATTAGTAAACAGAGATAGACCTAAAGAAATTTTTCAGAGGGGCGCCTGAGTTGCTCAGTCGGTTGAACGTCTGACTTCAGCTCAGGTCATGATCTCACAGTTCGTGGGTTCGAGCCCCGCGTCGGGCTCTGTGCTGACAGCTCGGAGCCTGGAGCCTGCTTCAGATCCTTTGTCTCCCTCTCTCTCTGCCCCTCCCCTGCTCGCGCTGTCTCTGTCTCTCAAAAGTAAATAAATGTAAAAAAAAAAAAATAAATGAAAGTATCTAACATATGCTTAAACAGAGTCCTCTCTTCCCTGCCCCCTAAAAAGTAAAGACATAGAGAATTGAATCAAGATAACATTAGGAGAGATAAAGGCTGACAATTCCCAACATGTGACTGAGATATGAATCATGTGTACGGGAAGCTCAACGTATACGAGGCAGGATAAATATGAAATCCACCCGAGACACACGGTGGGGAACTGTGTGTTCCTTTAAAGTAGGCAGAGAGAAAGTAGCAGGCAAAGACCTTTAAAGTAGCCAGAGAGAAAAACGTAGAACACTGACAAAGGGCCTCTAATGAGATCAGTAGCCAGCTTTTCTCAACAGCAATAACGATAATGGATAATGGAAGCCAGAAGGCAGTAGAAATCTGTCTTCAAAGTGCTGAGAGAGAACGTCACCTCCGACCGACCGAGTAAAGCCACCAAGAACAGGGTGAACTGATGGCCTTTTCCCATGTCTCCAAACTGAGTTTACCACCAACAGAAATTCACGACAGGGACTTCTAAAGAATGCATTTCTAGAAGAAAGAAGATGGCTCTACCAAAAAGCCGAAAAGAAGGAAGGGAGAAAGAAACTGGGCCAGAGAAAACTTAGTGAATGTGAAGTCATAGAAAAAGGCCCTTCCAGCCTTCACCCTACGTATGTTTTCATCTGGCTGTTCATCTGTATCCTTTTTTTTTTTTAATGTTTATTTATTTATTTATTTAGAGAGAGAGCAGGGGAGGGGCAGAGAGAGGCTCTCGAGCAGGCTCTGCTCTGTCAGCTCAGAGCCCGACGCGGGGCTCGAGCCCACGAACCGTGAGATCGTGACCTGAGCCAAAATCAGGAGTCGGATAGCCACCCAGGCGGCCCCATCTGTCTGTATTCTTTATCATACCCTGTAATGAACTGATACGTGTGTTTCCCTGAGTTCTGTGAGCTGCCTCAGCAAATTAATCAAACCCGAGGAGTCGGGGGTGTGGGAACCTCAGCTTTACAGCCAATCGACACACAGGGGACAACATTCACTTGCATCCGGCATCTGCCTGGGCGGGGGCAGTCTCATGGGACTGAGCCCTTAACCCATGGGGTCTGACGCTGCCTCCAGGTAAACAGTGTCAGGACGGAATTAAATGGAAGTGAACTGTAGGCCCCTCAGCTGTGTCACAGAATTGCTTGGCGCAAGGAGAGGCCCCGCCCCCACATGTCATGGCCACAAGTGTCAGAAGTGAAGTGTTCTGTGTAACAGTAGAGGAGATGGGGGTAGACTGGGTTCTTCTAATAGAGTCAACATGAAGGAAAACTTAGACGACCTTGTGAAGATACTAAACCGTATGGTAAAATCCACTGAACTGTACTCCTTAGAAGATGCAGCGTCGGGGCGCCTCCATGGGTCAGTTGAGGGTCCGACCTCCGCCCAGGTCTCATGGTTTATGAGTTCGAGCCCTGCATCGGGCTCTGTGCTAATGGCTCAGAGCCTGGAGCTCGCTTCGGATTCTGTGTCTCTCTCTCTCTCTCTCTACCCCTTGCCCGCTCACACTCTGTCTCTCTCTGTCTCTCAAAAATAAACATTAAAAAAAATAAAATTAAAATAAAATAAAATAAAATAAAATAAAATAAAATAAAATAAAAATGCTTGAGTCCAGGGGCACCTGGCGGGCTCAGTCGGTAGAGCATGCGGCTCTTGATCTCAGGGTCGTTGAGTTTGAACCCTGGGTGTAGAGATTGCTTAAATAAATAAACTTTTTTTAAAAAAATCTTTCTTTAAAAAAAATAAAAGATTAACCTACATTCAAGGAGGAAGGGGAAAGAAGGCGAGCAAAAACCATTACCCCTTAGCATTTTCCTCAGCTACAGCCATGTGTGTAAAACTTGTGTGTCCAAGGAACATACAAGCCCATGAGGAAGGGGGAAGAAGGCACATGAGTCTGGGAAAGGTAACAGTCTTGAGCCCACAGCACTGACTCTAATTCCGGGGATAAATCTAACACCTTTAAGCAGAGGTTGCTTTGTTATAACTGGTCCCACAATTTTATCCAGGCATTCTTTCTCGCTATAAAGATGCTCAGCCAGAAATACATTCTAAACTGGCTTTCTTTCTTATTTTTTTCTTGTTTATTTATTTACTTTTGAGAGTGAGACAGAGCACAAGTAGGGGAAGGGCAGAGAGAGAGAGAGAGAGGGAGACACAGAATCCAAAGCGGGCTCCAGGCTCTGAGCCTTCAGCACAGAGCCCGATGCGGGGCTCAAACTCACGGTGAAATCATGACCTGAGCCGAAGTCGGACGCTTAACCGACTGAGCCACCCAGGCTCCCCTCCAAAAGTGGCTTTCTGGAAAGCCTAGCTCTCTCACAAATTTGGAGTAAAATTTTGACGGGAACACACAGTTCCATGAGAGATCTTGTCATACTCAGTGGTTCCCACCCTCTTCCTTGACCTGTTCCAGTTTGGACCAAGAACCCCAAGTACAAGTTCACACTTCCAAACCCCAAGGCCTCTTCCCACCAGGAGTAAACTGGGAGGAACGCCAAGCCTGGGCCAGGAATGGAGCGGTTGGTTTATCAGTGGGCAGAGCTAGGGTTGGTGCTTTCGAGGTTGGCGCCCGCCATCCGTCATGAGTCCCAATTTCCCTCCTTCCCTCGTCTTTCAAGAGTCAACTGATCAGGGGGCCCCCGGGTGGCTCAGGCCAGTGAGCTTCCGACTCTGGATTTCGGCTTAGGTCACCATCCCAGGGTCGTGGGATCAAGCCCAGCGTTGGGCTCCACACTGAGTGTAGCCCCTGCTTGGGATTCTCTCTCTCTCTCTCTCTCTCTCTTCCCCTCTCTCTAATTCAAAAAAGAAAAGAGAGAGAGAGAGAGTGTGCGTGTCACTGATCAGGTACCGTGTTACTGCCACCCCTGCCCACGGGCGACATTGTCCCTCCTCTCCCACTTTCCTGGGGCTCGTGTTTCTCTGTCAACACATTTAGGGGACGTAAAAGGCTAAGGTGGAACTCTTAACGCTGCACACCGTTTTCTGCTTTGTCCACCTCTGTTCCACCCCCTTGCTACAGAGATCAGGAGAGACTAAGAAGCAGGATGGAGGTTCGTGTAGGAGTGAGGGGGTCTGACGTTTACCTAGGAGAGGACGGTCGACTCCTGGCGCTTCTCCCCACAGCGGTCTCACATATCCTGTTGACCTGTATGCAAAGGTTAAAGTCAAACACGTGTGTTCCCAGGAGGAGAAAAGTACACCTTACCGCGCCTAAGGATTTACACTCGTCCACAAAACTCGTGGGCAAGTCCGCTGATACGGAAACATGGCATTCTCTGGGCCGTCACATCCTGGACAGACACACTGGGCAACTTCCTACCTGGAAGGCAGGAAACCACAGGCCTCGCGCCAACCCCTTTCACAGACACGTACTCACGCATGCACACACATTTGTGGACTCGCGAATACACCCCCACAGCCCTCAGGAGCCTCTTTCTCCTGCCTTCCTGTCTCCCAGCCTCCAGGGGCTGGCAACTAGAGAAGCCACGTTAGGCTAGCTCTCTCTTCTTTGGGCATAACCTGTTCTCGTTGTCGTCGTCGGGAACGTCTTTGTCCCTGGAATTCTGGAGTGTCGCCAGCGGGGAGGTTTCCATGCCTATGACCGCAGAGGCAATCCCACTTGGGTGTCTGAGAGCCCTTCTAATCTGCAAGCCCAGCCCAGCTCCCTTTCTATCAGATCCGGAAACCCTTTATCATTCACCGGCTAACGTACCTTTCGCTGTCTTCTCCGGTGTTATCTCCCCCAGATCTGTCCTCCACCTCTGTCCACGAGAGAGAGAGAGAGAGAGAGAGAGAGAGAGAGAGAGAGAGAGAGACAGCACAAGTGCGGGAGGGGCAGAGAGCGGGAGACAGGATCCGAAGCAGGCTCCAGGCTCTGAGCACAGAGCCCACAGTGGGGCTGGAGCTCACCAACCGAGAGATCACGACCCGAGCCAAAGTCAGATGCTTAATGGACTGAGCCACCCAGGCGCCCCCATATAAATCACATCTTAAAAACGGGGGCAGAGGATTCTGCCCTGTGTACTAATTATTTGCATTTCAGCAAAGACTAGCATCTTTGTTTTCAGACTCTAGTGAATTTTTAAATTTATAAATCATGGGGTTTGTGTTTTGTTTTGCTTGGTTTGAATCCCAAGACTTTATTTACTTATTTATTTTTAATGTTCTAATAGAATCTCCATGGAAAGCCTCATGTTACCGTGTTACCATTGAGTTAGCCCTCCCACCGGCCCCTCCCTCGCTCTCCTGCTGTGGGTGGTAGCGGCTGTTGAGCTTGACCTTCCTCCCTCTCTGGTTCTGCAATCCTTCTTCCAAATTAGCCGCTCTCTTCGGCTTGCGTGGAGCTCTGTCTTTTCTCAGCGACCAGGCCGGCCATCTAGGGTGTGAGAAGTGAGGCAAGAATGACAGTTTCCACATTTGGGGGCAAGGGGAGAAACGCCAGCACACTACCAGCCCTCTCCTGAAGCCCAGGCAAGAAGCACACAGCTCCCGGGGCCCTCGGTGGCGCCATCCCAAAGGCCGAGCCTTATCACACCTGCCTGTGAAGCTGCCTTCCAGGTCTTCCAAAATCCGAAGGCTTAAAAGATGGCCACATATTTGCTCATGATTTTATGGACCAGCCACTGGCGCTGGGGACCAGCTTCCTTCTGCTCTGGCCCGCAGTGACCCACGCAGCTGCGGACATCCGGGGGCTGGACTGGGGCTCCGGTCCACGATGGCCTCTCTGCCCCGTCTGATAGGTCATGCTGGCTCCCGGCTGGGCGTCTCCGTCCTCTTCCTCAAGGAGGCTACGGCCAGCTCCTGGACGTGATTGCAGGGGACTCAAGAGCACATGAACAGAAGCCACAAGGCCACTAGAGGCCCATTATCAGAAGGCAGATGTCATTTTGGCCACATTCTATTAGCCAAAGAAAATCACAAGGCCAGGCCAGAGTCAAGGCGCGGGGAGACAGACGTGCCCTCTCGTTGGGGTGGGGAGTGTGCATCCCAGGATGGCAGGACCTGGGGCAGCCATCGCCACCAGCGACATGCCCGCTGACACGGGGTTCGCACGTACAGCATTGCTCTTACGCCGTCCGGTGCCTGGCGGTATGCGCAGACGCAGGGCTTCCCCGAGAGGGACTCGGTCTTTCTCATGGCCCTGCGTCTGTCCCCAACAGTCTGCGCAGGGCGGGAACAGCCCACTTCCGCACGGGGCTTCCTCCGGTCCTCAAACTGCTGCAGGCACAGTTAGCAGGCACAGCCAGCTTTACGAAGTCGGTACTGTCATCGTTCCCCTGTTACAAATGAAGACACCAAGGCATAAAGCAATGAAGAACTTAAGGCACTTGTCCCAGTCCACACAGCAGAACTGAGACCGTGGCTTTGCGATCCACCCTCTGGAACGTTCTAGGCATCCGGAGGTATTCCCTTCTCTGGCATTTCCCCCTCCCTTCCTTGTCTACTCCGTGGAATTCGGGGGGATAGAGGCTGGAGCACACATCCCTGCCTCTCTCTCTCTCTCTCCCCAGCTGCCACTCTGAGGCCAGGAGGCGAGGCTTGGCAACGACATCTGAACCCCGGGGGTTCACTGGGGAAGGAAGCAAGGAAGCGTTTGATTTGTTTCAGGGCTGAGGTGCCAGCTGTCTCCAGGGACCGGCCTCAAAGAGAACTCGCCTGATCTTGTGCTCGGGGAGAAGGTGCACCCCACAGGGGTTCCCAAAGAGGATTCTGACAGAGGAGACGGGAGGACGGGGCAGGCATGTGCAGTTCCGAGGGACTGACTGAAGGCCCCTGGTTCACACTTCCTCACCACACACCTTATGTACACACACACACACACACACACACACTCCCTTTCAGTGTATCTTCATTTCCTATGCCCAGCCCTCAGAAGGTTCCCTCCCAACAAATACAGTTAAGTCCAAATAGGTGGTCGTGTTGCTAGGCAGCTGAGACCGTGTCCAAAGCTTGCCCCCGGAACCGTCCATTAGGGCCAACATCACCGTGTCACTGATGTCAGGTATTAGCAAACACACCAGTGGACTTTATAAATCACATCAGCAGCTAGCTGAGTGAACGGTTGAAAGTGGGTGGCAGGGAAGTGAATTAGAAGCCAACTATCATCCAAACGGCTTTTGGCCACTTGCAGTAGAGGTGGAGAAAGGAGCGGAGATTTGCAAAAATATTTAGCATCAAGATGGCGAATGAGTTCCATCTGGATTCCAAACTATTTAAAAAAAAAAGTCGCAGGGGCGCCTGGGTGGCTTGGTCGGTTAAGCGTCCGACTTCGGCTCAGGTCATGATCTCACGGTCCGTGAGTTCGAGCCCCGCATCGGGCTCTGTGCTGACGGCTCAGAGCCTGGAGCCTGCTTCCGATTCTGTGTCTCCCTCTCTCTCTGCCCCTCCCCCATTCATGCTCTGTCTCTCTCTGTCTCAAAAATAAATAAACGTAAAAAAAAAAAAAAAAAAAAAAGTCGCTGCGAACAGTTTTAAACACGATAGACAGAAAAGTCATGAATCACTATGATCTATCTTGAAAGAGTTAATGGGTTAAAATAAATACAACACTGGGGTGCCTGGGTGGCTCAGACGGTTAAGCGTCCAACTTCGGCTCAGGTCATGATCTCGCGGTTCGTGAGTTCGAGCCCCACGTCAGGCTCTGTGCTGACAGCTCGGAGCCTGGAGCCTGTTTCGGATTCTGTGTCTCCCTCTCTCTCTGCCCCTCCCCCATTCATGCTCGCGCTCTCTCTCTCTCTCTCTCTCTCTCAAAAATAAACGTTGAAAGAAATTTAAAAAAAAAACAAGATTATGGCAGCACAATTAAGATGAACGATAAAATCATTTTAAGTTCTGTGATGTTAACGTTTTTGTTTCCTACTGTTACCGAGACCAATCACAATTGTGCAACATTTTATCAGTTGCACTGTGGGATACAAGTGGGCAAATTATCTATTGTCAAAACTAGTTTGTCACTTCTTACAAAACGACATTTATTTTTTTCAAGAAGTTGACATTTTCGAGAGGTTGGAAAAAAAACCCAACCCTTCCCATTAATAGGTCTATAGAAAATAAATATAAAAAAAGAAACCTTTTAACTCTCGGAAAGCATTAGGCTCTAATTGTTTGAGTCACAAGTGCTAATTCATACTCTGACTGATCCAGAACATCCCGGCTGATGTTTAAAATTTGGTCATCAAATGTGTTTCCTTTTCGCAAGCTCGGTTCTACTCAGCCTCAATTCAGTACATCAATGTGTCTTTTTATAAATTCTTGAAATACAACTGGGGCAATTTTCATCATGGCTTTTTTTTTTTCTTCCATAAAACACTTTAATCATCTGAAAGTCGTTTTGATTGAAATGACAAACCAGCCTCTGATGCATAATTAGAATATCTAATAAATTTTGATTAGAAACTTGCCTGAAATGCATGCCACTTCAGATACTGAAAAATAAAAATTGATTTTAGTAAGAATGTCTTTTTACAAAGATGCTTACACAAGACTGTTTCAGAACACAGAGTCCTTGAAGTTTTTAAGTCTTCTTGGTTTTATGAAGCCATAATCCACGTCGTAAGTGAAAAGTATGTTATACATACTTTTCGAGATTGTTTTAAGTCTATTTATCTTAAGAGAGAGGGAGGAAAGGGCAGAGAGAGAGGGAGAGGGGAAGAGAGCTGAGCACAGAGCCTGATGTGGGACTCGATCCCACAAACCATGAGATCACGACCTGAGCCGAAATCAAAAGTCAGACGCTCAACTGACTGAGCCGCCCAGGCAACCCGACTTTTCCAGATTTTAACTCAACTTAATGATGACCTTGTATTTGTAGAAAACAAAATCTAATGAGGTATATTTCACATGTAGACAAAATAAATGAACCGATTTTAGAAAATTTCAAACATACACAAAAGTAGAAAGAATAGTGTAATGAACCCCTATTGCGCAGCTCGTATTAACAAAAATTGATGTAGTTATTAATATAATTGTCGACTCACGGCCAATCTTCTTTCACCGGTGCTCTCGTGCCCTCCCCACTTACAGCTCAGACGGGATTATTTTAAGCGAACCCCATACACCATATTGTCCGGCTGTAAATACCTCAGTATGTCTTACGAACGGGTAAGAACTCTTTGAAATAAGCCCAATACTATGACCATATCTAAAAACGTTAACAATTTTCCTTAGATCCACCAAACACCCAGTTTATATTTCGTATTTCCCTGATTCGGCAATAGAATTTTAGGGTAACAAATCAACAGTGAAGCCAACGTTAAGTTCAAAACCATTGCAAGATGGAAGACACAGACAGACTGAAAGCGAAGGGTGGAAAAACACTTAGCATGGAAATGGAAAGGAGAAAAAGAAGTCAGGCTAGCAGTACTTACAGCAAACAAAACAGACTTTAAAACAAAGACTGTAGGGGTGGCCGGGTGGCTCAGTCGGTTAAGCATCCGAGTTTGGCTCAGGTCACGATCTCGCGGTTCGTGTGTTCGAGCCCCCCGTCGGGCTGTGTGCTGATGGCTCGGAGCCTGGAGCCTGCTTCAGATTCTGTGTCTCTCTGCCCCTCCCTGCTCACGTTCTGCCTCTCTCTCTCTCTCTCTCTCTCTCAAAAATAAATAAACATTTAAAAAAAAATTTTTAGGGGCGCCTGGGTGGCTCAGTTGGTTAAGCGTCCGACTTCGGCTCAGGTCATGATCTCATGGCTCGTGGGTCTGAGCCCCGCGTTGGGCACTGTGCCGACAGCTCAGAGCCTGGAGTCTGCTTCCGAATTCTGTGTCTCCTCCTCTCTCCGCCCTTCCCATGCTCATGCTCTGTCTCTCTCTGTCTCTCAATAATAAATACACACTAAAAAAATTTTTTTTAATTAAAAAAAATAAAAAGAGAAAGATTTCAGCATGACGTGAGGGACTCCACAGACCCAGGCTCCAATGAAATGGGTGAAAAGTGTAAAAAGACAACCATTTACAGTAGCTAGAAGTGGTCCTGAGGGTATACACAAATGATAAAATACCTATTCAAGAAGAGCCACTAAAATCTGAGAAGGGTGTGTGGTATTTGAGCCCAAACTGCTCCCTCTCTCCCTACCCCCACTCCAGATCGGTGCAGCTGAGAACACAGGGCCCCTCTCCCCTCATCTCCCTGTCACGGGGCTTTCTTCCAGGGAAGGGCAGGCCATCAGCATCTGTCACCCGGCACCAGCCACCTGTGGCTGAGGCTAAGTTCTGGGCAAGTGTGGCCAAGCGGTGGGGACTCCCTTCTGCTCAGCTCCCGCTCACGGAATGGAGACTCTACCTTGAGCGTGATGTCACTGAGGATGCAGAGGGCTTGGCTGTCCCTGTCCTGGCTTATACGGTGATGGTTTCACGCCAGGAGGGGCAAGCTGAGAAGACCTGAGGCCTGCTGCCTCCCATCTGTCACGTGCTCAACTCCTAAACAAGGGCATCACTCAGAGAGAGATGATCACACCATCGCCCCCCACCCCAGCTCCAGAGCCCCGGCTCAGAGATTTGGCCAGAGACGGAAGCAGGTTATAAACTGCATAGGTCCTGGGGTGCCCCGGTGGCTCAGTCAGTTAAGCGTCCGACCCTTGATCTCAGTTCAGGTCTTGATCTCAGCGTCATGAGTTGAAGCCTGCATTGGGCTTGATGCTGGGCACGGAGCTTACTAAAACAATAAAAAAACAAAACAAAACACACACACACACACACACACACACACACACACACAAAACCTCTCAACCATACAGGTCCTCATCTCTTCCCACAGGAACTGGCTTTATTTGCAACAGAGGGCGGAGAAGTTCAAGCCTAAGGCAACCGGGAGAAGATTGGTAGATTTCATGAAGCTGTAGGTTCAAGAGTAAGCCAGCTAGTTTGCAGGAGAGAACCAGGGAAGGGGACAGGTGGCAGGAGTCCTCCTCAGTAGGAACACTAACCTCAGAGGAGTGAGGGGTCTGTAGAGCAATTTCTGCCCCAGGGCATTGTTGTAAACCCTAGAGCAATCAGATGGCAATTCATGGAGCTTAAGAGCTGGGTTTGGTCAGGGCAAGAGGTGTCGAGTGCAGCCCAAACCGCCGCCAACCCAGGGCGACATGCCCCAAATCACCCCTCCCTACGGGGGAACATCAAAGGTTTAACACTTTAGGGGAATTGGGGGTGGGAGTGGGGGGAGGCTTCCCTAAAATAAGCCAACCAGTCACTAAGCAAGCAAATAACAAACCTGGGATGGAGAATGGGGGTCCAGTACCCAGAGTTGCCACAGTACATTTAAGAAAAATTTTTTAATGTTTATTTTTGAAAGAGAGAGAGATAGCGTGCACACGGGGGAGAGGCCAAGAGGGAGGGAGACACAGAGTCCGAAGCAGGCTCCAGGCTCTGAGCTGTCAGCACAGAGCCCGACGCGGGGCTCGAACCCACGAACCGTGAGATCATGACCCGAGCCGGAGTCGGACGCTCAACCGACCGAGCCGCCCAGGCGCCCCGCTAACAATATATTGTCTTAAATGTTCCGTTTTCAACAAAACCATATGAGACAAGCAGAGAAGCAGGAAAGCATGACTCTGCTCTCACTCTGGAAACAGACCGCAGCAGGAAGTGCCTTGTGAGAGTGGCCAGATGTTGGATTTCACCGAGGCGGAAAAGTAACCATGAGGACACGGGTCAAATTCAGAGGCAGATGTAGCAGGGTTAGGATGGAAAGGGTCTGCTCCACCGGGAACGATGAAGGCCTGTGCTGGCCTCAGAGGGGACAGTTTCAGAGGGTAACCAGATGGCAGGAAGAAACGGAGATGGCATGGGCCTCCCCTACCCAGCGCGGAGCCGGGAGGCAGCTGGAGGTAACCGAGGAGCGGAAAGCGGCTGGTGTAGACACCCCAGCTGGAGCTAAGCGTGTAGCGGCTCAGATTGTGCAAGGGTCATAATCTTTCCTGCCTGGACAGAAAAGTCCAGGCTCTTCTAATGTGAGGGGTGGGGGCGCCGGGGTGGCTCAGTCGGTGAAGCGTCTGACTCATGATTTCAGCTCAGGTCACGATCTCACAGTTCGGGATCAAGCCCCACGTCGGGCTCCAGGCTGACCGTGCAGAGCTGGCTCGGGATTCTCTCTCTGTCCCTGCCCCGCTCACGCTCTCTCCCTCTCTCTCAAAATAAAGAAACTTCTAAAAGACAGGTGTAGGAGGTAGGCTGTACTTGCTGACATGGACGGTGCGGGGCCAGCTCCCACACAGGAAGAGAGCACTCCTCCCCCACCCTTAAGGCTGGAGTCCAGGCAGGTGGGGCCTGGGCCGCAGTGAGGACCAAGTTTGTGGGCTTGAAGACGGAAGGTTGGAAAACCAGTTGGCTTTGAATGACACTTTAGACGAGACCGACCTAACAGATATCGGTATCTATACCTATATACCTATATCTATCTATATCTATCCATCTGTATATATCATTCCATCCAAAAACCCTGGAATACGCACTCTTTTCAAGGGCACACAGGACACATTGGGCCACAACACGCTCAATACATTCGAAAAGACCAAAAATTAAAAAAAAAAAAATTAAAAAAAGAAGAAATTAACAGTGATTCCCTTTCTCGCCGTAAAGTAGGAGACGCTTTTACTGAAAGCAAGGGTGAGTGCGTGCTTGGTGGGCTCAGAGAGAGGGCCTGAGGTCTCCTTAACCACCGCGGGAAGAGAAGTGACATCCACAGCCACAAAGACCGAAATGAAAGCCTAGAAACCCTCGATTCCATGCAGCGCCGGGTCAAGGCGGTAGGGGGGTGCAGCTCGCTCGCAGGCAGTCTTGGAACACAGGCAAGAACCTCCCCTTTGCGAGTGCCCTCCGGTGACCCTGGCGTGGCCCACAGAGGAGGTGAGAGAACAGAGCCTGAATGACCCATTCCTGCCCACAGGCGCAGGCCCCGGGAAGCTTCTCGGGAAGCCCTGTATTGCTACACCAGATTTGCTCCCACGGTGGGAAGAAAAGGGGAGGGCGGATCATCCCTGGGAGAGGGAGGGTCCCTCTCATCCCTGAAGCTCTTCACAGCGGGGGGCCAGAGGACCTCACAGTCTGGGGAGGGGGGGGGGCGGGCTAAGGCCCTGGACGCTGCCTGCTGGAGAGTATACCCCCCACCTACGGGCCAGGGCTGCCCCGCCCTTGTAGGTGACGCCCTCCCTGGTGACACCAGAGGCCTTGTCACACCTTTCAGGTGGTCCCTCTGCCGCCCGAGAGCTCCAGGCTGGCCTGGGTTTGGAAAAAGAACGCTATGCGATTGACGACCCTGGCTGCCCCGGACGGTCACCAAATGAGGGGAAGAAAGGTCTCAGCTACCCCCCCCCCGCCCCCATCAGAAGCCCTACCCGCCTCGCCCCCTCCACCTCCATCCAACACAGGGTCTGCTCCTCCGTCCTGGCAAACCGCCTCCCCCCCCACACACACACCATTGTGTCCGCACTTCTGGAAGGACCCGAGGTGCCGGGGCCTGACCGACAGCTCAGGAGGGTCCTTCCGAGGTGAGCCTCCCGGTCGCCGTCTCCCCGGCGGCGTCTGGTATCCGGAAACCGCGGGGGCCGGGAGGGGCAGAGAGCGCGCAGTGCGCGGCCCACCCGGCAGGTGGCGGCGTCTCCCCGCGGCCCGCCCCCCTCGCGGGCCTCCCGGACCGCGCGCGCCTGCCCTTGACCGCGGCGGGAGACTTCCCGGCTCAAACCCCGGCTCGCCCGGGTGCCCGCTTCGGGACAGAGGGCAGCGCCGGAAGGGCGCGGGCAAGCTCCGAGCGCCGGGGGGCAACACGCCCGCCCCCGAGGGTGCGGCGCGCCGGGGCAGGAGGGGGGCAGGGCTGGTGGGGCTGGGCGGCCGCCTCCCGGAGTCCCGCCCGGCCCTCCCGGGCCTCTCCCCACCGCCCGGGACGGCGGCGGACGGGGCGCCGGCGGACGGGGCGCCCGCGGGTGAGGGCTGCATGGGGCCCCCGCGCGGCCCGCTCTGCTGGCTGCTGCTCCTGCTCACGGCTGCCTGCTCGGGGATCCTCCTCGCTCTGTACTCCTCGGCGGTGGGGCCCTACCCGGGGCCCCGGTCTGGAGCCAGGTAGGGGCTACGGCGCGGTCCGACCGGAAAGGCGCAGGGGACGCGCGGGGCGCCCAGCCCGGGCCCCATCAGTTCGCGCGCCGCGTTGGCCTCCCCGGGGTCGGGGGCCCTTTGTCCCCGGAGCCTCCACCCGGGCGCCCAACCTCCGCTGCCCGGTCCCCAGAGCCCTTGTCGGGGTGCGAGAAGGACCTCGCACCTTGAGCACCGGCCACTGGCTCCCGAAAGCCTTGTGGGTTAGTTCCCTCCGGATTGCCGGATTAGAAACACTTTCTATCCTCCAGATTTGGAGTCAGATAAAAACAGCCCCGTTTTTGTCGGGAACTCTCCCTCGCTAACGGCCCATTTCTCCGACTCTGCTTTGGGGGAAGGGACCCAAGTCGCGGTTCCAACTTCGCCGGGATCCTCAGCTCGCCTGTGGCGGGTCGCCTTTCCCGCTCGCTCCGTCCCTGCCCTCCCCGCGCCGGGCCGCCTTCTGTCCCCCGCGCGCCGTTTGCTATGTTACTACTTTTGATAAGCGCCGTCTGGGCGCGATCCCGCGAAGCGGCGGACTCCCCCGGGAACACGGGCAGATTGTGGGCTGCATCCAAGTTCCTCTCCTTGAGCCTTCAACTGGCTCCACTCCCTCGCGCTCGCCCAGCGCACCTTCCTTGCACTCGCGCCCCGCGAGCACAACCCTTCGAGCCTGTGTTGGGTAGGTGATAGTGCCAGTTACTGAAGAAGCCTCAAAAGCACTTGGTTTTACGTCTGGGAGGCGGATCGAGCTGTGCCCCGTGTCCGGATCAGGCAGGCTGCAAGGGCCCCCCCCCCCCCCCCCACACACACACACAGTCTCGCCGACCGGCCTCTGCGCCCAGGCTTTCCCTTCCAGAGCGCGCTTTTACCACCTGCGCTTTCCTCACCAAACCTCGCTCCGGGCATAATGGGATGAAAGCAAAGTCAGTATCTGGTCTCGGGAAAACAAGGTCAAAAGGCATCTGAAGTTGAGAAACAATAGAAAACACGTGCAACCCATTAGGAGCCCAGTCCCTTTAGAACAAAGGGTGCCCTAGCAGATGGTACCTGAAGTTACTTAATCTCCTGGTAGCCCGAAATTGCATAAGGTCAGGCGCTGAATAAGAGAACCCTTTGTGAATTTTATGTAAAAGATGTTTTGAAACACGTTTAAACACCCTTTGAAAGTATCTAATAAACTTTAAATATGAGGTTGTCCAACATCCATTATGTCTCAACAAAGTTTTTAAAGGTCTTTACGCCCCAGGCCGGGAGGCAGGGCCTCGCTACAGGAGATGGGTATTTAGTGCCAGGAGAGGCTGGGTGGGAAGCCGGACGGTACCGGGAAGGCGCGGGCAGGCTGCGTGAGCTCCCCAGCTGGGGTGGGAAAGCAGGTGGCCTGGCCAGAGAGCCCCTGTAGGGAAGGGTGCTGGGACCCCGTCTTACTGGATCTGAGGCCGGGCTCTCATTGCAGCCCAGGAATTTACCCATGGCACAGGAATCTGGGTCAGCAGTTTCCGGGCATCAGGATATCTAGACTTATTTAAAAAGCAAAACAAAACAAAACTTTGTTATGGGGGGCGGGGCCGATGGTGAGAACAGAGGCTTCCAGTTAGTTACCTGCCAGTTACCATCTGTTGTCAACATCATTTGGGCGTTTTGTTTTTTTAAGTTTATGTATTTATTTTTGAGAGAGAGGGAAAGGGAGAGCCAAAGAGCATGGGGGCGGGGGAGGGGCAGAGAGAGAGAGGGAGACAGAATCCCAAGCAGGCTCCGAGCTGTCAGCACACAGCCCGATGCAGAGCTCCAACGCACGAACCATGAGCTCATGACCTGAGCCGAAGTCAGCCTCTTAACCGACTGGGCCACCCAGGCGCTCCCGTTCTATTTTATTAATTACTGTTGTGACTCTCTTACTGTGCCCAACTTATAAATTAAACTTTATCATACATACATGGATGTAGAGGAAAAACCACAGTGTGTACAGATCTGTATGCACACCATCTGTATGGAGTTCGGTACTTGCCATGGTCTCAAGCATCTGCTGGGGGTCTTGGAAATATATCCCCCGGGATATGGAAGGACCACTGTACAAGGTCCTTATTTCTCATCAGGTCAGGAAAACATCCGGGAGGGGCATATGTGGGCTGACCCCCTCCCTCACTCCTTCCAGGCTCTCCAGGTATCTAGAAGCCCTTGGATTCCTAAGAAGGAGGGGCTGGGAGAAATCACTGAGCACTGCGGGGAGGGGGGGGAGTGCTCTAGAGATGAGCAGGCCTCCCTGAGTTTGGGGTGTTCCGAGCAGCAAAACAGAATAGGGGACTCCCCCGGGGGAGGGGTTCTCACTGCCCCTGAGGGCTGAGTACTGTGTCCCCGGTCCTTCTTCAAAGAGGGTCCTGTCCTGCTGAGGACAGGAACTACAGGTTGGGGTGTGGGGGCAGGTGGCCATCAGAGGGGGAGAGAGAAGCATGGGGGAAGGGATCATTGCCTGCTCTTTCTGGCCTGGCCCTCCTGGGTCTGTGGAAACCTGAAGTGAGGCAGGTCACAAGCTCCCAGGCGGCTCAGCTGGGGAGGCACCTTAGAAGCAAGCAACAAAAGGCCTTTTGTTTCCTTGCAAACTGCCGGCCAAAATCCTCCCCACCTGCTCCTCTGTGGGTTGGGGAGGAGGCAGGAGTCTGGGGGAAGCCCGACACCCATTTGCATAGGCAGAGGCCCCTATTCCTTCTGTCTGCCCTCTTCCCTGATGCTGGGGTCGCCTGGGAGGTGGGAGTAGGGGTGGGGCAGTAGCTTCAGCTCCTGCCCTCCCTCCCCGAGGGACACTGTCACAGAGGTTGCCACTCCTTCCTTTAGCTAATACTCAGAGGATGCTTTTTGTATGAGATACTACAGATTCTCTGTCTGAATCCTGCCAACAATTGGATATGGGATATGATTGTTAGTCACATCACTATGATTATATCTGCCGTACAGATGCAGACAGTTCGGAGAAATTAGGTAACTTCCTTAGATCGTGGGATACAGACCTAGGGCATGAGGCTTCAGACCCCATGCCTGCCATCGGGAGCCGTAGGGCAGGAGCCCGGCGGCAGGACAACCCACCCCAAGGTGAAGGGGGACCATGTAACCCCTGCCTCCGGGGCCTTGGCGGGGAGGTCCGTCTGACGGCGGGCGGGGGCCGGCAAGCTTTCCTATTTTCGTGCTTTACCCACCATCTCACTGTTCGGTAAACCGTATTTCTGCCGCTTGCCGTGGGATCTCTTCATTTCTGGGGTTTATAGAGCTGAGCCAAACGTGATCATGTGACAATAATTTTGTTTCCGGAGAGAGAGAGATGAGCAAAAATCAGAGCCTGGGAGGATCAAAGGAGTGGCACCTTTGACCCTGACAGACCTTGTCAGCCTCTGGAGCTGAGTCCAACCCCTGCTTTACTTCTGCTTCTCCCCCAGGAACGCCACATGGTCTGGAACATTCTTTGGACGCGAAGTGTCAAACGCCGGGACGAGAAAGGTAAAACTTGGGTCAGCTATTCTGGCAGTTTTGAGCATCCTCGAGTTAGCAGGGGGGAGGTGAAAAAGAAAAGCAAACGAGAACATTCTCGGAAGGCTGCTGGGTGAGAGCACTCTGCAACAGCCAAACCATGAGCCTTCGAGCTGAGCGAGCAGTCAGACCTGACCACGAGGGTTCCCTGTACCACAGCAGCAGAGAAGGGGTGCAGCCAGGTGAAAAGTTTTGGGGAAATCATGTGATTTATCTTTATTTTATTATTTAAAAAAAAATTTA
Source organism: Panthera leo (assembly GCF_018350215.1). Classification (NCBI taxonomy): domain Eukaryota; kingdom Metazoa; phylum Chordata; class Mammalia; order Carnivora; family Felidae; genus Panthera; species Panthera leo. The sequence continues at coordinate 56,352,071 of NC_056692.1, read as the reverse complement.
TTTTTATTTTTATTTATTTATTTTTTAATGTTTATTTATTTTTGAGAGAGACAGAGACAGAATGGGAGTGGGTTAGGGGCAGAGAGAGAGGGAGACACAGAATACCAAGCAGGCTCCAGGCTCTGAGCTGTCAGCACAGAGCCTGACGCGGGGCTCGAACTCACGAGCTGTGAGATCCTGACCTGAGCCGAAGTTGGACGCTCAACCGACTGAGCCACCCAGGCACCCCAATTTTATTTTTGATTTTTGAAAACTTACATCCAAATTAGTGAGCCTATAGTGCAACAATGATTTCCGGAGTAGATTCCTTAGTGCCCCTTACCCATTTAGCCCATCTCCCCTCCCACAACCCCTCCAGCAACCCTCAGTTTGTTCTCCATATTTATGAGTCTCTTCTGTTTGGTCCCCCTCCCTGTTTTTATATTCTTTTTGTTTCCCTTACCTTATGTTCACCTGTTTTGTCTCTTAATTTTTTAAAATTTTTTAATGTTTTTATTATTGAGAGAGCATGAGCAGGGGAGAAGCAGAGAGAGAGAGGGAGACCCAGAATCCGAAGCAGGCTCCAGGCTCTGAGCTGTCAGCACAGAGCCCGATGCAGAGCTCAAACCCACGAACCGCGAGATCATGACCTGAGCCGAAGTCGGATGCTTAACCGACTGAGCCACCCAGGCGCCCCTGTTTTGTCTCTTAAAGTCCTCATATGAGTGAAGTCATATGATATTTGTTTTTCTCTAATTTCACTTAGCATAATACCCTCCAGTTCCATCCGCGTAGTTGCAGATGGCAAGATTTCATTCTTTTTGATGGCCAAGTAATACTCTGTTGTGTGTATGTGTGTATATATATATATATATGTATATATATATATATATACATATATATATATATATATATATCACATCTTTATCCATTCATCCATCGATGGACATTTGGGCTCTTTCCATACTTTGGCTATTGTTGATAGTGCTGCTGTAAACATGGGGGTGCATGTGTCCCTTCGAAACAGCACACCTGTACCCCATGGATGAATGCCTAGTAGTGCGATTGCTGGGTCGTAGGGTAGTTCAATTTTTAGTTTTTTGAGGAACCTCCATACTGTTTTCCAGAGTGGCTGCACCAGCTTGCATTCCCAACGTGATTTATCTTTAAAAAAGCCTGTGAATTTGACATCCTACTCAGAATGTCTTTTTTTTTTTTTAAAGATTTTATTTTTAAGTAATCTCTGCACCCCATGTGGGGCTCAAACTCACAACCCCAAGATCCAGAGTCGCAGGCTCTACCAACTGAGCCAGACAGGTGCCCCTCAAAATGTCTTTTTACTATAAAAGTCACATTTAAACTGCTCGACATGGAGTAAACAAGCAAACCCTGGGAAGATGCTCCAAGCTTGCCCAGGGTGGGGTTCGAGAAGCTTCTAGGCCCGGCTCCATAAGGAATGGTCAGCGTTAACTGTGGGCTGAAGCACTTCACCCACATTCTCTCACTTAAGCTGCACGGCAACTCTGTCATGTAGCTCTTACGGGCGAACGAACGAGGCCCAGAGAGGTCAGGTACCTTGCTCAGGGTCCCTCTGGGAGAATAGGTGGTACTGGAATTTGAGCCTCTGCTTTGACCCCAGAGCGTGTCCTCTGAGCCGCTGAGGAATACAGCCTTGCCCCGCTCTGTGTGCTGTGGCCCAGCAGGACCGTGACTGTTGTTCTGGATCGATTCGGGTTTAAGAGTTGTTTTCAAGGTCCTAGAGCCCGAACTCGGACTTGTTAGCCGAGGCCTCAGGGAAAGAAATTTCACATGTCAAACATAGTGAACAGCTGAGCTGTTCAGGCACAAAGCAAGTAGCCCTGGGCGGGGGGTGGGGGGGGGTCCCCGTCTTAAGGACAGAGGCAGGGGTAGACACTTGGCCTGCGGACTGAAGACAAACCCCAAGCATCTTCTGGGTGCTTATGGTTCATCTTTAAGTTTCCCAACGTTCTTTCCACCTTGAGCTGCTTGATGCTCATTGACATATCCCCGCCTGTTTTAAAAAAGGATTCGGGGTGACTTTTGGATACACATAACAAGACAAACCTATAAACAGAATAAAATGAAGAAATGGCTGCAGGAAAAATAAAGGTAGGAGAGTAAGACAACGTCATGTAGATAAGTGCAGGAAAAATGTGCCACAAGGTGTAAGGGACGGGCCATAGATCTAGCTCTGAGCTTCCTGGCGGCCACAGTGAGGAAGGAAATTTGCCATTGTGTCCATCCATGAGATAATAGCAAGCCCACTTCCCAAGTGAAGCACAGCCCTTCCTGATAGAAAGACCTAAAGAGTTTTCTCCTGGCATCTCTTAAAGAAGGCCCTGGAACACAGCCCAAAGAGAAGCTGAATAGTAGTGAAATCAGTACAGTCAGTCCGGCTACGATGCTTGGTTTGAAAATGTGAATTTGTTCCCGGAAGGTTGGTTATCTTAGGAAACAGTTTGAGCATTAACACAAATTTTGTGTTTGCTTCGGGGTGATTTGTCCTTGGGAGTGCTGAGGTTAAATGCAGAAAACCACACCCCACCAAAGGGAGCCACGGAGGAATCCGCAAAATACACAACATGCGCCCTCCAGATATGCACCTCGTTGAGCGTGTTACAACTCTCTTCCCACTACTTCACGGTAACAGGCTGCCACCCTTCTGATGCCCGCTTAACGTGAGCAAACGTCGAGTCTTTTCCAAGGTCAGGTGCCACATGTTTAATAGAAGCAGTAGATTTTAACCGTGAAACTGTGCTTCCGTCTGTTAGGCCCCACCCCCTTGTGTTTTATGCATCACAAAGCATCACAAAGCTTTTGAATGCTGCACCACTAATCCCATTTTCCCAAAAGCCCCGGGGTTTCGATTGCACAGTTTTGCACAGCGTGGTAGGTTTTTTGCCGTCCGTAGGGCACCTTATAGCAGAAGCGACCGTACAGCTCTTCCCTGCACTCAGCATCAGACCAGCAGCCTAACAAAGAGCCCCCTTCGGTGGGAAGGGTAGCCCCACCCAGGCCCAGGCTGTGCAGGATTCTGACACGGGGGGTTGCAGGCAGATGGGGTTGGAACCTGTTGAGTACTTTACCCTCCCTCGAGGTCCCTGTGTGCCGAGGCACTGCCTCACTATCCTCGGGCTTCTGAAAGAAATGGGCACAAACCGGAGGTGGCGGGGGGGGAGGGCTAAAACAAGAGAAATTGATTCTCTCACAGTTCTGAACCCCGAAAGTCCGAAATCAAGGGGTCGGCAGAGCCACCTTCCTGAAAGTTCTAGGGAAGAATCCTTCCTTGCCTCTTCCGGTTTCTGTGGCCTGTGGTCGCATCACTGCAGTCTCTGTGTCTGTTTTCACACGGCTGTGTAAGGACGCCAGTCATTGGATTAGGGCCCACCCTGAACCCATATGACGTCACCCTGATGAACCACATCTGCAAAGACCCTATTCCCAAATAAGGTCACGTTCTAAGATTCTAGGCAGACAGAATTGGGGGTGGGGGGGGGGCACTGTTCAACCTAGTACAGGTACCACCTGGAAGGAAACGGTGGTAACCATCCCGGCAGCCCGTTGCGCACGAATCTTACAGTGAGGACTGCCAGAGCTAGGATTTGGATCCAGGCTGCACTCTTCCGCTCAAGGGCAGACGGGTCTTAACCCATTTTGTGGGGAAACGCCCCAAAGTTTCTCTAAGAGTGAAGGGAAGGAGTAGGAGGCCAGAGCCATCAGGCCCTGGAGACGTGGCATCCAGGAGAGAAAGGGCCGGGCAGGGTAGATCCAGAAAGCTCTCTGACCCTCGCCGCACCGCTGTGCCACACAGGTCAGCTCAGCTGGTGGGTCTGGGGGTGAACCAGGGCTGGAGGGGAAGGACGGCTCTTCCCTCCCAACCTTCCTGCAGGTTGGGCTCTGCAGGCTCCTGGGAAGGCGCCCACCCCCAGCTAATGGAGCTCAGCGCTCTTCCCTCCCGCCCCACAGAGCCCGCACTGCCGACACCCGCTCTCTCTGGCCATCCAGAAGCACCCCCACTTCCGGGCCCTGTTCAATCTCTCCACTCCAGTGCTGCTCTCGGGGGGCCTCTTCGCTCGGGAGCTCTGGGACAGCCTGAGCCAGTACAAAGCCCCCTATGGCTGGCAGGGGCTCTCCTTCCAAGGTAACCGGCAGCCGCTGCTTCTCCCCCAGCCCTCTGGCCCCAGTGAACCCCTTCCTCTGGGGCAGACCCTGCCCTCATAGCGACCCCCCCACCCCACCCCGTGCCCCTTTCTTCCCAGGAAGGTCTCAGGGCTCACCCCCCCCACCCCGTTGTATGACTCCCCCCGTATCTGCCACCCCCTACAAGCACCACGGGGTCAGGGAGAGGGGCTTGGCTGCACCTGCCAGCCAGCTCTCCCCTTCTGGCGCTGGCACCAAGGTCCAAGGTGGCCGAGAACAGGGGCTCTGGGACCTCAGCCCGCCGACGGTTCCTGCCGTGGGAAACTGCCCAGAGGCCCCCCTTCCCGTTCAATCTGCACCCCACCCCTGTGTGCCTCAGATTATTTTATTGTGCCATACAGTCTTGAGAGAACTAGTTCTTCAAGGTCTTGAGATGACTTAAGGGTACAGCCAAATCCTCTCCCACCCCCCGCCCAGTTCAGCCCACGGTCCCACTGACATTTTGCCCTCCCTGCACCCCCCTCCACCCTTTGTGCCCTGGTGTCAGACCTCTGGCAGATGGGGTGCCAGGAGCATTCTTGGGGAGGCCCCAACACGACATCCCTCCTCTGAGCGCCCCACCTTGTCTGGCCCCCACAGCCATCAACTCCACCCTGAGCCTCCTGAATGACTCCGAGAGCTCCAAGCTGTTTGCCGCCTCCGGGAAGCCGCTTCCAAACTGCGTTCGCTGTGCAGTGGTGGGGAATGGAGGCATTCTGAATGGTTCCCGCCAGGGTCTGAACATCGATGCCCACGACTACGTCTTCAGGTGTGCGGGCCGGGAGCCGGGGGGGCGGTGGGAGAGAAGCTGGAAAGAGGGCCAGCTGCGGGGCAGCCCCGGCCTCGGGCGGCAGTGAGACAAGCAGGCCCGGACAAAGGCAGATTCGCAGACAGACTCCGAAGGTGGAGTGTGGGTGCCGCATGCCAGGGGGGAGGGAGCTGCCACGGCCGGATGTGCCCATTTCACAGGCATCCCTTGAGGTCTGGAGGGGTGGGTATGGGGCCGGCGACCCCCACTGGTGGCGCCCTGGGCAGAGGGCACGGTCTGCACAGAGACCTGGGGACAGACGCAGCAGGTCCAAGTACAGACACGGCATCGTGACGGGCCTCTGTTTGGACCAGACTCAATGGCGCTGTGATCAAAGGCTTCGAGAAGGATGTGGGCACCAAGACCTCCTTCTATGGTTTCACTGTGAACACGATGAAGAACTCCCTCATCTCCTACGGGAACCTCGGCTTCACGTCTGTGCCACAAGGCCGGGTGAGGCTTCTGACGGGCGTGCAAGGCCGTGGACAGTCAGCGCCACTGTTCCCAGAGCCCCTCCGTGGGGCAGACCCCATAGTTCCAGGCAGCACAGGCCTCCTCTGGAGTAGAGCGTGAATGGCTAGTGTTTACTGAAAGCTTGTGGGGTGCCAGGCACCGTACGTGGGCCCGTCAGTCCCATTTTCCTGGTGAGGAGACTGAGGCCGGGTGCCCTTCATTCAGCAAGGTGGCAGCAGGGCCCGGCTTCAAAGAGCTGCCCTCCAGAATGTCCTTCTGTGAGGGAGGCTGGGTTCAAAGGGATCCAGCGGTGAGCAGCATGCCCAGCAAGGGGGGGCGGGGAGCCAGAACTTGAGACCGCCCACTGCCTCCAGCTCCTCAGCCACGCCCATTTTCGGGAACACTGCCCCTCCCTCAAGAGCCGTCAGGGTGACACCTAAAGAGGGGAGATTCCGGGATAAGGTTGAGTTTCTACAAGCTTCCTCCTCAGAGCAGGAAATTCAGGAGTCTCCTAGCCACAGCAGGACCTCTCTTCACTCGTGATAAAATGAAATGAAGCAGCTTTGTGATGTGGCCACACCGCCTGTAGGAATAATCCATCCCTGTGTTGACAAATTACCCCAGACTTAGTAGCTTTAAACAGCAAACATTTATTGTCTTACAGTTCCAGTGGGTCAGGAATTCGGGAACAGCCTAGTAGACTGGTTTTGGCTCAGGATCTCAGGTGTTTGCCGGGGCACCCTGGGTGGCTCAGTGGGTTAAGCGTCTGACTTCGGCGCAGGTCATGATCTCACGGTTCGTGGGTTCGAGCCCCGCATTGGGTTCTGAGCTGACAGCGCAGAGCCCGCTTGGGATTCTCTCTCCCTCTCTGAAGATAAATAAACTTTAAAAAAAAAAATTGAGGCCGGAATCGAGACGGCCCCTCTCTAGGCTCCTAGAGTGTTCTCAGGTCATGGCAGCTAACTTCACCCAGAGTGGTCCCAGGGACCTTTTATGGCCTAGTCTCCGAGATCACCCCCCAGCATCGCTTCTGCTGCTCTCTATTCATTAGTCACGAGGTTGAGAGGGGGGATTACAGGCAGAGAAGAGAAATTCTCCCATCAGGACGGGTAGAGGGCTGTCCAATCTGAGCAGGATGTGGTCTTGTTCGGGCAGGGGTGGGGAGTGGCGAGGGGGGCTGGCTCAGTGTCTCTGTTGCCCCAACAGGACCTGCGCTACATCTTCATCCCCTCTGACATCCGTGACTATGTGATGCTGAGATCGGCCATTCTGGGTGTGCCTGTCCCTGAGGGCCCCGACAGAGGGGACAGGTGAGCCGCCAAATGGGTGCAGGGTGTGGTAGTGCTGGGATCATCCCCCTGCTTGCTCCCTGGGCCCACTGTCAGGTAGGGAGAGTGGGTGAGGGCAGCAAGGAAGTCCCCAAGAATCCAAGAGGGTGTCGGGCAATTAGGCTCTTTTGTCCTCCCCATGGAAAAGCCCAGGTGACCCTGCTGGTCCCCAGGAACCCGCCTGAAGGGCCACCCTGGCTGCTCAGCTTCGGGCTGCTGTCCCCATCACCCACGCAGCCCCCCCAGCCCGCGGCACTGACTGGGTCCGTCCTCTCCTGACTCTGCTGTCCTGCTGAGCACACCGTGTCTGGAAACTGAGGGCGGGGGGATGGTGTCCATGCCACTTGCCCTGGTGGGCAGCCTCCTAGCCTGTGCCCGTGAAACGGGAGAGCAGGTGACATGGGTCCAGTGTCCTGCAGAGAACAAAGGACGCTCTGTCTTTTCTCCCCGACCTTCCTGGGCAGCAGGCCTCTCTCCAGCTCTTTTGAACCATGTCCCGGCCTCAGCTGAACCTTCTCCCTGTGGCGCTGGGACAATTCCTTGTCCCAGAGTCAAGTCCTTACAGACCCGTGCCACCTCTGCAGCCGCCAAGTCCAGCCCTCCTACCCTCAACACGTCACCCGCCCCCAAAAGAGCAGCTTCTGAGGTCCTTAGGGGTTAAGCCCCCAAAGGCCCCGGCCGCTTACACTGGCCCACCACCGCCCCGCCCCCGCCCGGGTGCCACCCAACAATCGCTCATGATGTGGCACCTGGTCACGAGTGGGCTTTGTGACACGGGCGGGACCGGGCTCTCGGGGGGGCCGGCTCAGGGACATCGGTCGGGTGGTCACGAGCCTCCCCAACACCAATGAGCTCCCCCTCCCACACCCCCAGTCCGTCCCCTACCCAGTCCCCCTCCCAGTCCCGGTCCAACCATGTCACCCCCACCAACCAGCAGGCCTTCTCCAGCTCCGGCGGCTCAGCCCCGTCTCCGTCCCCCACCCGGGGGTCGTCCTCCCGCCCCCCCTCTCACCCTCCCACTCCAACTGCCTCCCAGCCCTCTTCCCGGGCTTCCTCCCTGACCCCCAGCCCTCACGTCCAGCATGTGCCCCGAGGGGCTTCCCAGACCCCCACTCCGCCCACCTCCAAGTCTCCTTCCCAGTCTGGCCTGAAGTCCGTCTCTCGAAACTCTTCCCAAACGCCTCCCGTGCCTGTGGCCAGGTCCCCCTCCCACAGCCCGGCCACCTCGGCCTCCTACATCGGGCCGGTGCGGGGCATCCCCTCCTACATCGCCCCCTACGTGCCCCGCTTCCTGAAGGAGCCCCCCTTCTTCCAGCCCCCCACCGTGCCCCTGCCCCAGAACCGGTGCTTCCCCTGCTCCTTCCCCTGCCCGCCCCGCAGCTGCGAGCGCCCTCAGGTGCCCGAGTCCCTCTACTTCCCCCTGCTCCCCCCTCCTCCCCACCACCCCCGGGTCAGCTGCTCCTACCCGACCCCGCCGGCCCTGTTCACGCCCCCCTCCTCGCTCTCCTACTCCCTGCCCACCGAGGTCCTGGTGAGCGGGAAGCCACACGTAGTGCCCACCGTGCTGCCGGCCACCTTCTACACGCCCTTCTCCCGCTACTACACCCAGCCCCGCCCGTACCGCGGGCACCGCCGCGGGCCCAGCGCCTCCCCCCTCAGCCTGCTCCCCCACTTGCCCTACGACGGCTCGGGCCGCTCTGTCCACTTCTTCCACCGGTCCTAGGCCTCAGACCTATTTCGGACCAGAAGCCTCTGCCGGGAAATTCAAGCTGCTACATCCACACTTCATCGGCTACCTGAGGGAGAGGTAGGTGTGTGTGTGGAGGGCGGGGGTGTGGGCGCACGAAGAACGGCTCCCCTTCCAGCCCCCCTGCACGCCAGCCCCCCGACTGCTGCGGGCCCTGTATGGCCCGCTCACCGTCATCTCCCCGGAGAGCTAACCTGGACGAGGCCCAGCCCGAGGCGACCGTGGGGATCAGCCTGGGGGACAGCAGTGGCCTGATCTCCTTCCCTCCCTCAGTCCCTCTCCCCCTGCCTGTGGTTTCTCATGGGGGGGGGGGCAGTCACTTGCCCCCCTCTCTGGAGACATTCTGGTTGTCACTAGGTACGGGCCACTAGCCAGTAGAGACCAGGGACGCCGTTGAGCATCATACGAGGCACAGGGCGTCCCTGCAACAAATGACTTGGCCCCAAACGTCAGTAGGGCCGTGGTCGAGAGGCCTGCCGTAGCCCCCGGGCTGGTGCCACAGAGAGCGGGTGAAGGACGGTGGGTGGGTCTGGGGAGGCCAGCTGGAGGCGGTGGCGAGAGCCCCATTCCACAGAGGAAGAAACCAGCTCAGAGAGGCCACGTGGTTGGTCTGGCAGAGTTCGGATGTGAATCCGAGGCTGAGGTCAGGCCTCACTTCCGGACTCTGTGCGTGTGCGCCCCCCCCCCGGGGGGGGGCGGGGTTCATGCGCCATCTCACCGGTGACTCCAGTCCCCGGACGTGGGTGCCCTGTCCCTCATGTCCCACATGAGGGATTCCGGCTTGGTGGAATGTGGGGAAGCCTGGGGGTAGGGCTCAGGCTGACTAAACAGGCCACTTGTGCCCTACCCGCTGTGGTTCCCTAGCCCCCCCGGGGAAGGCAGGGTGCTGCAGAGAGGAGAGGGGACTTAGGCTGGGTTCAGGCTTCCAGAGCGGGAAGGATGGTCCCTGTGGTGCTTCCGCACGGGCCTGTTCCTTTCTCACCCCCGCGCCCCCGGTGAACCAGACTTTTGCATCTGGTTCATTGGGGGTTTTCCTAAACGGGGAACGGATTGCACTCGAAGGGCCAGGAAGTCCTCACCGGCTTTCCAGCCCGTGTGACTCGGTAGCCGGGAAGCCAAAGGGCACAACCATCAAGTGAGCAAGACCTAATCCTCTCTCTCTCTCGTTTTGATGGCTCTTTTGGCCTCCAGGTTTCTGAAATCAAAGTTGATGAACACGAATTTTGGAGACCTATATATGCCGAGTACTGGGGCCCTCATGCTGCTGACAGCTTTGCACACCTGTGACCAGGTAACAGGAGCAGAGGACAAGCGTGGGTGGGACCTAAGCCTGGGACTCCACCTGTATTTGTGGGGAAGGGATTCCCCAGGTGCAAGAGCAAGCCGGTCTCTGGAAGGGGCGGGAGGGAGTGGGACGGCTGAGCTCCCTCCACACCGGCTGTTCGAGGGTCCTTTCCAGGACAGCTGGGGGCGGGGGGGGGGCAGCCTTGCCTTCCTCTGGCAGCCACCTGTCCCAGCACTTCTGGGCTTCACCCTCTCTTCCCCGGCTGCCGTTCCCTATGACACCCAAGGCACGCGCTATCAGATTGTTCTTGCGGAACCAAAATCTCCTCCAGGGAAGTGGCAGGGACACATCCTTTTATGAGTACATTCTAGAACCGAGCTGGACAGCAGAGTCGGCCTTCCACACGCAACCTTTGAAATCACTGCAGATGTCCCCAGTGCAGTGTTGCCCACGGGAGCCACGTGGAGGCAGCCGTGAAACAGTCTGCGGTCACCCACACTTACGCCAGCACGGGAACCGGAGTCCCCTCTCTTCCGTGCCCCACACCTCTTCCCTGTTGTATAGCAGCGGTCTCTTGACTACGTTCCCATCAGACTGGGACAGGAGTAGTGATGGGCTTTTGCCTCCGTCTTGGGCTTCACCACGGAGGTGATGGCTTTGCCCAGACATCATGGACCAGGGTTTAAAACCCAGCCTGGCCACTCAGTGGCTTGTGACTGAAGACCTGTTCGCTTCCCTGTTTAAGTTTATTATTTTGAGAGGGAGGGGAGGAGCAGAGAGAGAGGGAGAGTCCCAACCACCAGGCTTGGTGCTGTCGGTGCGGAGCCTGACACAGGGCCCGATCTGACAGCGAGATCACGACCTGAGCAGAAATCAAGAGTCGGGACGCCTAACCGACTGAGCCACCCAGGCGCTCCCCGCTCATTTGTAAAATGAGGATAGTACCTGAGATTATTGTGGGGCTGAGGAGACACGTCCCAGAGCACAAGTGCCTGACGCTGGTGTGAGCTCAAACTACTGTTTACCTGTATCTTCAGCGTGGCATCTAAGAAGGGGGGTCGGGGGGGGGGGGTGGTGCTGTGCTTTTCTGTGCTTTTCCGGAATCTTATCACTTCACAGATTTGTCTGCACCTAGCTCAGTGAACGCTAACTCAGGGGCCATCCTTGTCTAGGTTAGTGCCTACGGATTCATCACAAGCAACTACTGGAAATTTTCTGACCACTATTTTGAGCGAATAAAGAAGCCACTGATCTTCTACGTCAACCACGACCTGTCCCTGGAAGCCACCTTGTGGAAGGACCTGCACAAGGCCGGCATCCTCCGACTATACCAGCGCTGACCCTCAAGTACCCAAGCCCTCTGTTCCCGCAGCTGTGGCCCTGACTCCCCACGTGGCCAGAGCTGCCTTATCTTTTCAGTCTGAGAAGGGCTCCAGCTCCCCTCCCCCCACCGCTTCGTCTCTAGAGGGCATGGAGAAGTGGATTTGTGACGGTCACTGAAGCGTGTTCACTGCGGGACACTCCATCTTGTTCTTGGTTCCTCCAAGAAGACTCCCTCCCTCCTGGGTCTGAGACCCACCTTCTGACCCTGGTGAAGGGAAGACCGCTCTGCTGGGCATTTTACAACCAAAGGTAACACAAGAGGGGACCGTGACCCTCCCCAGCAAAGGGCAAGCATACTCAGGAGTGAAGGATCTTCAAAGCCAGCCAGCAGCTGGCACTGGGCGACTTGAAGATGCTGGCGGACCAGCAGCAGCCAGGCGCACACCCGCTCCCCCGGCCGAACCCTCCCACCGGCGTGTCCAGCCGACTCCAAAGCAGTTGGGACTCCAGGACACCTACACCACCTGAGGACGCAACCAACTTCCTTCTGCCCCGCGATGGAATCAGAACGCAAGAGGCAGAATGTATTCTGAAAGTGGTTAATTGCATAAATGATAGATGACCACTTTTGTGTTTTTGGTCTGTTGGGGGGACCGGGGCAGGACACCGTGGAGGGCTTAGCATGCAGATCAGAGAATCCAAGAACCACGGGCATGTCCTGGTATTGACAGGGGCCCACCACACAGAAGGCTTGCCTGCCCAAGGGAAGTCCCACTGGAGAGCGACCACTGCCTTGCCACTAGCACATGAGGTAATGAGCCCTCAGCTTCACATCATGGCTTTACCAATTACATGGGCTTCTACGGAAGGTAAGGTCTCAACTCAGCTGGTGATCACCATATAGCCCTTAAGCCTTGGGTTTACTGGCCTGATGCCTAATAACCTGGCAGTCTCATCTGCTGTATCGGGCAGCGCTGGGGGCGGTGGGGGGCAGTCTCCCCAGGGCTGGCTGGCCAGAGCCTTCCCGACATGGCACTGATCGCCACTGGCCGATCCACCAACAGCCAGGAGCGGGCCTCTGGCTCTGTGGTTTTGGAAGGTAGATCCTATCAGCACATTTAACGAGAGGGATGAACCAACACTGGAATCAAAATTCTACTTTAGAAATTCAGACGGGGGAAAAAGAACAGAGACTGGGCTTTCACGAGTGAGGCAGCTACTTGAAACCATAGCTGATGCTAGAGAACAGTTTAGACTGGAAGGGAGGGGTGAACAGTTCAGAACAGCAGGAGGCCAAGGCCTCTCACCACTTTAGCTTGGCAACAAACTGTCCCTTGGTCTCCAGGATAGCACGGTACTGAGTATGTTTCTCTGGATAGAATACATGGTCCAGAAAGAATACCATCAAATGTGGGATCCACGGTACAGAGTCAGTCCATCTTGGGGTCTGACACGATGACCTTTACTAGTAAAGAAACACGACGACCTTGATAAGCCAGCACAGCCCAAGCTAGGACTCCTGACCCCCTTGTGTCCGTAACACTTTGTCCCTAGCCCCTTCACATCTGCAGCTATCAGAACACTCTGTCAATCTGTCAGAAGCGAGAAGTGCTAAGGTTGTGGGTGGCCACCCATTAAGGGGCAGAAAATCGATTTGGGGGAAACTTAGCAAACAAAACATCCAACTGCATCCTGTGTTAACTGTTAACCCTACTTAATGGTATTCTCTGAAACTTTCACTTCTACAAGAACACAGTTAGCTGAGCACCGAGTAAAATCCCACAATGTGGGTCTCAGTGTGGAATCCACAATGTCACAAAGCCCATTTTTAAACACTTTTATTTGTACTTCAAAATTTAAGCCCAAGACAGAACTTCACAGGAAATCCACCCTGATGAAACGTTCTTCCGAGGCTGAACACCTGCGTCCCCTCAGTTTCCTCGAACAGAACGTGTACACGTTAACCGCCTTCCGTCCACCACCGCCGCATTCTTGCCAATGAGCGAATTATACCCACATCAGCTAAAAGGTTGCATCCTGGATATTCTTAGCTATGCCCTGATTTGACCAACTGCCAAATATTTTCCGGGATAAAGTCACTCATAGTCTTTGGCTGCTTTTTGGAGACGAAGTCCAAACAACTCTGAAGTCGCTCTCCTTTGGCGGGGGGCAGGGGGGGAGTTGCTTCCCAGGCATTAGTAACTGGCACGGAACTTGGCATCACTGGGGAGAGAACCTGCAAGACCAAAGGAGAATCATTCGATAGAACGGCCAACCAGGTGACTCAAAACTGAAGGCTACATTTAAAGACCCTAACTTAAAGAAAAGGCAATGGTAGCAGCAGTCGTTCTAGCCAAGCATCAGGCCCACACTGTTGAAGGCACCGTCGGTGCAGGCCGGTGCGGTTCCCAGGGGACTCGACACTGCAGCGTGCCCTGGGGAGCTGATGCTCAAAGGGAACAGTGTCTGGCAACGGCCAGTCTGGAGACATTCACACCTGACCCTCTTCTGGAGGTAAAACTTTGCAAGTCAGACCTAAATGTCCACGCGAGTCCCGTGGAGCAGTCACACCCACTCAGCGGCAACCGTAACGCAAGAAGCGGGTTCCCCACTCGCTAACACATCCTTTTACTGGGTTTTACTGGGTTTTACTTCCAGGCTGTAAGCTGCTGGGGCCGGTTTTCAGGCTTATTAAATCCCACCCCAAATCTAGCCTCCTTGGTGACTGAACAAATATGTGACCTTAAAGAGCCCACACATACCTCCCAATCTGAACAGAAAAAGGCACGAGCCCGCTGCAAGCCTGGCATTTCGACGGGAACAGCGCCAGACACCGGCCCGGCCCAGCACCACTGTGCTGCTTGCTCGCTCACGTGCCAGCCAACCCGGCCCTCTGCCACCCGAGGCGGCTCTCGCCAGTCACGTCGCGCGGACACGACCACGCGATCGGAGTGAACCCCGCGGAGAGCTCCCGGCTGCTGGAAACAAAGCACCCGGAAACCTGATAGCCCTGCCGGTGTCAGGACGGCCCTTCTCTCCTGAAGGTCAGGATGCGGTGCCGAGGGGTCACGGTCCTCGTACATTCACACCGCCACAGCTGGCAGACTTTCTACATTCCCGTCTGTTTCAAAGAGTGCTTTCATTGCCTTGAAATGTGTGACAAGCACTCTTTCATACCCCGGTTAAGAACATGACCCCGAACTGGGCTACTTGCCCATTTCTGGCACCTCCTCTAGCCTGTACCGTCAGAACCATTAATCAAGGGGCCTAGAGCGTGACAAGGCAGCCGCACTGTCGGTTTTCAAGTTGCAGAGGGACAATGCGTGGGGTCTTGGCCGGGTAGACACAGTTCCCTCTGGAATCCATTCAGTTTGATCCCCGATAAAGCCTGAACTTTTAAGTTTTTTACTTATTTTTAAGAAAGAGAGAGTGCAAACGGGGAGGGGCAGAGAGACGGAGAATCTCGAGCACACTCCACACCGTCAGTGCAGAGCTCGACACAGGGCTTGAGCTCATGAACCAGGAGATCATGACCTGAACCCAAGTCGAGAGTCGGAGGCTTAACCGACCGAGCCATCCAGGCACCCCAAGCCTGAACCTTTAAGAGCACAGAGACAAACCCCAAAGCCTCAGAATAGACGGGTTTCCCCTCAGCCGAGGTTTTCAGACAGGGATAACTAACCATCATAGGCTTGCGGGGCTTCTCAGAAAAACAAAGACAGAAACACTACAAAGCAACAGGGGAAGAATCATTTCACTTACTTGAGGCGAAGCAGTCCCGTACTCACACGCTGCGGACATCTAGCAAAGGAAACAGACCTGTGTTACAATCTCCCCGCCGCTCAGCACAATCCTAAGCCCAGGGCAGGAGCGGCAAAACCAAACATGCCAGCCGCGTCCGTTCAGAAGGTCTCTGCTTACACACACCAGAAAGCCTCTTCAGACACGTCGCCGCTGGCAGCTACTTCTGGAGGGTCCTTTTTCAGCCTCAGAAACCGAGGCTGGGACTGTACCTGGCGAGGAGAAATTGCAAGAGAAAAACCTGCTGAAGATACACACGGGTACTCGCAAGCAGCTCACTTTCAAATCGGACCTGAATTTTCCAGAGAGCCAACCTGGGAAACTGAGCTTCAGACATCCACATTCCACACAGAAAGGCCTTTCTTTGCCTTCAGACAGGGATAACTTTACATCATCACGGACTCAGCTCCCACCAGCCAGCCAGTTACAGCGCGGGCAGATTCCATTCTTCCCCTACCAAATTCTGCTCTACGTCCCTCATGAAGTATTCTCAAACTTGTGTACTAACTTTCCTTCAAAGGTAAAAACTGTTGACACCTAGAGCCTAGATGTCCCCAGCATCCCAGATCTGACTCAGTGACACTTCCTGCCCGTTAGTTTTAATTTTTTTCTAATGTTTATTTTTGAAAGAAAGAGAGAGAGCGCGCGCACAAATGGGGGAGGGGCAGGGGGAGAGGGAGACACAGAATCCGAAGCGGGCTCCAAGGGCCTCAAACCCACGAGCCGGGAGATCATGACCTGTGCCTAAGCGGATACTCAACCAACTGAGCCCCCCAGGTGCCCCCCTGCCCTTTAAAAGACAGGTTCTACCTGAGCAAAAGTGCCTGAGAACGGAGTATGGGGTTTATCTGTCGGTAAAATCCTCAGACAGTGCGGTTACTTCTTCCAGGCAGCCCGTTCAAGGCCAACTGTACGAAGGGGACCTGCTGCCAAGAGGCAACATGACACAAGGTCATTTCTCCTTCGCTCACCTATGCGTATGAAAGGATCCACAGAGCAAGATCAGTTTTTTAAGTAGAGGATTATAGATCTGCCCCAAGAGCTACTTAAAAATAGCCAGGGCTATAATCTTGCTGCAATAAAAATCCATGAGCTAAAAGTAGATCAGATTGTCTAATTTCTCCCATACAACTGTTCTTGAAACAGCCACACAATTCTTGGGCTCACTCCAGGGCCATGCACACCCGTGGCGGGAGGTGTACATTTAAACACTTTGTAGGTAGTTCGGAGGTATAGCCAGGTCTGGAAAGCAGTAACACTGTCTGACAAAGAGATAAAGCTCTGGTGGGGTTATCTCACAACAGCCTGAGACTAGAGCCTGCATCTTTCAAATTCATCTAATACAAGCTTTCATCAACCTCAGCTCTGAGGTTCTGGGGAGATAGTCTTTGTCGTGGGGGGCGGTCTTGGGCATTGCAGGATACTAAGCAGCATCCATTAGATCCCATTAGCATCCTCCACCCCCCAGCAGAGAACCACTGGTCTAACCGCCCCCCCCCCCCCGCCACCCCGCCACCAACTGGTCTAATCGGACCTCAGTAATTCTTCAATGAGACTGAAAAATGGTTTTAGCACCCCCACACAATTTGCCCTATTTTTATGGTTCTTTAAAAACAAAACAACAATAAATAACAGCTATGTAACTCTAAGCCTCAGTTTCTTTACTCAGTAGCAAAGGAGAAAGTAACTACTGCACATAAGACTTGTTAGAAATCGTTTGGTGGGAGACCGTTTGGGAAGGAGCCTAGCAGGGTTCCACACCACTTCCCTTACCCAGGCAGTAACAATCCTGGGAGGCTCGCATCCCTGAAATCTAACAGATGGGACACTAAAGGGACCCTAACTTATGCAATTCTGGCAAAGAGCTAAAAAGACTTATTCCCATTAATAGAAATCTCATCACAAAAACCCTTACACTCAATGGTTTTCAGCGGGGCGCCTGGGTGGCTCAGTCGGTTAAGCATCCGACTTTGGCTGAGATCATGAGCTCCCGGTTTGTGAGTTCCAGCCCCTAGCCACGTGTTGGGCTCTGCGCCGACAGCTCTGAGCCCGCTTCAGATTCTGTCTCCCTCTCTCTGTCCCTCCCCTGCTCATGCTCTCAAATTAAATGAACATTAAAAAAAAAAAAACCCAAGGGGCGCCTGGGTGGCTCAGTCGGTTGTGTGTCCGACTTCAGCTCAGGTCACGATCTCACTGTTCTGTCCGTGAGTTCGAGCCCCGCGTCGGGCTCTGGGCTGATGGCTCGGGGCCTGGAGCCTGCTTCCGATTCTGTGTCTCCCTCTCTCTCTTCCCCTCCCCTGTTCATGCTCTGTCTTTGTCTCAAAAATAAACAAACGTTAAAAAAATTAAAAAAAAAAACAAACCCAAACCTGGGGTGCCTGGGTGGCTCAGTCAGTTAAGCACCAGACTTCGGCTCAGCTCATGGTCTCATGCACGGTTCATGGGTTCGAGCCCTATGGCAGGCTCTGTGCTGACCGCTGGAGGCCTGGAGCCTGCCTCAGATTCTGTGTCTCCCTCTCCCCCCTTCCCACGCTCTCTCTCAAAATTGAACACACTTTAAAAAATAAATAAACCCCAGAACTTTAAATCATCTATAAGAGAAACACGGACAACCTATTTCATCCTAACAGAAGCAACGTTAAGACGTTCTCAAGATTGGTTATTTCAAAAGCTGAGCCTCAAGGCATCAGAACTCTTCAGAAAAGATGTCCTTTCACACAAGGATAACTTTGAATCACGCACAAATATTTCTAAATCCCTCCCCCAACCGCAACCAACACCCATTTCCTGAGTCTCTCTCCCACCCCAGTATGCAGCAACCATTTTGGTCCCAAACAGTGACACCTAGTGGCCCCAAATTACACTGGCACAGACCCTACTCATTTCCGGATTCTGGGTCCATTTTTCTCACCCTACCTGGATTTATGCCTCAACGTGTTCATGAAATTAAACTTAAAATCAGAATACGGGGTGAGACGGCGGAACGTGACAGGCCTGCGCATCATCTGGACTTTCTCACTTCTGGTGACCACCCATGTCCTGCCGGCACCCATTCTTACCCGTTTCAGGGCTCCATCCGTCACTTTTAAACTTCACCCTGCAGGTCTGCTGCTCGCGGTCTCCGCAGACGCCAAAGAAAAGCCTGCGGGGAAGGGAAAAGTGCGCATGGACGGTTCGTTGTAAACTCATGACTTTCCCAAATCTGCAATCCCACTTATAACTGTAGGATGGAATAAAAACTACGGAATGGGGCCGTTCACAAGACCCTCCAGGAGGAAGTACTCGGGTGCCCTCTCCCGGGGCGGCCCTGGGAGACCCGCAGGACCGGCACGCGGTGGCTGTGCGGCTCACCGGGCTGAGCAGGCTGGAAGAACCTCCCTGAAAAATAAAGGCTCCAAAAAAGGGCTTGAGCTCTCTCCCACCAACCATTAACACTCGAACCATTCAGAAAGGGTTCTTTCACCCAGCATCTCAACTAACCCCAACCACGGTAGACGCGACGCCGGTTTATCGTGGCCTCTGAAGAAAGGGGGGGGGGGCAAGTGAACCAGCGTCGGGTCAAGGAAGACCCCATTTCCCCACCACCGCAGCCTTACCAGCACCAAACACCCGAGACTGCTCGTCCCGTTCGGGCCAGACAGAGGCCGCCATGACTCCCAGCCACGCGGCCTGCTTCGAAGAGAAGGCGGAACTGCGCCTGCGCGCAAGTCTTCGCGGCAGTCTCGGCAGAGCTCTCGCGATGCTGGGAAAAGGCTCATGGGAAATGTAGTGCAAACAACCGTCGCTGGGGGCGGCCGCAACCTCAGCGAGAGCCTGGAGCTGCGGTGGCCGCCACCAGGGACAGTAGAGAGCCTGGGGTGGGAGGCCTGATCTTTGAAGAAAACGAAGACGGACGGTTGTTTCAGTTACAGCCATTTATCTCGTGTCCACGGATTGTCCCTGGCCAAGACTGGGTTGGCTTACAAAGTGGGGGGGCGGGGCTGGGGGGGGGGCTCACGAGGGAAATGGATAAGGAAACCGAGGCCCGGCCGGATTTCGTTCTTAATTGCCCTGCGGAGTTCACCTGGGGCGGGGAGGGGGTCATCTGGGTGATGGGTTGCGTTAGAGAAGGGGGTGCTGATTCCCGGGGACTGTGGGGGCGTCGGGCCCAGCAGCAGGTGAAGCTGGGGCGGGGGCGGAGAGGCTCCGGCGGCAGGGGGCGCCAACGAGCAGCTATCCGACTGACCCTCCGCGGCTCTCGCCGTGTGGCCTTAATTCCGACGGGGGAGCAAATAAATTATGAAAACTGGGAATGGTGTAGCACCCACCGCCCCTTCTGACCGCTGTTTTTCAGGCAACACTCTGGCTCCGTGTTTGAAGTAGCAATCGGGAGAAACAACTAGAGTCAGGGCCACAACTTACACCTGTTTGGAAATTAAGTTTGCAAGCCCGGGAAGCCTCTTCTGCATTAGCCTCTCCCCATTGTCTTCGACCCTTTTAGCAAGGTTCTCAGGGGCATTTAGTCTGGGTTATATTTTTCTGGTTATATATGGCCGAATGTCGCAGGCGCTTATCTTCATGTTACCGCATTTGTTTATGTTTGTCTCCCTTAATTTTGATTGTAAGTTCTTCAAGGCAGGAGACGTCTCTTTTAATTATTTTTTTTTTCTTTTTTCATTTCCTCACAGGGCCTCATTGGTATTCCGCTGCCTCTGCCGGCAGTAAGCACTCAACAAATAATAGTTGACTCACTTCGCGGTAACTTCTGTCATGTGAAATTGACTCTTAAGGGTCTCTGTCTTGCCCTTAAAGGCACTGTTTTGTGTATTACCGAAAGGAAGCGTGGGTTCCCTCCCTGTAAACTAAGTTCCTTTCATTTCAGACTTGGAGAGGGAATTTGGAGGGTAGAAGTTACGAGAAGCTGCTTGTCTGTCGGCAAGCAACCTGCTGCAGGCAAAACATAGTACTAGCGAACACTTCATAGCACCTACTATGTGCCACCCACGACTTTTGGACCCTATGTGTGTCGGTTGCTTTAATCTGCACCACCGCCCTGTGAAGCGTGCTGTCACTACCCCCGTTTTCCAGAGGAGGGAATGCAAGCATTGAGAGACAAGGTAACTTTCCCAAATTCACACAACTAGTCATTGCTGGAGTCAGGGTTTGATCTCAGCCCTGCAGAATCCATGCTTTTAGCACTAAGTTTTACTGAACTGCATATATCTATAAATCAGTCATATTACGGGGCTTTTGGGTGTGGGGGGAGGGGAGCAAAGAGGGGTTTTGTGTGTTTGTAGGGGTGGTTAGGGATGGAATCGGCGGGCGGGGCGGGGGGGGGCACCTGTTCCATGGTGTTGAGCCACTTTAGGGCAGGAAGGGTGAGGATGGCAGGCTGCAGGGGTGGTTGGGTACAAGACTGTGAGACTCTGGGCTCTGGCAGGGGCGTCTTGAGTCCCAGACTAGTTGCCACCTACTGTGTGGTGAGGGGCCCCTGTGCCATGGTCCACGGTGTAACTTTGACACCGACAAGGCACTTAATGGAAGAGCAGCAGGCTCACAGCGGGTGGGCTGGCACGGGCGGCTGGGCAGTGGCCAAGAGGACAGAGCAAAACGCAGTGAGCGGGCTGGTGCCGGAGCACATGTCTGGCACGCTGCCCGGGCAGTCCAGAAATCAGTGGGAAAGACAACAAAGGATGCATCAGATTTCTGAACTAGCAGGCAGGGGTTCAGAGCTGTCGAGACCAAAGTGGTAGTGTTGTGATTTCTTCTGCGCTCATTGCTGGTGAGGTCTGGGACGTTAGAGTTTTTAACGTACGGTGGAATTATTATGTAGCTGTCAGTCAAGGCTAGTGTGGCTCTGTATTTACTGACGTGGAAAGAGTCACACAGTCTAGCCGTAAGTGACAGAAGTAGATCACAAGCTGAACAGAGCCAAAGTGCTGGTCCAGGACCTTGGCTCTGAGCACCGGGGTGAAATGCAGTCAGCTGTCCTGCTGTGTTCAGGTGGTTAGCTTGCGGAGTCCCATCCACTGATAGGATTTAAAACATGGTGTCTGAAACCCACATGAATAGGAAACAGAGTCTTTGGAATATTGAGGTTAATTTCTTCACCTGGAAAGGAAACCTTTACCGTCATCAGCCAGAACAGAAGGTGGGTAGGTTTATCCCAAGCAGTGGACTGCTTACACCGTGAACAGTGGCACCACGACTTATAGGAAGTTCGTCTGTGCAGCAGCACCGTTCATCGCCAGCCCACAGCTGTTGTTTCTACATCTTACAAACGGAACAGAGCTACTGGACGAGTTTGTGCTCCAGTGGCGGGAAGCTCCTCCCCAGCCCTAAGGGTGAGTCTCGATTAGTCTGCACCAGACCCTTGCGGTAACTCTATTCCTTCTGCCAGGAATTCAGAAATGGGTTTGTGATGCAATTCTGCCAAGTTGGGGAAAGTTTTCTTGTTTTTAAAAACAGCAGCCTCTCTTCTGGCTTTGGGACACCGCGAAGATGTGATGCTCGAGGCTGTGGCAGCCATCTTGCATCTGTGAGGCTTGCTGCAAAGCAAGAGGCCAAAATCTGACCCGGCAGAGTGGAAACCAAAAACGTAGAGTCTGCGATGATGAACTGCCGAAATCCCAGTCCTGAAGCCCCCCACCTTCAGACCTTTTGTTCTGATTCAGAGTCACATATTTTTACATTTTACTGAGTTTCTGAACGCGAGAGGCATCTTACAAACAATGGCATGTTAGTTTCAGTGACACGCAAAATGTGCGATTTAAAAAAAAAAATCTCCTTACTGTTTCGGCCATCTTCAGTTTGGTGTTCTGTTAGAGTCAAAATCATCCTAAATTATCTGATCGACATGTCCCAAATCTTTTTTTTAAATTATAACTCTCCGCAAGAACGAGTCAGGGCAAAATAAAAGGAGAGGCACCTGGATGGCTCAGTCAGGTAAGCGTGTGACTTCAGCTCAGGTCATGATCTCACAGTTCACGAGTTTGAGCCTTGCATCGGGCTCTGTGCTGACAGCTCAGAGCCTGGAGGCTGCTTCGGATTCTGTGTCTCCCTTTCTCTCTGCCCCTCCCCTGCTCAGGCTGTCTCTCAAAAATAAATAAAACGTTAAAAAGAAAAAAAACAATAAAGTGTACCCTATTTATGGAGAAGAGGCGACCTTGGCATTGCAGTGGGTTCTTTCCTGTGTTTGCCAACAGCAG
Organism: Panthera leo; assembly: GCF_018350215.1. Taxonomy (NCBI): domain Eukaryota; kingdom Metazoa; phylum Chordata; class Mammalia; order Carnivora; family Felidae; genus Panthera; species Panthera leo. The sequence goes on along the minus strand of NC_056692.1, from coordinate 56,329,960 downwards.
GCATTTCACTTGCCTGCTTTGAAGAGCTGTTGCCTCTCATAAAATTATTGCTTAATGGGTTCTTAAAAAATAAGGGCGTATGTGAAGAATGTGTAATGTCCTGTTGACCTCTTCTGCTCTTTTCAGGACACGTCTCTCCATTCCCAGAAACCCTGCCTTCTCACGACTGCTGCCCAGCCTCTGCTTATACTGTTTGTTCCCTTTGCCTTGAAATTTCCTTCCCTTCATCCTCTTCTCTACTGAGCAAATTCCAACTCCTATGTCAATACCCCCTCCGCAAAGTCTCACCTGAGAAGCTGCAACGGTCCCGAGCTCTTTCCTCGGTGTTCTGTCCCAGGCTGGTTTAGCACATGCACTGCACCCAGACAGGCTTGGAGTCGAGCCCCAGCCCTGCTGCTTCTAGCTGAGTATCCGTGGGCAAATGACCTCCCCCTCTGTCTCAGCCTCTTTTCTTTTTATTATTTTTTTTTTCATTTTTATTTTTTAATGTTTATTTTTGAGAGAGTGAGAGAGACAGAGTGTGAGCAGGGGAGGGGCAGAAAGAGAGGGAAACACAGAATCCAAAGCAGGCTCCAGGCTCTGAGCTGTCAGCACGGAGCCCGACGCGGGGCTCGAACTCACGGACCGTGAGATCGTGACCTGAGCCAAAGTCGGACGCTTCACCAACTGAGCCCCCCCAGGTGCCTCTCAGCCTCTTTTCTTATCTGCAATTTTAGAACAGTACATGCAAAACGCTTCCACGGGCCTGGCACAAGGGAGCACTTTAAATAAACAGAACTCTTGTGGCGCCTGAGTGGCTCAGTCGGTTAAGCGTCCAATTTTTGACGGTTCGTGAGATCGAGCCCCGCATCGCGTTCTGTAGTGATGGCTTCGAGCCTGCTTGGGATTCTCTCTCCCTCTCTGCCCCTCCCCTGCTTGCTCACGCGCGCGCTGTCTCTCAAAATAAATAAAAATAAACTTGAAAAAGAAAGAACTCGTGTTATTTGAGCATACTTCTTATGATGCTCACTGTCTCGTGATTATTTGTTTCCACCAGCCTGTGAGCCAGACAAGGATCAGGTCTTCATTGATTTTTTTTTTTTTAACTCTTTAAGTCATCTTTATTGAGGTGTAATTTACATACAACCAAACGCATCCATTTAAAATGTACGATTCGATAGTCTAGTAAGTGATACACCCGCGTAACCGCCACCCCGGTGACGATTTAGAACCCTGTCATCGCCCTGAAGAGCACCTCCGGGTTTTATTTCAGTCTCCAGATCCAGCCCTGGCCCCAGGCAACCACTGATCTGCTTTCTGTCGCTGCAGATTAGTTCTGCCTGTTCTAGAATCTCCTATAAACGGATTCATACAGGAGCGTGTTCTTTTGTGCCTGGCTCCTCGCGGTGCCCCGGGTTGTGGCCCGCAGAGTGGTCCGTCGCCTTTTCATTGCTGACCAGAATTCCGTACAGCCCTCGTTTATTCATTCACCGGTTGATGGATATTCGGGTTGTTTCCACTTTGGAGCCGTTATTAGTAACACTGCTGTGAACACCTCTGTACGAACCTTGGTGTGGCCCTGTGTTTTCATTCCTCTTGGAGAACTTGCTAGGAAACAGCCAAACTGGTTTCCCAGCAGTGTCTTCCAGGGTAACAGCTGCTCCGTACCTTCTTCTTAACGCATTCATGTGAGCGTGAACTAGTATCTCACTGTGGTTTTCATTTGCATGTTTTTTAATTTGCATTTAATTTCCTTGATGACTCACACTACTGTGTATCTTTTTTTAATGTGTTTATTGGCCGTATGGATACCTTCTTGTGAAGTGTCTATCAAAACCCTCCCCCTTTCCCTGGGCTGTCTTCTTATTGAATTGTAAAACTTCTTTGTATATTTTGGATACAGGTCCTTTCTCAGATTTTTGCCTGGCAAATAGTGTCTTTCCAAGAATTCGATCAAGTCCAATCTTTCCGTGTTTCTGTGACGGCTAGTGCTTTCTGTATTCTCTCCAAAGGGCTTTTTTTTTTTTCCTCCATCGGATCACCTTCCCCGTGTCTGTTTGGGGATCCCACCGACGTGTGCATATCCTTAGGAATGTCACGCTCTCTTGAGCTCTGATCTCGTCTCCTCACCCGGACAAGACCACTGCGCGGTCCGCTTGGTTTCCCCTCCCCCTGCCACAGGCAGGGAACAGGCAGATGCTGAGACAGTCCTGGGGTCACCAGCCTGTGTTCTGCCTGTTGTCAAGCGTCTGTTTCTTCTGCTTGGCCCAATTTCCTGATTGTCTGTGGCAGGAATTCTTCATTTCTGCATCCACAGTGCCTGGCACACAGGCGCTCCATAAACGTTTGCCGAGTGGGCGGATCACTGCCAGCATCTCCAAAGACAGTCCATTATAGTCTCTTTTGATCGGGAGAGTCTGGAGGGCCCCCAGAGGTCAAGCGGTCCATCGCCTTCATTTTACCAGACGGTTCTTTCTCTGAGGGTGGTCATCAGTCCTTTACATCCTGGCACCAGCCCACTTGGGTTCGACTCAGCACATGCCTGGTAAATGGGGAGACTGAGGTCCGGAGAAGGAAAGGTCATGTGACCAGGCAGTGGCTGAGCGGGCGCGACTGGGCTCCCTCGGCCAGGATCTTTCTGTCGTCCTCACTGGCAGGTCGGGCACTGTCCCCCTTCATCGCTGGCACCTAGCACAAGGTGTGTATGTTGCAGGCTCCCGGTACGTGCTTGTTAAATAGATGGCCAAGGAACACGTTAAATAATATCTTTTAATGCATCGTTCAGCCGGCTTCTGCATATGGCAATAAACGCGTGTGGGCGCGCACATGCGCTCACACAGACCCACGCCTGGCCATTCCTATCCAGGTTCAGAGGTCATAGTCGGTCAGTAAATCTTTTTTGTTTTCATTTTCTCAGCCACCCTCTAATCTTAAGCCCCACTAGGGGGCATATGTACCGCACAGAGAGGGTCTGCAGTCCTTAGGTACAAGGACTTGTTTCCAGCTTAAGTCCCCGGGGGATCCCACTCCAGGACGCCTCCTCCCTGAAGCCCCACACCCTCCCCCTGTAAAAACAAACAAGGCCTTCCTTCTCAGCCTCCTCCCTCTCCGGCTGGGCCGCTGCCACCTTCCTCTCCCACCCCCAGGGCTCTGCCCCCGCCCCACCCCCAGGGGTTGAAGGCAACAACAGAGCTTGAGTGATGACCTCAATGTCTGTCATCCCTGTGAGCGGCCACGGCTTCCTCCCTGCAGGGGGTGACAGATCCCCCAGGATCTAGCCTTTGGGTGGGGGGTGGGGTGGGGTGGGGCAGAGCCTGGTTCAGCCTCGAATGATGCATCAGGAGTAGCCCTGGTAATCCCATCCCCCCCCTCCCCGTCCACCTGCAATGGCATCCCTGGGGTGGGGCCACAGCTACCATTCCCAGTGCCCTGGTTGTCCTCAAGCCCAGACTCAGTCCTCCGCGCCCCAACACCTTCACGGGCTTTGGCATCACATTGCCCGGGCAGGTGTCCTGGCTTCACTACTAGCTGTGAGTGACCTTGAGCAAGCTCTGTGAACTTCACTTTCCTTATTGGGTGAATGATAAAACGGTTCCTGCCTCATCAATGAGACAATGCATGTAAATAAAGCACCTGGTACACTGCCTAGCACATAATAAGTGTTTGAGACACATTAACGTTATTGATAATATTATTAGGATCATTATCATTATCATAAACCTTGGCCATTTTCCTTCTTTTCGGGCTCGCAAAGAAGCATTACTTCCCACTGTCGCAAGGCCTTGGGCTTCTGCCTAACAGTGAGGTCCTATAGAGGGTCCCTGGGAACCGCCAGGACCCTGCTCTCGTGCCTGGTGCCTGCCTCAGATCGGGAGCCACGCCCACCTAGTCTTGGGCCAGGGCCCCTTGGGCGCCCTGGCCCAGGACCACCCTGCCCGCATCCACACAACCACACGTTTGGGATGGGCGAGGTACTCCCCGTGGTCACGTCCGCACCCTAAGGTGACACAGGACAGCGGCGGCTGCTATGTCTGCTTCCCTTGCTCCCCCCCCCCACCCCCCCCACCCACCTCGTTAGCTCTCTGGTCATGTTCCAGTCTCCGGGAGAGACTGGCAACAACCCTGAGTCTCAGCCACAGAAGCAGCAGACAGCAGCACCTTCCTGCTCCAGCTGCTGCCCTCGGCCACCCTGCAGCTCAGAGCAGTCTTTTCCCTGTCACTCAGGCTCCAACCAGCAGAGAGATTAGCATACAGACAGAGGACAGAGAGGCATCAGGGCAATCACCTCCTGTCTTCTCTGGGAACAGAGATGCATTCGGAAAGTGGAACCAGTTGGAGGGGAGGTGTCCAGGCCAGGACTCCCACTGGAGGCTGGGACGGGGTTCTAGGCCCCCAGAGACAACAGTGATGCTCCCTTGTACGGCCTGACTGGGTGCTGGGAGCTGGGTCTTACCAGGTGCCCCTGTGCTGTGTTCTTTTTCAAATATATGTATATTTTTTTCAAATATATGTATATTTTAATGTTTATGTGTTTTTGAGAGAGAGAGAGACAGAGCATGAGCGGGGGAGGGGCAGAGAGAGAGGGAGACAGAGAATCCGAAGCAGGCTCCAGGCTCCTAGCCGTCCGCACAGAGCCCGACGCGGGGCTCGAACCCACGGACCGGACCGTGAGATCATGACCCGAGCCAAAGTCGGCCGCTCAACCGACTCAGCCACTCAGGCACCCCTCCTCTGACTTTTTCAGAATTACCCATCACCCCACTGCTGTGATTGCAGAGAGATGGGCAGGAAGGGCCACGGAGTGAGGAAGGCGGCGAAGGACTAGCTATTCGGAACCTACTGTGGTTGCGACCTTGCCTGTTCAGTAGGCGACAGGTCACAAACGCTGTCACCCGGGCTCAGATACATTGAACGCCGACTGTGTGTGCTAAGCACTCTCTCCGCGTTATCTAATTTAACCCTTATAACAGTAGCTTCCCTGTTACCTTCCTCGTATGAGAAACCCCAGGCGGGGCTGTTCAGGAACCCACCCAAGGCCACAGAGGCGGGAAATGATGGGGGGAGGCGAGATTCAAACCCGGCTCTCTGACTCCAGCCTCCCCGCTCTTAGGTCCTGCATTATTTCATGGTGGCCAGCGCCCTGGACCAGGGGTGCCTCGGCTCTGTCTCTCTGGTCGCCCTTAATCCCCTCCTTCCTATTATGGTCAGTCTACCGAGCCCCCCCCCACCAAGTGCTTCCCTGTCCCCATTCCCAAGCAGCAGCTCTTTGCAAGGAAACGGGATGGGGAGAAGGACTCGGCCTTTTGGGGACATCTCGGGTCCACCCCTGCAGCGGGAGGGAGATAGTGGGCTGAGAAAGGAGCGCCTCAGGCCCGGGCAGCCTTCTGTAGAGACGCTCTCGGCTGAGGGTGGCAACTTCCTGCAGCAGGAACGCAAATGTGCTGGTTGTGCACAGCGCCCAGGGGTGGGAGAGGCCCCGGGAATAAGAGGCGAGCGTGGGCTGGGTGTGTGGGGAAGGTGTAAACAATCTGCTCCCACCAGAGCCAGCCTGCTCCGTACGGGAGAGCACCCCCCCCCCCCGAACCAGCCCACACAGCGCCCCAGCTGCCAGGGTCCCCCGGCAGCCGCCGAGGCCGGGCGAGAACACATTCCCCACCCCCGGCACCCCTTCCCCTGGCTTTCCCTCCCCTCTCCTGGGACAGAAGCCTGCAGGGGCCCCCATCCCCTGAGCAGGTTCCTAGAAGAGTGCTGCGAAGGGGTGTCGCTCCGTGGATGTGTGTCTGGGCCGCGAGCCAGCCCCTGTCCAGCCAGGGTGACCTTGGCCTGACAATTCCTCAGACTAGTGGAAGGAGACAGGGCAACTTGAAAGTGGCAGGGAGCAGAGGCGAGGCTGCAGTGACAGGAACGTGGCGAGCGAGCAGAGCACAGGACGAGCTCAAAGGTAGGATCGGGGAGGGCAGGCTGGGTCCCCGGAGCAGTGCCCCCCCCCCGCCCCCGCCCCCGTGGCCCTCAGCCTGACAGTCCTGTCACCGGGGAAGGTGAGGCCTCGCGGGAGAAAGACAGGCTGACGGGAGCTGAGACAGGTGGTCACGAACTCCTGGGCCCGTGTCAGGTGGGCGGTGGGGCTCTGTCTCCTTCCAGCACAGAGCTCCTTTCCCTGGTGTGACCCTTCCCCTGACTCCGCCCTGCCCTACTTCTAGAGGCTTCCACTGCCAGGTTCCCCGCCTTACCAGCGGCCCCTCCCCCCTGGTTTCAGCGTGGGTCCCCTCTGTCTGCATCATCTCCCCTCTCCTTCCCTCAGAGGTGGAGTCAGGGGCGCAGAGGGACGGCTGTCTAGAGAATTCCCCAGCTGCTGCCTCCAGAAGGCAGGGCCCGGGGCCGGCCAGGCTGAGACTTCCCTGGTGGGCAGTGGGGGCTGGATGGGGGGGGAGGGGGCACGTGTGGGCGGGCGCAGGGGTGGGGGGGGGGATGGCTTTGGAAGATGAATGGCTTCCAGACAGTCGGGAGCAGTTGCCTGCGGGGTCTGCGCCTGGATCTCAGGGAGCAGAAGCGGAAATTTGCTTTTATCTCTGCTCTGGATCGGGCAGGACTGCGAAGAGAGAAATGAGAAGAGCATCTAGGGGCAAAGGAGGCCGCCGGCACTGAGCAGTCAGCAGACTGAACACAAACCAGGGTCACGCTCTCCCCCCTTCCCACTTGCCACTGGCCCTTTGGAACACGCGCACGCGTGCACACACGCGCATAGAAACCCACACTCGGGGGACAAGCTGAGGGATGCCTGCTCGCAGCTGCAGGCAGACATGTCACAGATCCAACTGGCATTTCTTCCTGATAATCTCAGCCGAGCAGCGAGTGACAGGGGGTGAGCTCTAGGGACCGGGGAGAGGCAAGTGCCACAGGGAAGTGAGCGCCCCCGCGGCAAACTGAGATCACACGGCCTGGGACCACAAGCTTCGGGGGGAATGCCCGAGAACCCCTTCTCTCCCAGAGTGGCTGCCTGGGCCCTGGGGGGTAAGAGCGTGGGCTTAAAGCCTCCATCTGAGGCTGTGGGAGGGGGGTGTCCCCCAGTTGGGTGTCCCCCCCCCCACCTGGCTAGATGACCCTGGACAAATTCATTCACCTGGGTTTCCTCGTTGCCAAAATGTGGATAATAACATGCCCGGTTTCCTCAGGTCATTGCAAGGATTAAATTCGTGAACGTGGGGCACCTGGGTGGCTCAGTGGTTAAGCGGCCGACTTCAGCTCGGGTCATGATCTCGTGGTTCACGGGTTCAAGCCCCGTGTCGGGCTCCGTGCTGACAGCCCGGAGCCTGGAGCCTGCTTTGGATTCTGTGTCTCCTTCTCTCTTTGCCCCTCCCCCGCTCATACTCTGTCTCTCTCTCTCTCTCTCCCTCTCAAAAATAAACGTTAAAAAAAATTTTTTTTTAATTCGTGAGTGAGAAACCCTTCCATAGTGAACAGGAGCCATCAGCAACCCCTCGGTTCCGGGGCTCCTCATTCCCGACCTGTGTCTCCCCGAGCCTGGGCTGCTGGGGTTGCCCCAGAGCTGACCCAGCAGACCCCACCAAGTCCCTCTCCGGACCTCAGAGGAAGGGAGCCCATCCCAGAGCAATAAACGTCTCTGCCCCTCCTGCCTGCCCCAGCCAGGCCTTGCCTCGGGAGCCCCACGACCAGGGCCTGGGAAGAAGAGAGGACAGGCAGGTCCAGGGGCAGAAAGGGAGGGGTCTACATTCTCCACTGCTGCTTTTTCCCATTCTCCTTCTTGCTGCTGCTGCTGCTTCCAAAGCACCCTTTGTGGGGAAGGGGGCAAACCAGGACTTGAACTGAAACAGAAGACAAGGCCAGATGAGCACTTCCTCCCATGCCAAGGCAAGAGCTTGTGTCAATGCAGAATGCATATTCCAGAACACCACCTCTCCCTTACAAGTCCTCTGGCACTACCCTCAGGCCCCCAGCATGACCACCACCTCATCCCCAAGCCTAGAAAATGCTGTCAGGATCACACGTCATCCCCCGAAAACTAACCCTTGCCCCGTGGCCTGGACCACAACGGGCTCAAGGTAGGAGTGGATGGGAGCCCAGCCCCCTTATTCTCAACCTCCGTCGATGACCACAGAGCTGAAGGTGGCCTGCTCTGCTCCCACACGGCCAGGCCTCGCAGAATCTTCCTTCCTTGTCCCCAGCCCAGCCTTCTACCCTCCAGGGCTCACAGCCCTGCCCTACCTGCCTCTGCCAGCTGATCGCAGTCCCCGGGGCCGAGCTCTGCCTGAAGAGATGAGGACTTACTTCAGAGGCTCTTTCTCCCTAAACAGAAAAGCACAGTAGTCAGAAGATTGAAGGGGATGGCCTTCCCGTGTTTCTGGACTTCCTCTTCCTCCCAGCCCATGCCTAGCGATTCACCCCACTACCAAGGGGGTAGGAGTGGCCAGGAAAGCAGCTGGAATTGGAGAGCAGAAATTTCAACCCATGTGCCGCCCAGGCCAGACCTTCAGAGCAGCCACTATAAGCAGGAGGGGTTAGATGTTGGGCCGATTTTTCCAATGAACTGAGTCCTGAGGAGTTAACAGGCAACCACTCCCTTCCGGCCAGACCAGACTGGGCCAGGCCGGGCCAGATGGTCCAGATTCGGCTCTGTTTCTCCTGACAGGGGGTCCAGGCCCATTTGCCACAAGGGACATAGACCTGCCTGAATTCAGGGACCTGTCAATCCCCATCAGCCCCAAATCAGATGGATGACCTTGAGCGAGCAATTTACACGCCACGTCCCTCAGTTTCCTCCACATTAACGGAGAGATAGAAACACCTGTCTTGGGGCGCCTGGGTGGCTCAGTAGGTTAAGTATCCAACTCTTGATTTTGGCTCAGGTCATGATCTCACGATTCGTGGTTCAAGTCCCGCTTCGGGCTCTGCGCTGACAGCGCGGACCTGACCTGCTTGGGATTCTCTCTCTCTCCCTCTCTTTCTGCCCCTCCCCAGCTTGTGTGTGCTCTCTCTCTCTCTCTCTCTCAAAATAAATTAATAAATTAATGAAAGGAAAGAAAGAAAGAAAGAAAAAGAAAGAAAGAAAGAAAGAAAGAGAAAGAAAGGACTTGTCTTGCCAACCCTCTGGGACTGTTGAAATTTCCAAGCGAGTTAATACACGAGAGACCTCTGGGGAAGGAAAAAAAGCACCAACCAAGTGTCACGTAATAAGAGAACAGCCAGCATTTATTAAGCAGCCGTGCCAAGTGCTTTACGATTATCTTAATTTCAACCTCACAAACCCCTTCACACACCATTCTCTTACTAATCCCAGTTTATACGCCAATAAAAAGATCACGTAACTTTCCCGGAGTCCCTCAGTCAGCAAGAGTGGAGTCAGGACTTGAACTCTGTGCACCTGCAGACCCAAACTCAACAGGGAGGACCAGTCACGTGAGAGCCTCCTCTGTGTGAGGCCCGGTGTCCGTCATTTTGCAGCCGTCCTCCCGTTTCACCGGTACGAGTACTTGGGCACTATTGTGACCATCTCAGCTAGCCTAGATGTCAAGGAAGGGCATCACAGGAATGCCTGCTTCCAGTACGTGCCCAGAGCTTTCCCAGTGGGCCTGCTGACATTCAGAGCCTGGGGGAGTCCCAGCACCAAGGAGGAATTAGGGGCCACACACGGAGAGAGACTCATATTCTCACGGCTTGCCAGTCCCTGCACGTCTAAGGGGTGCTTCAGGCAGGTCCCCGGAAAGAGACACGGGGGCGCGTCAGCAGGCAGGCATGCTGACCGGCACAGCCACCTGAGCCCTGTGGGGAGACTCCTTCCTGCCAAGGGCCCTGGAGCCCAAGCACATCATGCTCTTTGTTTCACTAGGGGTGAGAGGCGGCTGGTCGACCTTTTGCAGGAAAGAATGTCACTTCACACGGGACTCCCACACTAGCCGGAGGTCCCAGGCACAAAAGAACATGCAAAACAGTATGTTCTTAATAAAGATTTGTTGCTTTTTCAGTGTTGTTGGTTTGTTTTTTTGTTTTTTTATTTTTTGGTGGGCGTAGGAGCCCCCGTCATCAAAGGACACTGGTCACCCAGGGAAGGAAAAACCCAGAAGTTCCCAAAACTTCCCCCCTTGTAAAGGCCACATGGTTTCAGCCCAGGGAAGAGTTAACTTTCTGGCCACTGGAGACAGCGTCCTGCCCGCAGGGGCTGCCCAGCCAATGGCACTCAGTGCCGATGATGTCATGCTCTTCCTGCGCCTTCTATTGGGGACTGGACAGCGAATCCCGCTAGAGGTTCAGGCAGAGGAGTCGCTGAGGCTGAGCGGGGGCAGCAGGAGAGGGGGAAGGGAAAGCGAGCAAAGCAACGCAGGGCTGCCTCTGCCCCATCCCTGTCTCCAGTCCCCCTGCGCCTGCCGCTAGGAGGGACCCTGGGGACCAGCCCACACTCGGACAAACAGGCAGAGCAGCTGTGGTCCAGAGGAGAGGCTGGGGGCTCCCAAGGCCAACTGGAGAAAACAGACGTTGAGTCTGCCCACCAGGCACACAGGGAACAGGGTGGCTGGGGCGAGGGGCCAGCATACAGCGTGCGCGGGCACACGCTCGTGGTCCTCCCCAGGCTCGGACAGGGGCAGGGAGAGCGGTAGCTTCTTTAGACGCACCCTCCCTCCTCCACCCCACGTTCTCTGCTGCCTTACCTGCCTGAGGACTGGAGGTCTGTGTCCACGTTGCTGCCCACGACCGCCCCATCGAGTCCGCTGGGCTCTCTGTGGGTGGGAGAAACAGGCGGGAAGGGCTGTGGGCAGTGCCCAGACCCAGACCCCCTCTCCCACGGGACCCAGCCACGCTGGGCTGTGGCACTGGGGGCTTCTGCCAGAGTCTCTGAAGGGCCGCAAACTACCCCCCTGCTCTGAGGGGAAGCCCCTCAGGGATTCCGGGCAAATCCACCCCCCCCCCCCAGCCTCCCTGGAGGTCCAGGCAGCCTCTGCCCGCCTTTGGCTGGGCTCTCGCCGCACCCAGTGGATTCTCCCCACCACCACCCGAGCCCATGGCCCAGTCGGTCTCTCACGGTTGGACCCGGTTGGCGAACCGGCGGCGCCAGAGCATGGCCAAGGTGCTGAGCAGGAAGAGGGTGGTGCACATGGCTCAGCCGCCCCATCCCCTCCCAGACGGGGTCTGCAGAAGAAGGCCGAAACGGCCCCGCCAGCTCCCACAAGCACTGCTGGGTCTGTCCCGAGGTTCCTGCTGGTGATGGATTAGGAGGCTCAAGCTGATTAGTGGGGTGAGCAGACCCGACCTTGTGCAGACTGATTAACCTCGCTGGGCCCAGGCTGTCTCCGACCGTGGCAGGGTAAATTCACCTGTCTGTTCGGGATGTGGATGGGATGTAGATGTGACTAGGGCCTGGGTCTGGCCCTCAAGGGGCTTCTCGTCTAGACACATGCACCAGCAGGCGAGGTAAATGACCACAGTAGAGTGACTTAGGTGAATGAAGGCAACTGCAGGGGGTTGTAAGCGGCAGGGAAGAGGAGCCGGGGGCATCTGAATTTGCAGGTGCTCAAGGAAGGTTGGGCCCCCAGACGGAAGACTGCCAGCCCTGGAGACCTGAAAGCACAAAGCATATTCCAGCAACCGGAAGTTGACGGGCAGTGGAACCATGATGTCGCGAGGAGGCTTCGGGAGGGGAGGAAGGGAGGAGAATGTTAGATGATGAAGCCAGGAAGACAAGGGAGGCCAGAGAGTGAAGAAGGGCCGGCTACGTGACTCGGTTGTCCCCTCTGGGCAATCCTCTCCAGATGTCACTGATGACATACCCTCTTCCGTAAAGACCGAGTTCACGTGGGCACTCCTGAGATAGGTAGTCGCATCCGGTTAAAAATTATATACCATAGTTCTGTGCAAACACACTCCTGCCCCGTAAACACAGATAAAACTTGTAAAGGATGAGATAAAACCAAACAGAAAGACGATTTCTCCTCCTTCCTTTCCACGTCCCAGTGGAAACTCCTGGGCAGCCACTTGGAAGGGCATGGCACTGCTCTGGGTGTCCGATCAGAGGGGTTCAGTGAGGTGGCCCAGTGCGGTGTGGTCAGTATTGGCCCAGGCAGCATGTGGAGCAGACATGCTCTGAACATCCCCCCTCCTCCATCCCTCACCAAGTCCTCCAGAAGAAGGCACTAGATCTTCCTTCCCTCAACTGAGATGGAGGCAGTGTCAGGGGGTCTCCTGCCCAGGATGCCAGGGAGGGACCTCAACCCTGAGCTCCAGGGAGGGCCCAAGCTGGGGCTGCACGTGGGCTCTCTACTTCCAAACGTGATTTATTTATTTATTTATTTATTTATTTATTTATTTATTTATTTATTTTTTAGTTTTTAATGTTTATTTTTGAGAGAAAGAGAAACAGACAGACAGTGAGAGAGCTGGGAAGGGGCAGAGAGAGAGAGAGGGAGACACAGAATCCGAAGCAGGCTCCAGGCTCTGAGCTGTCTGCACAGAGCCCGACGCGGGGCTGGAACTCACGAACAGCGAGATCATGACCTGAGCCAAAGTCAGCCACCCAGGTGCCCCCAAGATTTTTTTTAACACATTTTTTAAATGCTTATTTATTTTTAAGAGACAGAGAGAGAGAGACAGAGTGCAAGTGAGGGAGGGGCGAGAAACAGGGAGACACAGAATCTGAAGCAGGCTCCAGGCTCCGAGCCGTCAGCACAGAGCCCGACGCGGGGCTCGAACCCATGGAATGAGAGATCACGACCTGAGCTGAAGTCGGCCGCTCAACCGACTGAGCCACCCCGGTGCCCCATGATTTTTAAGATACATTACCCAAAGCCACGGTCTTCTGATACTTGCCCTGGGACACAAAGTCTTGAGAAGGGCAGAGTCTCCAGGCGCTAGGGGAACCAGGCATCAGGCTTGGTCTGGGAGTCAGAGGGGGGACCTGGCTGTCCCAGGTCCAACAGTTGCCTGCAGGGTGGGGACCCTTTGGCTATCTGAGGCCCAGCCCCCACCTCTGGTCCAGTGGCGCTCACACCTCTCTGAGCAGGGCCGGCAGGACAAGAATTTGTCCACTCCACTCCCAGAACCCCTTCCTAATCGGAGCCTTGGTAGCTGAGATGTCTCCAGCGGCCTGGGCCTCCCCAAGATTTCTTGACACCTTTCTCCCAGGACCTCTTTGCCCGGCCGGCTGCCTCTTCTTCGGACTTTCCTCCATCAGGGCCTGAATTCTGGGCAGCACGTGTGGTTTTTTGTTTTTTTTGTGTTTTTTTTTTTTGTGTGTGTGTTTTTTGCCTGCCCGTGTCATTAATAAGCCACCCAGGGACTTTTTTTCCGACGCCTTGGACGCCTTGTGCACGTACCGAGGGGGAGGGGGTGCTGGCCGGAAGGAAAGGGGGCCGCAGGCCTCTGGCGCTGAAGTTGGACAGCCGGCCCCCATCCCCGCGGCGGTGGATTCCAATAAGGGATTAGAGCAGGGAGGCGACCCCAGTCCTAAACCCTCCAGGCCCGGGGGGTCCGCAGCTCTGGGGGTGGCGCCGACGCCCCCAGCGGCTGGCTCAGGGGAGGCCGGGAGTGAGCGTGGGCTCAGCTGGGATCCCGGCGCCGCCGGAGGGGCTGCGTCCGCCCCCTCGGGCGGGAGGGCGGGCGGCCACGCCGCAAATGCCTGGGAGTGTTTGACTTTGAGTCAGTTCCCCGCCGCGTGAAGGGTGCACACACGCACACGGCCCGACACCGCCCGCAGCGTGAGCGGGGACACCGTGCCCACCCCCCCCCCCCCGCCCACCCCCGTCGACCCGCCCCCCGCACCAGCCTGGGGCGCACTCCTGTGCGGCCCGCGCAGCCCGGCGCCGCGTGACCGCCCCCTCCCCCCGAGGCCCCCCAGCGCTCCCACCACACCTACGCCCCAGCCCCGCCCGGCGGTCAAGGTCCGCGGTGGCCCGGCGGGCGCCAGCCGCGTCGCCCCCACCCCGCCCAGCCTTCACCTTGCCGGAATTGGCTCACCGACGCGGGGTTGGGGGTTTGGAGCGGCTTTATTTTTTTTAACATTTTTCCAGCAGACCACATCCCCGCCCCCCGCTCGCGGTCCCCCGCCCCCCGCACATATACCCTGCACACACACACACACACACACACACACACACACACACCCGGCGCGCACAGACAGACACGCTCCCTCCCTCCGGCGCGCTCTACCCCTCGCTCGCCAGCCCGCCCGCCGCGCACGCAGCCGGCCCCGGCTCCCCGCGCCCGGCGCCCCGCGCCCCGCCGCCGCCGAGCGAAGCCGGGCTGGGCTTGGAGCTGCTCATGGAGAAAGTGCCGGGCGAGATGGAGATTGAGCGCAGGGAGCGGAGCGAGGAGCTGTCCGAGGCGGAGAGGAAGGCGGTGCAGGCTACGTGGGCCCGGCTCTATGCCAACTGCGAGGACGTGGGGGTGGCCATCCTGGTGAGGTAGGTGTCACTCCGGCCCCGGCCGAGCCCGAGTCCGGGGGAGGGCGGGCGGCAGCGGCTCCAGGCAGGGGCGGGTTCGGCCCCGGGTCCGAGCTCCTGAGCTCCTCCGGTGCCACCTCTCCGGCTGAAATTGGGGCCGGGCCTGCCCGGGTGCAGGCAGTGTGGGGCTTCCCCGGGGTGGGCGAAGCCCTGGCCGAGCCCGTCCTGGCTCTGGGCGAGGGGCTAGGAACTAAGAGGCAGACACAGAAGGAGGACGCCTCTGTCCCCCTCCTCTCCCGGGGCCTCAGAACTCCTGGCCGTGCCTTCCTCACCAGCGACCCCAGCCACCCAACCCAGCTGTCACAGGCACACGTTTCACCCACCCTGCGTCGGGGGCTCCCCATTTTAGAGGCAGGAACACTGAGGCTCAGCCTAGAAGGTGGGCAAAGAGGAGCAGACCCCTCTCTCCAGCGCAGCCCCTTTCCGTGTTCAAAACCTCCTGGAAGGACAGAGCCAAGGGCCAGAGAATAGAGGTCAGAAGGAGTAGGTCACAGGGGGGTCCAGTTTTCCCAGCCGGCCCCTTCCTGCCCCTAGGGGCTGGGAGGGCAGCGAGCTCCCAGGTGAGGCACAGGTGAGTGGAGAAGCAAGCAGTCCCTAGGGTACCGTCCCTGCTGAGCTTGGTGGAGGGAAAGGAAGAAGCTTCAGGAGTCAAGGCTCCACCCTGAAACCACCCCTTGGGGAGGAAAGGCCATGTGTCTTGGGCTCAGAGGTTATCCAGGTACCACATGCCCCTGAAGTCTCACTTATTTACACATCCACAGGCCTCGTAGACACATACCGTTCCTCTATAGTTAATGTCCCCAACCCCCACAAGCTAGTGACTGACTCTAGCTGCAGATTGATGCTCTCTTCCCACACGCGCTGGTCCCCGGGGCGGGGGGGGGGGCGGGGGGGGGCAGACCCGCAACTCACCCTCAACCCCCCTGTCAGCAGCAGAGGGAAGCTGCCGGATCTCCAGCAGAGTAGGGCAGTCTTACTATTTGGAGATAGGGTGAACCCTTGCTTGTGAAAAGGAGAGTGGAAATGCATGCCTGTCTCCCAGTCCTGGCCCGGCTTTGGCTCCTGTGCCTCCCCGACTCTCTCTCCGTTCTGCCTCCCCAAGGCCTGGGACCTGCCCAGCTCCATATTGATATGCCCTGATTCCAACTTGGAACCAGATTTTGGAGAAAAAAGAGCAAGAAGCACTCTTGAGTGGCCTCTTCTTTGGGGGAGGATTCTAGAGGAAGGGATATGGGTATGTGGGCAGCTCTGAGGCCCAGAAACACAGGGGGGGATGGCGGGGAGACCAAGAGGGGGTTTCAGATCCCGAAGCCATCAGACATTCTCGGGCGCCGACCTGCACGTGGGAGCACCCACACCAGGTCCTCCCTCCCCACTGGGCTAAGGCCAGCCGCACCCCCACGCCCTCCCCCCTCCCCCTGCCCCAGGAGTGAGCAGCCACGAAGCCGTGGAGTGGCAGTGGCCGTGGCGAAGCAGTCTTGGAGTCTGAGCCAGACCCCGCACCTGCAGTGCGACCGCCCAAGCTCTAGAAAGTCTCCCCTCCCAGCTCTAGAAAGGCTCCCCTCCCGGTTGTAACTCTGCCGCCTTCCCCTTCGCACTCAGACAAGCCTATTTCAGGCTCTACTGGAAACCCAGATGCCTCTGGGAGCTGAGAAACTCCCCAAGGCTGACTGGGAGGGTCGAGAGTACACGTGGAAGGGTGGAGGGGCCGGGGAGAGAAGCCCGGATGAAGGAGCAGAGCACACGACCCCTAGACTCCCCTGGTCCAGCGCGGGCCGCTCCCTGGGACTGTCACTTCTCAGGGGCCACAACCTGGCCCTGGGTGTTGAGGCAGGAGACCCATTGGGTTCCAGGCCACCATCTCCCTGGCACAGCCGCCTCCCCGAAGGCAGGATGGGGAAGCCCTCGAGGCAGGGACCGTCTGGGCTCCTTCCTGGCCCTGCTACCCACTTTGCTGGGCAATCTTGGGCACGGATTCCTAAAACAGAATGCGGCGATAAAGGCGGTGGCAACCTCAGGAGCGTTTTGCAGGATTAATGAGACAATCTAGTAAGTGCTCAGTGAGTATCCCCTGCTATTTCCTCCTCAGTGAAATGGATACAATGCCTGCTTGGTCGAGGCAAGTAAATGAAATAACAGGCTGGGACGTTTTGCATATTGTTACACGCGCCGGGCGAACAGCGATCATTATTTTTATTGCGATGTGAAACGCCCGAAGTCTAAGATACTCATTTAAGTCCAGATTGGGCTGTTTACATTTGTCCTTCATTACAGGGCCTCTCCAGAAAAATCCAGTGTATTTTCAGCCTCATTGCCTCATTTGGCCCCCACCAGAATATCTGTGAAGTATCGAGCCAGAGGATCTCCTCTCACGCCTTTGCGGACAGGAGGTTGTGAAGTAGTTTGCCCAAGGTCACCCTGGGTCTCCACATGGACTGTGTCCCCGTCACTCCCCCCCGCCAGCAGCCGCTTTGTCGCCTGGAGGGATGGCCTGGGCCAGATGCCTTTCTTCCTGCATCTGTTCTGGGCTCTTTGGCCAAAGGGCTGATTTGGCAAATTATCGGCTTTCTCTGATCGCAAAGGGGGGAGATACCCCAGGGGTGTGAAACAACCTGACAAAACAGGCCCAAGACATTCCATCCCATTGTGGGAAGTTCCGATGGAGCCTGTGTGTGACCTCCCACCACAGTCAGCTCTCCAGTATCATCCTGCAGGCCACAGGGCCCTGGGCCCTGAGGTGATGGGTCAGAGGGTGTGTGAGAGTTGGGTTGTGGGACCCAATCCAACAGGCAGAAAGGAAAAGAGTCCATAAAAGGTGTCAGGGAACCCCTAATGGCCTTGAGGGGAAAGCAGTAGCCCCCGGGCACAGCCTGGGCACTCTGGGAAGGCAAGTCTGACCAGAGGAAGAGTAAGGAAGACATTCCACTGTGTGGACAGAAAGGCTGGCACGCTCAAGGAATGTTTTACCAGCAGTACGTGGGCTGGAGGAAGATGGCTTGAGTTGGGACGGTTTAATCGCAAATTAAAGGACTGGAATCCCGGATTAAGGACGTTGACTCTGGCTGGTAGACAATGGGGAGCCGGTGAATGTTTTTGAGCAGGAGAGCGACCTAATGAAAGTGATGTTTGACCTAATGAAGTGTGTTAGACAATTTCAGATAAGCTGGGGAGGGGAGGAGAGAGCTAGAAAGACCCGGGGTCTGCCCCCAAGACGCGCGCAGGCGGGAGGACTGGGTCTCATTGCTTCTCTCCGTTGACCGGGTGACCTGAGCTAAGTCACTTGGGCTGTACTTTGTTCACAGAGAAAGCCCTACCTTTATCGTGATAAAGGCTGGCATTTGCTGTGCTGAGGGCTCCCCACGTGGTCTCTCCGTGCAGCCTCATAACAAGCTAGGAACAACGATGCCCATCGCACGGATGAGGAAACTGAGACCCAGAAAAGTGAAGTCACTTGCCCCGGGGTCGCACTGGCCCGAGATCCCAGAACTAGAGCTCCTAGTGTCTCTGCTGTGACTGGAGCAGGTGCCGAAGGGCGCGTAGGGTCTAGAAAGGAGGCCAGAGCGAGGAAGGCAGAGGCCTGAGAGACAGAGCCGACGGTCTGTGCAAGTCTGGCCGACAGAAATGGCCAGGACCTGGGTGGGGGGCTGCATGTAAGCCTGCTCGGCCAGACGGAGGGCCTGTGTCCGAGAGACAGCACCCGTGGTGGCGAAACGATGACTGGTCCTGCCTCTCCTACCCCGCACCCCCTGTATCCTGGCCACCTCGGGGCGGGGCCGGGCTGCCCCTCCTTCAGCGATCACCCACCTCCTGCCAGGTTCTTCGTGAACTTCCCGTCTGCCAAGCAGTACTTCAGCCAGTTCAAGCACATGACCGAGCCCCTGGAAATGGAGCGGAGCCCCCAGCTGCGGAAACACGCCTGCCGGGTCATGGGGGCCCTCAACACCGTCGTGGAGAACCTACATGACCCCGAGAAGGTATCCTCTGTGCTCGCCCTTGTGGGCAAAGCCCACGCCCTCAAGCACAAGGTGGAGCCCGTGTACTTCAAGGTACGTGGCTGGGTGGGTGCGGCCACTCTAACCACCCACCTTGCTTTGCTCTGGGAACGCTCGGGGAGGGGGCAGCAGAGGTGACCACTGGGCAGCCCAGCTTCTTCCCCTGGGGTGGCTGTGACAGCGAGGGGCAGCAGGATCGGAGGGCAGCCGGGGCTGGGTCTCGAAGGTGTCTGGTCCCCAAAGCTGCCAGGCTGCTGTGTCGGGAGTAATGCCCTCGGCCAGACGCTGGGTAGAAGGGGTGCTGCGGGCCCTGGGAAGCTTCGGGGAGCAAGACGCCCAGGCATCTACTTCCCGCTCCTCCCTCTGCCCCCAGATCCTCTCCGGGGTAATTCTGGAAGTGATCGCCGAGGAATTTGCCAATGACTTCCCACCAGAGACGCAGAGAGCCTGGGCCAAGCTGCGTGGCCTCATCTACAGCCATGTGACCGCTGCCTACAAGGAAGTGGGCTGGGTACAGCAGGTCCCCAACGCCACCACGTGAGGAGGGGTGAGGGTGGGCCGGGCAGCCTCCCTGCGGTGTCCTCCCCCGCCCCCTGACCTCCCATCTCTCCTGGGGCACTGGAGCTGACTGCTGGGGCGGGAACCCTTCCGGGAGGCTGGGTCTGGGGTCTGGCACCCTTAAGAACAGGCACGATGGGAAAGGCACGGGCCGGCTTGAGCCCAGGGCGCCTGCTCGAGGCTACTCAGAGCAGTGAGCCTCGGACAAGTCCTCCTCCAGGAGAGCCATCCCGCTGCCTAGAACCAGAGAGCACCCAGAGGGCCCAACACCAATGCGGCCCAAGGCAGAGAGGGAGGGTCTAGCAGCAGCTAGAGGTTCCTAGCAGGAAGGCTGGCTCATCGAGCCCAGAGGCAGCCCAGGCCAGCTCCTGCAACTTCCTCCCTAGGTACCAACCACGTGGGGGCTGTTTTTCATCTAAGGCTGACCAGTGCTCCCCGCTGCCTCTGCCTCAACAGGGCTGGAGCCAGAGAATCACAAGGACGTGTGCACACACGTGCACGTGCCCAGGCCCACGAGGGGCCTGCGTGGGTATCACCACCACGCACACCATGGGGTGGGAGCGGGGGGGGGGGGGGTGGTGTTTATTTCTAGGCTGGCCCTGGAGGCCGGGTTCCCAGTTCTGGGGATGGGCTCGAGGAGGGTGGCCAGCCTCAGTGACTCCAGCCGAGTCAGAGCACGAGGGGAGGGCTGGCCCCTAGACATGGTGGCTGGGAACACTCCGGCCTGCCTGGGCCCCCAAGGGGCAAGGCGGCTCTGGGAGCTCCACGGAGGGGCGGAGGAGGCAGAGCTCGAGTAGGGAAGAGGGAGAGGAGCGTGGGCGGGAATGGGAAGCAGGGGTCAGCCAGCAGCTCAGGACACGCGTTGTAGAGAAACATTCCCAGCAGTTTCCCATAGAAAAGGCGCGTCTCCTCCCCAGGCTCCAAGCTGGCCCACGGAACCTCCTAGACCTCCTGCTCGCAGGCCTCCGGGCCCAGCTCTGGGGGAGGTCCCTGGAGGGCAACCTTGGGAGGCCAGGCCTCCTGACTTTCCTGCCGCTGACCACACTGGCCCCAGCGTGCTCCTGCTCCCTTCCCCCCACATCGGCACCACCCGGGGAGGGAGGGGAGCTCGGGGAGCTCGGGAACTTCTGGCTACAGCCAGGCAGCAACTCCAGATGTGCACAGCTGGGCCCTGGGGATCTGCCCCAGATCCCCAGGGTGGATGGGAAGCAGGCAAGAGATCTTTACCTGCCAGAGGGGGTGCTGGCAGAGCCTAGAGAGCTGCCGGAAGCAGACAGAGGGGCCAGGGAGGGTCAGTTGGGGGGAAGGGGGTTGCCCTCCCACGCCTCTCCCCGGCCTGGCTTCTTCGCTGCTGCCGGAGATGAGTTTGTTTACAGCCAGGAGACAAGACTTCCTGCTTCTAGAGAAAAGGGCTTTTTTTACAGGGGCCTAGAGGGACCGGAGGGGGAGAAGGAGAGAGAGCTGGCCAGTGCACGCCCCAGTGAATCAGAAACACATGGACAGCGTTTCCCGACACGAAGCCCTGTCCCCTCCCCTGTCTTGCCCCAGCTGGACCCCTGGGACTTCCATCTCGCCAAACCCCAAACACGAAGAAACCAGCAGAATCTCAGTCTGCCCATTTCTGCTCCTCGCAGAGTGAGCCGCGAAGGGCTACAGGGGCCCCGCCCCCATCTAGACTTGGGCATCTCGAATTTAGGTCACTCCCCACCCCCACCCCCGCCAGACATGAAGGCGATTGTCCCCTCGTCCCTTTGCACACTCTTCCCGCCCCCCACCCGGGTACGCAGCCGGGCCAACCAGAGTGAAGGCACGGGTCTCAGAATTCATAGAAAAAGAGCTGATGTTGGAAGGGTTCTTTGCAGCGTGTGAAACACGTTCACACAGTTGATGTTACTTCAGATGTGATTCGCATGGTGGAGAGAAAGATCTGGGGGCCGGGGGCGGGTGGCGGGTGGCGGGGGGACCTGACTTGTCTGAGGCCACACAGCAGGTTCCTAGCAGAACTGGGGTCTAGTGGGTTGCCTCCAAGCTGCAGTGTGATGGGTCTCTTGGAAGATACTGTCCTGCCTTGCCATCCCCTGATCCCTCCCCGCTGCCCCCCTCCCGGCGTCCCTTGGTCCCACTCCATGCCCCTCCCCCCATAACCTCTCACTTCATCTGCTATCTCATTCACAGCCCTCCGGCCACGCTGCCCTCTTCGGGGCCATAGGACCCCCCCTCTCTCCTCCCCCCTCCCAGGCAGCACCCTGAGCCGAAGGCCGAGTTCTGAAGACCCTCCTTGGGTGCCAAGGAAGCTGGAGGAATCCCTGACTCGTCTTCCCAGAAAGAGGCAGCCTCTGCTGTGGCCACGGTCCCCACCGGAGCCGCCAGGAGGTGGCGCTGGCTGCCTGGATGCTGACCCCAGCTCAGTGGCCTGTGGGGATGGGGTACCCTTCCTCCTCGAAGAGTTGGGCCCACCCTTCTTAGCTTTTCTACTCTCTGTCAGAGACCCAGCTGAGCAGCTGGCAGGAGTCCGGGGCAGGTCCGAGTCTCTCCGGGAATAAACCAGCCCCGTTTCTGTCTGCCCGGCCAGCATGCAGGTCCCGTGTCACCTATCTAGAGCATCACACACACACGTCTACAATATATACAGATATATTCTATATACGATCTATATATAAAATATATATATATATATATATACATACATATCTATACTGTGTATCTGCGGGGCCCAGGGGCCCAGAGGCACTTGGGAAGCTTGGGTTCTGCCCATCTGCGTGTGGGGCAGGGAGGGGTCCTTGTCATGCTTCTGGGCAGAGGACAGAGTGTTGTGGCAGAGATGGGGGGGTCCCGTGTCGGAGAGAATCTAGGCCTGTGGGCACGGTTGGGGTGACCCGAGGGCCTGGGTGGGCAGGGTTGGGGTGACCCAGCCTTGCCAGCCAAGTCCAGCCCATTCTCTGACCAGCTCCCCACATTCCCACTTCTAGGTTAAAAAGATTTGGCTTCCCCTGCCCCCCCACCCCCAAAGGATGTGGCTCCCTGACTTGCTCCAGCCCATATGGGCAAGGGCCAGCAGAGGGGCCAGCGTGTGGGACAGGATGCCTGCCCTGGGGGAGGGGCGGTGGTAAAGAAGCCTCGAATGCCAGCCCCATCTGCCTTTGCTGCTCAGGATCCCAGCAGAAGCAGGGGCTCTATGCTACTGTCAGAGATGACGGGCCAGATGTCCCCATCCCGGGGCTCTGCGGGCCTCGGGCCTTCCCTCCCCACCTCCCCCCACCCTGGCTGCTGACTGGCAGTTGGTCCTGCCCACCCATCTGGGTCAGAGATGCGGGGGACCCCCCCCCCCCCATGTGTGTCCCTTGGTCGTGTACCGTCCTCAAGGGTGTCTGGCTGCTGTGGCTGCTGTGCCTGTGTCCCCTCCCGTCCCTCCTCCTGCAGCCATGCGTCAACTGTCTGCCCTTTTGTAGTTTCTGATGTTTGTAACCAGTCCCAGCCGTGTCATTAAACAGACTCGCTCTTCCCGCGTCTGTGCTGCTCATTCTGTCTTTTCCTGCCAGCTGTCCCTGGCCTCTGCCTCCCCTCCTCAGTTCAGGGCTCAGGGCTTTTCTTGGGAGCCACCCAAGGGCCCGCTCTCCTGTACCTCAGCCTAGGCTGGCCGGGGCTCCTCTGAGTTGGGGCTCACCACGGGAGTGGACGCCCCGACCCGTTTCATCAGGAGCACAGAGCTGGAGACTGGAAGCTGGGCTTTGGGGCTTGTGTCGGGGGCGGGGGTGGTGAGGGAGCCAGCAAGGGTGTTTGTGCTTGTTTTAAATTTTTTGTAACGTTTGTCTATTTTTGAGAGACAGAGTGTGAGCGGGGGAGGGGCAGAGAGACAGGGAGACGGAATCCGAAGCAGGCTCCAGGCTCCGAGCTGTCAGCACGGAGCCCGACGCGGGGCTCAAACCCACGAGCCGCGATGTCATGACCTGAGCCGAAGTCGGATGCTCAACTGACGGGGCCGCCCAGGTGCCCCTGTGCTTGTTTTCAAAAGTCAAGGGGCTTTTAATCTTTGGTTCTGGAACTCTCCTCCCTAAGGAGGATAGAATGAGTGAGGGAGGAATCGGGGAGAGACTTTCAGGAAGAAGGGCCTCTGCTGGTCTCATGGGCCAGTGAGAGAGCCAAGGATCGGGCCCCCACTTGTCAGACCCGAGCACCCAGCATCCCACAAGGGGAGAGCAAAGTGTTCTCCAGTTCCCTGCGGAAGGCCAACCCTCCGGAGTTTGAGAAAGGAAGTCTGTTAGTACCAACCTGACACCCCTAGCCCTTTCCCTGCGCTCTCCGCACCCACCCCTCCCCAAGCTTTGTATCCTGCATCCCACAGCCTCAGGCTGACCTGCCCAGCCCCCACACACAATGGAAGCAACAGCCAGAGCATCAGCTCCCCAAGGAGGGGCGGGGAGGTCACCACCCCTGGGTGGGCTGCAAGAGAAGCAGGAAGCAGCCTCCGCCCCTTGGGAGGACTCCTGGCTGCCTGGGAAGATTCAGCTGACAGACAGGAAAAGTCTTATCTCCCAGACCATGAACTCCTTGAATGCAGGCTATGCCTTCAATCTCTTGGGCCTGGGACAGCAGAAGTGCTCAGTAGAAATCCAGAGACTAAATGAATTCCACTCATAGAAAGCAAGACCCGTACACGGGGCCAAGAGTGAGCTGTGTGCATGAGACGTAATTGCGGGGTGGAGAGGACGTCAATGGGGCAAGGCCTTTCCAGGGAGGCTGTGTCCCCGGGATGGAGCACTGGACTCCCGGGGCCAGCCTGTTTCCTAATGCTGTGTGACTTTGGGCAAGCCGTTTCACCTTTCTGGGCTGCGTGGTCACCTCTAACTTAAGATAGGAGTGAGGGGAGCCTGGGTGGCTCCGTCGGTTGAGCGTCTGACTCTTGATTTCGGCTCGGGTCATGATCTCATGGTTCGTGAGTTCGAGCCCCACGTGGGGCTCTGCGCTGACAGTGCAGAGCCGGCATGGGATCCCCTCTCTCTCCCTCTCTGCCCTTCCCCTGCTCATGTTCTCTCTCTCTCTCTCAAAATGAATAAATAAAAAATAAAATAAGTGAACAAGGTAGGTACCAGGAGGAAGAGGACAGAAGCCAGCCACGGCACTGGGGACGTAAGAGCTGCTCGGGGCAGGGTGACCTGACTGTCAGGCCATCGGAAGCAGCAAATGGAAGGAGGCGAGAGGGCGGACTGGCCAAGATGGGTCTTGAGAGAGGAGGGGCGGAGATGGAAAGAGGAAGGCAGTGAATGAAGGAGGAAACTCTCAGGAAGCAGGACAAAGGACAGCGAGGTGGCCTGAAGGACCCTAAGGAGCTCAGGCTGAGCCAGAGCCAGGGTTGGGGGCTGCAGGGCTGCGAGAGGAAAAGGGGCATCTGCGGGCGGGGCGGGGGAGAGCCTCTGGGAGGAAAGACACCCCTTCCTTCACTTCACTTAGTGAAGGGGCCTCCGAACCCAGCAAAACTGGAATCATTCTGGAATGTGGCCCTTGAGAAAGTTTATCTCGGCTCCCCACCACCTAGAGAGGGGGCGCAGGCAGTGAGCGACTCCCCCCAGACCTGGGCTAGAGATGCTGCTGGACAGGGGTGGGAAGTGGGGAGTGGGGTGGGGGAGGGACAAGTCCAACTTACCGCCAACTGGGCAGAGCCCAGGTGTCCCCGGTGGGCTGTCCCCAGAGTAGGGGAGCAATGTCTGGGCTTTCGTGCTCTACACTCAGGGATAGCCTTGTCGCTGAAGAGCTAAGCAACTGGGCCAGCTCCCCCTGGCGCTCTCGGGCTGTGAGTGATGGGGTGTCAGGAACGGGGGTGCCCAGGCTCCGGCTCCTTCCCCGCCAACCAGTCCTGGCCACGCGGCCCCACAGCGCCCCCTGCTGGCCGACTGGTGAGACCTTCACCAGAGGCCGAGCACTGTGGGCCGGCGACCTTCCCTTTCCTACTTCCCTTTCTCTGTGGGCCCGCCTTCCTCCCTCGCTTTAACGGACATCATCTGAGGCAAAAAGGAAAAATGTGAGCCCTCCCACCTATATATGAAAATATCCTCCCGTAGTTTGAACCAAGCGGTAAAAGTTAAATGCTCTATTAAAAAAAAGCAGACTAGGGGCGCCTGAGAATGTGTGAACCCCGAAATAATTTCAGACCAGCGAGGACAATAGTCTTGGGGGTAGGAGGGAGCGCCTATAGACGGGCCTCATCTGTTCTCCTCCAACAGCCTCAGAGATACTCCTCATGACCCTATTTTAAGGCCCAAGGACTGGGTTCAGTTAACAGCTTGCTCACAGTCACAGAGCAGGAACTCCGGACTGACCCCAAAGTCCGAGCCCCTCAACAGCTCAGCAGAGAGAAGCAGAGTGAAGCACACAGAACAGAGCAAGAAGCCGTCCCCCCTCGCCTGGAATCCTGGCCTGAGCCCGTGGCCTGGCCTGCTCACCACTCTGCTGCTTTCATAGTCTGTCTCCACCTAGCAGCTGGGCAATGCTTTCTCGAATCTTTTTGGCCCCAGCTCAGACCTACCAAAGGCCTCCAGGTCCTGGACAGCCCTCTGGGGTCTAGAAGGCCCTATAGAAGCAACAGCTAATAATGGGGGAGGTTATGGAAGTCGATAAAGGAGCTGGGGTCTGAGACTTTGGGGAGAAGCGAAAAGGCCCCACAGAGCTTCAGGGAGAGAAGTGACAGTGAGCGTTCACAGACCTGAGGTTCTGAGTTTCTCTTTCCCGAACTGAGATCTGGGCCGATGGTAGGAGTCCCCATGTTCCCAGCTCGGGAGGAGTGGTGGGACCCAGACTCTGGTAAAGACTTTGGGAGCCCGAGGGACCAAAGCTTTTCAGAACAGCTTTCGTGTTTCTCAGGACAGAGTGTGGGTGGCACCATTTCGGACGGGCGTCAGGAGATACGCACCGGTCCAGATTTGCCCTGCCTTACTGTGCAACCGTGGGCAAATCTGTCCTGTGCTAAGCCCCAGTGATGGCAGCCCCAGACGAAGGGCCAGGTGGCCACTGCAGTCCACGGGCTCTTGAACTCTTCCCTTTTCTGCTGAGCCCAGAGTCTCCCCTGAGAGTTACTTCAGGGGGCCCCAGGGAACTGAAAGCCGTAGAGGTGACTAGTAGCCCCCCTGAGAACAGAGAGGGTCTGGGCACCGGGCCACAGTGAGGGTTCCGGGAAGGCAAGGACCAGGCCCCAGGAGGAAGAAGAATGCAGAACAAGGATTTCTTTTCTTTTTTTCTTCCTCCTTCTCTAACTATTTTTCTTTTTCAATTACATAAATACACATTTATATATTCTCATTGTAAAAGAGTCTAGAAATACCTATGAATTTTTGAAATTTTATTAAAAAAATTTTAAAATGTCTTTATTTATTTCTGAGAGAGACAGAGAGACAGAGTGTGAGTGGGATGGGGGGGGGGGGTGGCCAGAGAGAGGGAGACACAGAATCCGAAGCAGGCTCCAGTCTCTGAGCTGTCAGCACAGAGCCTGATGTGGGGCTCGAACCCATGAACCGTGAGATCATGACTTGAGCCGAAGTCGGAAACTCATTGGACTGAGCCACCCAGGCGCCCCCAAATTTTATTTTAGAGAGAAAGCATGCCCTTGTGTGCATGAAAGTGGGGGAGAAGGAGAGGGGGAGAAAGACAGAGAGAGACAGAGAGAGAGAGAGAGAGAGAGAGAGAGAGAGAATCTTAAGCAGATTCCATGCTCAGCACAGAGCCCAATGCAGGGCCCGATGGGGGGTTCCATCCCACGACCATGGGATCATGACCCGAGCTGAAATCAAGTCTGTGAATTTAAAGTAAAATAGAACAGTCTCTCTCCAGGGACTCTATAGAGTATAAGCTGCCCGAGAACAGCCCCCACTTGCCAGCTGCAAAGCCTTGAGCAGGCGACTTGAATTTATGGTGTCTCAGTTACTCATCTGTATAATGGGCTGTTGGAGGATGGAATGAATTCACCCATATACAGAAAGCATTTGCACTGTGCCTGGTGCTCATGGGGCATCTTGAATAATTTATGTAAATGGGGCCACAAGGAACGATGGGGGACACATATATGGCATGTCTCCTCTGCTCACGTACACAGCACATCGTCCCATTGGTTCACTTACAAAACACAAGTTCAAAGACAAAAGTAGCGACAGACTACAGGGCATTAAATCTAGCACAGAGCCCTTCTGAGCACAGGGCCCTGTGCTGCTGTCCGGGTCACATGCCCATGAAGCTGGCCCTGCCTCTCTGGACAACAGCCATTGCCAATGAACTTGGAAATGGATCCTCCCTTAGCCAGGCGTTGAGCTGTCCACAGGCCCAGCTAACACTTCAATTATAGTCTCTCAAGATACCCTGGATTCCTGGGCCACAGAAACTGTGAGAGAATAGTGTGTGTTGTTTTAAGCAGGTAACTCGCTAGTGCAGCCATAACTAAGGAATACCCCTGGCATTCTTCTGAAAAGTGGATCTTTCCTTCCTCCAAAGTAGGGCTATTTGATTACTTTAAAACACAATTCCTGCTGAAAAGGCAGGAGAGATGCTTGAGATTTTCCCTTTATTGACCTTTTTTTAGAAAAAAATTTTTTTTTTTAACGTTTATTTATTTTTGAGACAGAGAGAGACAGAGCATGAATGGGGGGAGGGTCAGAGAGAGAGAGACACACAGAATCTGAAGCAGGCTCCAGGCTCTGAGCTGTCAGCACTGAGCCCGACGCGGGGCTTGAACTCACGGACCGCGAGATCATGACCTGAGCGGAAGTCAGACGCTCAACCGACTGAGCCACCCAGGCGCCTCTGACCTTTTTTTTTTAAAGTAAGCTCTACATCCAACATGGGGCTCGAACTCATAACCCCATGGTCAAGAGTCACATGCTCTTCCCCGACTGAGCCAGCCAGATGCCCCCTGCCCCCCATCAGCTTTCAGAGTAAGGTATTGGTTTAATAAATGCCTCTCCGGGGGGTCCTAAGAGCTTCTCTGGATTTCTCCTGTTCACATTTCTCAAGAACGCTGACTTTTTGTGATTCTAGTGTATTTCCATCACCTGTACTCATTTTTCGTTTTGATGCTCAGATTGTGTCAGTTTGGCCAGTGGGAGTCCCTTCCAGCGGGTTAGTATGTCCTTTTGACATGATGCCATTAATCTCTGAAAGCTTCCTTGCTTTCTGTCACAAACAAGATGTCTTGAGCTCCCCATGCACTTTCCCTGCCCCAGACCCGGAGCCAGCCATTTTTCCAGGGAGCCCTGGTTCCTTCAGTGGTGCCTTCCATTTAGGTACTGAGATCCGGATGCTACGAGTGTCTGTAGTTTTTTTTTTTTTTTTTTAATATATATATTTTTAACGTTTATTTATTTTTGAGACAGAGAGAGGCAGAGCATGAACGGGGGAGGGTCAGAGAGAGAGGGAGACACAGAATCGGAAGCAGGCTCCAGGCTCTGGGCCATCATCAGCCCAGAGCCCGACGCGGGGCTCGAACTCACGGACCGTGAGATCGTGACCTGAGCTGAAGTCGGACGCTTAACCGACTGAGCCACCCAGGCGCCCCGAGTCTCTGTAGTTTTAATTGGCATTTCCCCCCAGTTACTAGTGGGCTTGGGCATCGGGTATATTCACTGGCTGTTTTTACATATTCTTCTTTGAATTATCTGTTCATATCTTTTATCCAATTTTCCTCTTGTTTTGTTTAAGATTTTATCTTACTTTTTATAATTTTATTTTATTTTTTTTTATGTTTATTTTTGAGAGAGAGAGAGACAGAGCATGAGCAGGAGAGGGGCAGAGAGAGGGGGAGACACAGAATCCCAAGCAGGCTCTAGGCTCTGAGCTGTCGGCACAGAGCCTGATGCGGGGCTCGAACTCACAAACCGTGAGATCATGACCTGAGCCGAAGTCGGACACTTAACCCACTGAGCCACCCAGGCGCCCCTTAAGGTTTTATTTTTAACAGGTGCCTAGGTGGCTCAGTCGGTTGGGCATCCGACTCTTGATTTTGGCTCAGATCATGATCCCAGGGCCATGGGATCAAGCCCCGCCTCGCTCTCCCCAATGGGAGCCTCCTTGGGATTCTCTCTCTCTCTCCCTCTGCCCTTTCCCCTCCCCCTTCCCGCTTGTGTGCATGCTCTCTCTCTCTCTTTCTCTCATTCTCTCTGAAAAAAAAGAAATTTATTTTTAAGTAATCTCTACTCCTAACGTGGGGCTCAAGCTCACAACCCCAAGGTCAAGAGTCACATGCTCCCCAGACAGACAGCCAGGCTGGCCAGGTGCCTCTCTTATCTTGTAATTTTAAAATTGATTTGTGGGCCCTCTTGTTTAGCTTCTAGATATTGATCCTTGATCAGTTACATTCACCGGAAGTACTTTCTCCCATTTGCTTGGCTTTCAACCTTGTCGAGGGCATCTTTTATGGCACAAAAGTCTATAGCTTCTGTGTTATCAGATCTGTCGATCTTTTTGCTTATGGCTTCTAGGTAGAGTCTCTAGGGTAGTGTGTCTTCCTAGGGAGGCCTCAGCACCTCAAGGTTAGCTAAACTGCCTAATGTAACACATCAAACAGCTAGTGAGTAGTGAGTTGGGTAGACTGGAGTATTTGCCACCAAAGCCAGCGTTCCCCCACCCCCACCCCGCCCCCACTGCCCTCCCAGGGTGACTGCAGCCTCCAAGGTGAGGGAAGAAAAGATACGGCAGTGATCTGGGGTCTGCAGGGTGAGCCCAGCCAGGATGTGGGAGGTAATGTGGATTCTGCAATAACATTCCAAGTCCATTCCCAAAGGCCAGTCAGAATGACCAAGCTTTGGCTGAGATTAGGATGCCCCAGAGGAGGGCTGATAAAGGGTTGAAGACAGCACGCGCAGGGAGCAGGCTGCTGGGAGGGAGGTAGAGATTTCAAGGTCACCGTCGGGGAGGAGACGGCACCAGGAAGAGGCAGAGCTGGAAAGCGTCTCTGGGGCCCAGGAGTCTAACCACATCGGCCTCTGGACACTGGACGCCCCAGCGTTTCACGTGGGTGGCAGGCAGCTCTTAGGGTACCTGGGGTCTTGTAGGTCAGGAACACCCAGAGAGAGAGAGGGTCACTGGTGCCCCTTTCTGGGCAGGATGTTCTGAAAGGAGAGCAGGACGGCAGAGAGGAGTTATAGAGGCTTTGGCATCTTAGCCTGTGGACTTAACGCCTGTAGAATTTAGGTGCGGCTGCCAGGTTTTCTGATGAGAAAGCAGGTAGAAGGGAGCACGGATGAATCATGGCTTCCCTGGGTTTCCTGGACCAGGTGGGGTTCCTTGGCGCAGCACCCCGGTCACCACTAGGTGGCGACTCTGCACCATCAATACCAGCTGCCAGGGCACGACACCCCACCTGAGCTCTTTCTTGACTTTGCCCCCTAGAGGGGGTGGGGGTGGGGGTACATCCCCCAGCATAAATGGAGAGGACCACTGGGGTCCTGGGCTAGCCAAATTCTGGACAGAGGGGATGTTTTCTCATCCCTCTTCTCCACTCAGGTCCCCTGGCCCCCTTTCCCTATACCTTTGACGTGGACCATTGCAGTAGCCTCTTCACGAGCCTTGCTACCTTTGCCAAACCTGCGTATCCTAAACACAGTCAGAACGACCCTTCTGACATATGGGTACGGTCCACGGTGGCTGGAAAGAGCATGGGCCTTGGGGACAGTACCTAGCTCTATACTCCACCAGCTGTGTGGCCTTGGGCACAGCCCTAAACCTCTCTGAACCTTGACAAGAAAATCAGCATCTCTTCATTCAATAGAACCTCATTATGTATTCTAGGTTTCCTTTAATCTCAGCTAACCAAGAGAGCCCCTAATATTTTACGCCCCTGGACAAATACAAAGACATCCTTCCAAGGTATGTTATCAGAACCTTTTTGGGTTTGCTAACTCATGACTTCAGGGTCACTTTGCCCTTTTCTTCTGAGGGTCACACTGTCTCATCTTCGTGATCTGAATGTCGTTAAGTGATGGGGTTTTGGAGAGATGGGGGTTCAGAGCCAACGGCCAAGAAAGAATTTTTGAGACGTCTTAGGTGCAAAAAGGTGATTTCATTAAAGCACGGGGGTAGGACCCTTGGGCAGGATGAGCTGCCTTATAAGTGCAAGGGGTGACCATTTATATACTATGGAGTTGGGGGGAGATAAAGTCAATAAGGCACTGACAGTAGGGGGTTCCCGTAGAAATGTTATACTTTGTATTTGCCTCAAGTATTTACCAGTGGGCTGCAGGTTAAAAGGAAATTGAATTTTACCTGCCATTTCCTTCTGGCCTTTGTTCCCCGCATCACTATGGAGGGGAGGGCGATGTGGGGGCTCCAGGAAACTGAGTCTATAGGTTTCTGGAGAGCAGGCTATTGATGAGATTGCCTTTTTCTGGTAATTTCCTAAGACATTTGTAAACTAGTACAGCCTCGTGTCCTGCAGGAGTGTGATCTCTATCAGGTAACCATTTTCTTTCCTTTCCTTTGTTCCTGGGCAGCCCGAGTGCCTGAGGAATATCACACATATCCCACCTGGGGCGGGGGGGGGGGGGGGGGGGGGGGGGGGGGGTTATCCCTAGCTGGTGCATGGCCTTCAGCTCACCTTATGGTCCCTCATCATCTACAAGGCTTGTCTTGCCTACCCTACGGGATTTCTGTCAAGATTAAAAATGCTATCATAGCTACGAAAGTAATTTACAAAGAGTAAACTATTAGACGCCAATTTTCCAGTTTAAAAACTCCCCGCTGTTTGCCGAATGGAATAAAAACACCTATCCTGACCCATCAGAGCCTTCAGCGGACACTGCCTGCCTCCCCACACCCATTGCCCATCATTCTTCCCGCGTGTCCTGGGATGCAGCCAAAACAGGGGCCAGAAATTCCCCTCCTATAACCGGGGTTTCCTCACTCCTGTGTCCTTTTTCGTGTTCTTCCCACCAGGAACTCCTTTCCTGATCCCTACCTATCAAGACCCTCCCGATGCCTTGAGGCTCATTTTAGAAAAAGCTTAGACTGTATTTTCTGTAAGCGATGAAAAGTAATACGCGCACGTGGTATAAAATGAAAAGCCGGTCTCTGTCCCCCTCTCTTCCACTACTCTCCCACCCAAGGTCACTCCACAAACGCACCTACCAGCAAACACATGCATGTTCTCTTTAAACGTAGGTAAATGAAGTTATACCAGGGGCGGCTGGCTGGCTCAGTCCATAGAACACGTGACTCTTAATCTCAGGGTCGTGAGTTAGAGCCCCACGATCATAATGGTACCTCTCCTGGAGTTGTCACAAAGATGTGAGAACAAAGGCAAAAAGAAATGTAGATGAAATTAAATTTCCCTATAACCTGCAGCCCATTGACAAATACTTGAGGCAGGCAAAGGATAACTCTTCTCCAGGAACTCCCAATTATCTTAATGTTAATACCTTGCTGCAGGGGGGGAAAATCCCTTAGCCCGACAATAGCCAGGCCTCCAGGATCCTGTAAATCTTCCCCAATCTTTGCCTCTCCCAACTCCAAAGTATCTAATCAATTGATCCCCACAACCCCAGTACAGCTCTCTCAACCCCAGGAGTCCTGTTCTCGTGCCTTAATAAAATCACCTTTTTGCACCAAAAATGTCTCAATAATTCTTCCTTTTTTCAAAAAAAGTTTTTAATGTCTTTTTTAACATTTATTTATTTTTGAGAGAGACAGAGTGTGACCAGGGGAAGGGCAGAGAGAGAGAGAGGAAGACACAGAATCTGAAACAGGCTCCAGGCTCTGAGCCGTCAGCACAGAGCCCGACGCGGGGCGCAAACTCACGAACAGTGGGATCATGACCTGAGCGGAAGTTGGACGCCCAACCGACTGAGCCACCCAGGCGGCCCCCGCCCCAAGAAGTCTTTCTGGACGGTTTGCTCATGAACCCCGCTTCAAACCACGTCAACAAGGGGCGCCTGGGTGGCTCAGTCGGTTGGGCTTCCGACTTCGGCTCAGGTCACGATCTCACGGTCCGTGAGTTCGAGCCCCGCGTCGGGCTCTGGGCTGATGGCTCAGAGCCTGGAGCCTGCTTCCGATTCTGTGTCTCCCTCTCTCTCTGCCCCTCCCCAGTTCATGCTGTGTCTCTCTCTGTCTCAAAAATAAATAAAACGTTAAAAAAAAAAAAAAAACCACGTCAACAAGAGGGGAGATAACACAGTACAGCCCTTAGATCAGGGTGATAAGGGAGCTCTGAGGGCAGAGTACAGGCTAACAGCACCGACCCCCCACCTAGGACACGTGTGATATTCCCTGGACTCCCCAGGCTACCCCAAAACAGGAAAGGACCAAACAGACCAAAAAACCCACAAACGGTTAAATTGATGAGAGCCTCCACCAGTTTGCCAGAAAAAGGCAATCCCATCAATAGCCTAAAGTCCAGGAACTCCCGACTGTCTTAACATAATGCTTTGTTAGAGGGGAAAAACAATCTTAGCTTGACAGTAGCTAGGCCTCCATGTGAAAGTCTCTGGAAACTCCCTCTTGACTTTGTCTCCCCCGATTCCATAAAAACGGTCACCCCCTACACTTACCGTGCAGCCCTTCCTGCCCACGGGTCCTGTCCCTGTGCTTTAATAAAACCACCTTTTTGTACCAAAGAGGTCTTCAAGAGTTCTTTCTTGGCCATCAGCTTCGAACTCCACCATCACCCCAAAACTGCGTCAAAGGGAAAGGACCCCAAATGGCCAGCTGCCTTTACCCTTCCTGTTGGGTTTTTTAAAAAGGTTTTTGTTGTTGTTGTTGTTGTTGTCTTTTTGAGAGAGAGAGGGAGCACAAGCGGGGGAAGGAGAGAGGGGGGCATGCTCACAGCAGCAAGCTTGATGCAAGGCTCGAACTCATGAACTGCGAGACCATGACCTGAGTCTGGACACAGCGGACTGAGCCACCCAGGCGCCCCTAACCTTCCTGTTATAGTCCCTGTGTGTTTCCACATCCCTACTGAGCGCCAGCCCTTTGCACACAGGCCCTGATCTCTTTCCTCTTTGCGCTGCCTACAGCCCCCACGGATGTGGTGGGTAAATGGTCCTTGCATCTGCTACTGGGGAGCGACCCTCCAGCTTTGGCCCACTCCCCGCCCCCAAGTCCTGGGGGATGGGGAGGAGGAGGGATGCCTTCCTCCGCATAATCCCCAGCAGCCAGGAGCCCCTCCTCCTCTTTCCACTTCTTAACTTCCCACCCCCACCCACAGGAACTCTGTAAAGGGCCAGGGTCTTGGCTGTCCCCTGAGACCAACAGGACTGCTCGATTCTGGTCCCCACAGGTCCAGGCCCCTCCCCCTCCCCCAAGTAGAGTCTCCCTTCAAACTGTGCTCGCCCTGGCAGGCCAGGCCTCCCCAAGGTGGAAGGGCGAGATAAGAGCCACCAGGGCTGAGAAAGGGGCACCAGGACCTTGGAGTTTTTCCTCGCTCCCCTCGCCACAGTTTTGTCTAGGCCGAAGTGTGGAGGCTAGGTCAATCAAGTCCTCCTTATGCCGAGGAGGAAGAAGGGTCCATCTGGGTAGCCAGACCCAGGCCAAAGGGCCGAGAGGGCAGAAGGACGGAGTGGCCCAGTGCCGGGGGGGGGGGGGGGGGGGGGCTAGTGGGCACACCACACCCAGCACCCACCCAGCCCACACCCAGCCTGCAGATGGAATTGGCTGAGTCCTGTCAATGCCTTCAGGAGGGGGTAGGTTCATGACTTTTGGCCCTGGCCACAGGGTGATGCAGGTGGGACCCCCTCCCCCCCCCCCAACTATGGGTGCCTGGGGGAAAGGGAGAGAGCAATGCCAGGTCCGCACCCCAGGGGAGCGGCAGAGCTGTGGAGAAGCCGGGCCCAGGGAGATCAGGAATCAAAGGCCAGCTTCTCTGGGCTGAGAGGGAGGAGAAATTGGCTCAAAATTGATGAGACATGGGGTCCCATTGTGATAATAGTAACAATAATAGCTAATACTAACAATAGCAGCTGCAATGCCAGGTGCCTTCAAAGGGGCTTCTAAGAGGCAGGGCCTATTATCACCCCCATTTACAGGGTAGGAAGCAGAGGCTCCAGGAGGTTGTAGGTTATCCAAGGCCACACAGAGAGGAAGCGGCAGGGCCGGGATCTGAACTTAGGTTCTCTGGCTCTCAGCCTCCACCGCCCGTAATAACCACCTAGTTAACACTGCTATATCCCCACTGCCAACCACGTGAGAAGGCCAGGCAGGCTTTACTACTTTGCAAATTAAGAACAGGCTCAGAGGGGCTAGGGCCTGGGTTGAGGCCACCCTGTCCCCGAGGCTGGCCTCACCGAATCTCCAGATCCTGAACCCTTTCCTCTTCGGCTGCAGGCACCCGTGTGAACCAAGGTTTTGCCCCATCAGGAAGGTCGTGTGTCGTCGGGCCAGAGACAACGTGAGTTTTCACTGGGTCGGCCCTACAGAAGATTCCCGGGACTCCTCCAGAGACACCCTCCCCCCTCCTCCGCCCCACCCCCTCCCCCGCAGGCACCCAGCGCGTGCTTCGCTCAGCGGCAAACACTCCTACCCGCGGCTTCGTGTGGGGGTCGGACGGGGGCGGAGGAAGTGGAGCAAGACTCGGCCTAGGAGCGCGCGTCCGCCCCGGGAGGATGCAGAGGAGGGCAGAGATCAGAGGCTTGCTGGAGGCGGGAGCTGCAGTAGGACGAGGAGCGATCGAGATGCTCCAAATGCGTTTTAGGGAAAGTGAGCGGCTAAAGGTTCGAGGGGCAGGTCCACTTGGCCTTAGAATGAGAGCGCTGGCAGGAGCGGGATGGGGGGGTGGTGGTCACTGGAGTAACTATTCCTTGGGGGGGAGGGGTGACGTGATGGCAGCTCAGACCTAGATCATGCGCTTTGTCCCGGGAGGAGAGGACGACGCCTGGAAGAGACCGGCTCCCGTAGAAAACAGGGCTCTCCCCAGGCGTGGACGCCCGCCCCCAAACCAGGGATCGGAGCGCAGAGCTAGGGGCGTGAGCCCCCCCCCCACCGCCCCCCCGGCGCCCGGGGCGGGCTGCCTAGTCCCGCGCCGCCCGGAGCCCCGCCCCCAGGCCGCCAGGCCCCGCCCCAGGTCGCCGGGGCCGCCCGGTCCCGCCCCGGACCGCCAGGCCACGCCCCCTCCGCCCGCGCGCAGGTAGGGAAGAGGCGGAGCGCCGGGGCCCCGCCCCCAGGAGCCACCGCCCAGCCGCTGGCCGGCGCCGCTCGGAGCTGCGTCCCGGGGACGTGGGGCCGCAGGGAGGTGAGCGCGGGGTGAAGGGCGGAGCTCGGCACGCGGCGGCCGGGCCGCAGGCGTCAGAGGGGTCCGCGGGGTCCGGCGCGAGCCCGGCCTGGGGCTGCTGTGCGGGGCCCGCGAGGGCGCCCGACCTGCGGAGCGCTCGGGCCCCACGTGGGCCGCGCCCGAGGCTAGAGGCCGGGGCTGGGCTCGGACGGGGCTGCTGGACCCGGGCTGCCGGTCCCTGGGGTTCGGCCGGGGCGAGACGCCTAAGAGGTCCCTTGGCCACGGGTCACCAGATGTAGGGGGCACGACGATTGAGCAGAAGTGTAAAGCCCCCGGGAGGAAGAGAGGGGACTGTCTGGGTACGGGACCGCGCAGTCTCGCCTTCGTTTCAGAAGCTCCTGGAACTCAGACCCTTCCCTCCCCTTTCTCTTCCTGGACGAGCAGCGGGCCGCCGCCTGGCCGCTTTCAGCCTCGCCAGGGTGGAAACAGGTGCGGGAGAGTGGACTCGCAGCAAGTTTAGGTCGGAGCTCAGAAATTGGACCCAGCAGTCCCCTCTGTTGCTGCAAGGGCCTTGGGTTAGGTGCGGGTTAGAAAGGATTATGTCTGCTAGACATACTCTCCCATCCTAGGGCAGAGGGGAAGCTGAGGTCTCAGCCCCTGCCTAACTGGGTGAAAGGCTAAAGGGGGGGGGGGGGAGACTTGCCAGATGACCCCACACGTGAACTGGCTTCTGGTTCCCAAATAATTTAGGACCCCCCGTTCGTGACATTTGCTGGTAAAAGGATGAGCCCAGCCTCTGTGTTCCTGCCACTTCGTAGGGAGGGCAGAGGGGCAAGCAGGGGACTGATTTTTGGTGCCAGGAGATACTTGATCATGTCTGGAGACATTTTGGTTGTCACAACTCAGGAGAAGGAGGGGAGTGTTCCCACTGGCATCTGGTGGGTACAGGCCAGGGATGCTGCTAAAAACGTCTTACGGTGCACAGGGCAGCTTCCCACCACAGAGAATTAACCAGCTCAAAATGTCACTGCTGCGCTGAGGTTGAAAGACCCCGGAGCCGCACCTGGCCCGTCAAGTTACTTCTGGACTGCCCCTGCTTGCCTCAGTTTCCCCAGGGGTCAGGAGAAGAACAGAGTAAACTTAAGTTGTGAGGGCAGTTATTCCCCCCAGCAATAGGACTTCCTTTGGTGCCATCAGCCTGCCTCTTCCCTGCTCAAAGTGGGGGCCCTACAGGAAGCAGGTCTGGGTGCTGTGGGGGAGGAGCTGAGTCCCAGGGGCTGGGCACAGGGCCCTCTCAAGGCTCAGTCCTGGAGTGCTTCACCCCTAAGGCAGCCTCCCATGCAGGGTGAGCCAGGACAGCCCTCCAGCTCAAATATCCGCCTGGTTGGGGGGGAGGGAATGGGGACAACTCTGTTCTCATAGATTTTCCCAAAGCTGGATTGCTGAGACAGGCATGGACGCCTAATGCCATGTGACCTGCTGGAATTTTCCCTTCTAATCTGACACCTAACTCTTCTGGTTATTTACACCAGGAAAATAACATCCAAGGACTGACAGGCTTCTAGTTCCTTGTGGCTCTCCAATCTGCTTCCCTCCGGCAATAAAAAGGTCCTCTGTGGCTTGTGGGAACCCTGGGTTAGACAAGAGGCCCCAGGGTGGGCCCCCCCTGCTGGCAGAGCGAGGCAGCCCCTGCTCCTGATGTTAGCCAAGGGGGCAGGCCAGGGGGACCCCATAGGGACGAGTCCTTTGAATGGGGCTCAGAAATGTTGGCTCAGTTCTCGGGGGCTGGGGCGGGGGGGGGGGGGCTGTCCTCGAAGGATGGGATGGAATGAAGACACGGTCCCTGCCCAGGAGCCCGGGCCACTCCACTGCCCTCCCTTCCCATTTCCTGACAGTGTCCATTGTCCACGTTCTGTTCACTTCTGGACCCTGGCCTCCTGGACCCACCCAGAACTCTGGCAGGGCAAGAGGGCAGGTGGCAGTTTCTGGGGGGTTTTTTTGGTGGGTTTTGTTTTTCGTTGTTGTCGGCTGTTTTGCTTTTAAACTTCAAAAGGGCTGGAATGGCACTGCCATCTTTTTGTTGATCGAAAACCCCGAAACAGGGGCCTCTGTCTTTAGTGTCTCTCGTGGCACAAAGCAGCATTCAAGACTTGTGCAAAGCTGCTCAGGAATTAAGCAGTAGAGCCTGATATTGAACCTGGGCTGCGGTTCCCAGGCCCAGCCCCAAAACCTTGTGCCACCTGCTGGTAAACGGCCAGCTGACTCCTATCTGCTTCGCTCATTTGTGAGCTGTAGGTCTCCGTGGTATCCCACACACGCACAGACCCACACTGCCCAGGAGGGCACTTCTGTTCTTCTCAGAGGACGAATTAACCGCGGCACAAATACCTTGTAGAGGCCGCCGGGGTCTGAGCCTGGCTCTTCGTCGGTGGTGGTGTTTTTACCGGTGGCTGGAGCCCTTCAGAGGGTTCCCGTCAACCTACGACAGACTGTGCCCGATGAGACGGCAGATAAGAGCAGGAAGACGCCGAGGGGGTGTGTCTGTGCATGCCCGTACCTGCTCCTGTCCGGGTGACTTCAGCGAGCCACCTGCCACTTCTTTTTGGTTCAGGACGAGTGGTAGCAACATCGGGGTGGCCCCAGCCTCCCGCCTGCCTCGCGGTGCGGCATCTGGGGAGATGTGCTCTCTGGGCTGCCTCCCCCCGCCCCCCCCCTCCCCCATCTCTGCACATCCCCTCCGGCCTGTACCACCCACTTTGGAGCAGTGTTACCCTGGCCACCCTCGGGGATTTCCGGAGTGAGCTCACCCGTTTGCTCCCGGGTTCCCATCCAGCTGAGCCAGGCTGGGGGGAGGACTGGCGGGGACGTCAGTGGCCACTGGGAGTGCAGGCCAAACTCACCCGGTGGTGGCTGGGCTGGGAAGGCGACCGGGCGAAGCCAGCTCCGAGGATACAGGCCAGGGCACGTGGCCCCACCTGTCCCGTCACTGGGGGGAAAACAAGGGCTTTTCCCACACAGCCCATAAAGTTAGTGTTGCTTCCCTAATGGGAGTTAGAGGTGTGTAAATAAGAATTCATCACCTCGTCTTCAGGGAAGTAGGAGCACTGCGTCCACATTCCGTCACTGTGTGCGCTTACCCGGGGACCCAGACACAAGTCATTTGTCTGCCGTTCGGACGCTGCCAGAAGGCATGTTGTGGGGGCGGGGTGCTAGGAAAATGGTCGGAGCTAAGTGGGCAATGCCAATCAGGGATGCCGGCCAGGAGGGTGGGAGGGCGGTAGGAGGGGGATTCCCAGCGTGGGGAGCCAAGAAGCTGGCGGGCACAGTGGCCTACGAGATAGTGGTCGGTAGGATGAGGGTCACTTAGAGCCCGTGCCTCAGTTTCTTCAGCTATACAGTGGGGTAACAGAGCCTCGGGACGAGTTGCCGGGAGGATTCCGGTGGTGTCGCACGTGAAGTCTTGGGGGGCCGGGAGCCTGAGGTAGGAGCTGCCACGATAGTGGCATCACGCCTGCTGTTAGGAGCGTGTCTGTGGCCCTTGGCACAGGCCCGTGGGGACGACAGGGGCCTTGCCTCGTGGGCTCTGGGGAGGACTTGATAAGAACATGCTGGGGAACAGTGCTAGAATTACTCTGTAGGGGCCTGATCCGGGGTGGGAAACCTCAGCTCCGAGAGGCGGAGGGAAGAGGGAACGGGAGGGTGGGTTTCCAAGTGGGAGTGGAGTCTCAGACCAGGAACTGTTGGCTTCTCCCAACCGGGGCTTTTCCCTGTCCCCCCCCCCCCCAACTTTTGTGATGGGGGGGCAAGGGGGTCATGGCGGCGGTGACCCTCAGCTCTGCTCCCTCCGGCCGGGCTCTTGGGGCCAGGAACGGGGTAAGCCATTCAGAGCCTTGGTTGCCTCCTCTCCCTCCCACGTGCGGCCCCACAGCCTGTGCCAAGAGCATCCTCGGGCGGGGGGGGGGGGGGGGGGTCCCGCCCCTGCCGGACGGCAGGAAGCATCTTTGTCCTCTCCGGATGGCCCTCCCCAGGTCAGGCCTCCAGGGTGGCCCCCAGAAGGCCTGAGACAGGAGGTGGGGGACCCGCTGTGGGATGGGGCCAGAGCAGGACTTGGCACTAAAATCTGGCCTGAGCCCTTGATCTCACTGGTGATGATGAGATAAGGGCAGTGTGAGAGAATGTTTGAGAAAACCCTGTGATAAGCTGAGAAGCACTACCTAAGTGCCAGGTGATGTCATTTCTGCCTAGGGGCTGCTGGGAGGGACTCCTGAGTCTCAGAGGCCCACACCTACACTCGCCCGCAGCCCATGGACCACTCGGTCACCACCCCAGGCCCATTTTGTGGCCGCTTTGCCCCACCAGTGCCAGGGTGGCAAGAGGCATCACTACCCCCTAACTCTGGGGCCTTGGACAGGTGACTTGACTTCTCTGAGCCTCAGTTTCCCCACCTATCAAATAGAGATCTGTCACCACTGGGGCTCTTGGCTCAGATGTAGGGACCCAAGTGAGCCGTGGTCAACCAGGAACAAAAGAAGCTACCGATCACTGGCCAGCGATAGCGGCCTAGGCTCTGTGCATTCATAATCTCATGTCCTCTCTGTTGGATGGGGGAGGCATCCCCCCATTTCACAGCAGAGGAAACCGAGGCTCAGTTTCCTCTGGCAAATTGCTCGGAGTCTCCCAGCAAGTAGGTGGCCAGGCCAGGGTTTGAGTCCTGTCTCTGTCCTCCCCGCAGCCCTCCTCATTCCTCGACAGGAGAATCCATGCTGCCCCAAAGTGACGCAGGGACTTCGGTGAGTAGGGTTTACAAATCCCCACATTCCCCTGTCCGAATGGCCTGGATGAGCCCGGGTCCAAGGGCCCTGAAGGTCTAGCAGCCACTGGGGCTGGGACCAGCCCCTTGGAGGGAAGCAGCAAGCTCCAGGGCAGGGTTCTGGAAAGTCAGGTTTATTAGCTCCTTAATGAGTGTTTACAAGCTGAAAACTGTTTGCCTGGCATGCTCCCTCCCAGCCTTGGGGCCGGCCTGGGCCTCCAGAAGTGAGGGGGACCCAGGACAGCCCAGGACCTGACTTCCGGCTGAGTGGTCATGGGCAAGGTGCTTACCTCTCCATAAACTATGGCAAGCCTTTGTCCCTCTGCTGAATGTCCACCCAAGTGAGCCCTGGCTAATGGTGACAAAGCCACCTAGATTTCAGACTCCCGGGAGGCTATGCATAAACAGACTGGGGTCAGAGATGTGAAGTGGCTTGCCTGAAGCACACAGCATTTAGGGCTGGGCACCAGTCTCCCCCAGTTGGACAGTGTTTTTTTCTTTTGAGAGAGAGCATACGAGAGAGAAAGGGGGGAAGGGGCAGAGGGAGAGACAGAGTCCCAAGTAGGCTCTGAGCTGGGGCTTGAACCTATGAATCGTGACATCACGACCTACGCCAAGGTCAAGAGTCACTTAACCGACGGAGCCTCCCAGGTGCCCCAGTTGGACCGTCTGGAGCCAGGCCACAAAGAGGTGGGTGGAAAGTAGGTGGACCCCACCCTTGCAAACTCAAGACAGAGCCCTGCTCTGGGTGCTGAGTGTGGTCCTGTCTGGAAACAGTCTGGTCACCCCTCGGTGTCAGGGAGCTTCCAGCAGGGGTGAAGTAGGCCCGCCCCGCTCCCCAACCGATGTTGGACCCCAACCTTCCCCCAACCACTGAGCATGGGCTGGGCCTCAGCCAGTGAAAACCCAGCTGCCAGGGGCACCCGGCTGGGTTGGTTCAAGGGTTGGCTCTTGATCTCGAGGTTGTGAGTTCCAGCCCCACGTTGGATGCAGAGATTATGAAATTATAATAATTATAAACTTGAAAACACAACAAAAACCAATTCCCAGCACGGCAGGATCCTAAGAGAGACAGATCCTCTTGCCTGTTTGGAGCAAAGCCCAAGTCCGCACCAAGCTCGGGTCAACATGGCATCCAGTGGTGTGTCCTCCCTTTCTAGGAGCCTCTTCTGCCCCGGTATCTGGCCCAGAAAGAGTCAGGGCCTCTGGCCCCCGATGCCACTTCTTTTTTTTTTTTTTTTTTTTTTAAGTTTATTTATTTTGGGGGCACCTGAGTGGCTCAGTCTGTTAAGCGTCCAACTTTGGCTCAGGTTCTCACAGTTTGTGGGTTCGATCCCCACGTCGGGCTCTGTGCTGACAACTCAGAGCCTGGAGCCTGGTTTGAATTCTGTGTCTCCCTCTCTCTCAAAAATGAACATTACAAAACAATTTTTTTTAGATAGACAAAGTTTATGTTTGAGAGAGAGAGCGAGAGCAAGCGGGACAGGGGCAGAGAGAGAGGGACAGAGGACCTGACGTGGGCTCCACGTGTGCCGACCTCAGCTTCAATACAGTGAGCCCGATGCGGGGCTCAAACTGCACGACCTGAGCTCAACCGACACTCAGCCAACTGAGCCACCCAGCTGCCTAGCCCCCCTGCCTCCTCCCTTCTTCACTGTGATGCTCAGGGAGTAACAGAACTGGGACAGAACGTGTCGCCTTCCCAGAGGAGGCTGGGCCGTTGGGCAGAGCACCCCAGGACGGGCCCCTGTGCTCCCTTTCTTCTATGGTCCCCAAGCTGCACTTGGCCCCTAGGCTCTGGGAGCTGCTGCTTTCCTGGGGTGTGGAAGGGCACGTGCATCCCTGCTCAGCTGCTGTCCCCTCGTGTGCTTCTACGAGCAGCTTCTGGAGTCCAGAAAGTCCCAGAGGGCACCTGGGAGGGCAGGGCCCAGCACTGTGTCCAGCTGGGGACACGTGGCGGCATTGAGTGCCGCCTGCCTGCCCCTGCATGTTGCCAGCGGCTGCTGCATCCAGCTCAGCCAGTTTCCTGGGCCCAGGGCCCCCACAGAGGACGGGGCCTTCACATCTCCGCCCGCCCTGCTGGCGCGCGGCCCTGAGAAAGCTGATGCGTACTACAAAGGGGCGTCGGGGTCTGCGGCGCTCTAAGAACTTGGCCTCCCCACCCCGGACTCCCACAGGCTCACAGCCTCAGCCTGGAGCCCGGGGCCCGCTTCCTGGGTCTGTGGTCGGCCCTGCTACCTAAGCCACTCTAACTGGGTCAAGGGGAATCCAGAACCTGGGGTCTGGTGGGGACAGTGGGGACAAGCCAGCAGGTCCTCGAGCCCCTGACTGTGCCCCCTCCTCTCCATCCTTTGCCTTCTGAACTGAGTGTGAGCAAAGCCCTTAAAGGTGTCGGGGTGAAGACATGGGGGCTCTCTGGGCCGGGGTCCTCTGTGGGTGCGGCCTCTCCCTGTGCAGGGCAGGGTGAGGCTGGGCTGAGCACAGGTGCCAGTATAGTGGGGAAGTGGGTGCTGGCCGGAAGGGACGGAGAGGCCCGCGGACACTTCCTGCTGGCTTCTCTAACTCTGACCGGGGAGTGACTGACTTGGAGTTCAAAGCCTCCAAGGGGGACGTGGTGGTCCCTTCCCTTCCCGTCCCCCGCGTCCTTTGCCTTCCTGAGTCCTGATCCCCGGCCCTCAGAGTCGCCTCTGCACTTTCCCGGCCTTTGCTTCCCGGCCCCACTCAGCAGGGCAGGGAGGTGCGCGGGGGGGGGGGGGGGGGGGGGGGGGGGGGTGAGTCACTGGCCATCAGGAAGCCCGTAGGGAGGCGGGTTAGACAAACGACCGCCTTTACATAAGCGCCTGGGCCTCGAGCTAGAGCAACTTCCCGAGGTCAGCAGAAGCCAGGGTTTGCCTGGGGGTTGCACAGTGGGTGAGGGCCAGCTTCCTCTTCGCAGCTTTCTAAAAACGACCTGGTTCCCAGAAGGGCTGTGGCGGAGGGACAGGCCGGTTTCAGTTTCTATGACAGGGAAACAGGGGAGAGAGGCCACTTCCTTGCCCCTGGCCGTCATCCTGTCATCCTGTCATCCTGTGATTCATCAGGGGACAGACAGGTTCCCCGCAGCCCCGAGCCGCCTCCCTTCCCTCTGGACCTCCCGTGGCCCACTCACCCACGGCCAAGTGGCGGTTTCTTTATTTCCTCGGTTCAGGGGACCTGCGCCGCCCCCCCCCCCCCCCCCCCCCCCGCCGCCGGAGGAGGTCCCCTGAACTTCCTGATCCGATCTGGTGGCTCGTAGTGGTCTCCCTCTGTCCTCTACTGGAGGGCATGCTCGCCCCTTGCCCGAGCCCCCCCCTCCCTCCCTCCCTCCCCTTGGTCCCCAGTTCTGGCCACACGCAGGCTACACGCTGATGTCAGCTGCTGCGGCTCACTCCCTGTCCTGGGTCGTGAAGTCCTCAGAGGCTGGGGATTCCGGAGACCCCGTCAAGACCAGGGGAGCATTCAGACACCTGCTAGGGTGCGTCGGTGACAGGCAGGTGGGGAGGGGATTGGGGGCCCCTCCAGC
Source organism: Panthera leo (assembly GCF_018350215.1). Classification (NCBI taxonomy): domain Eukaryota; kingdom Metazoa; phylum Chordata; class Mammalia; order Carnivora; family Felidae; genus Panthera; species Panthera leo. The sequence goes on along the minus strand of NC_056692.1, from coordinate 56,285,466 downwards.
GCCCCGTCTGGACGTGCGCTGGTAGATCGGGGGCAGGGGACCTCTCCGGCCGAGGCCCGGCTGCGACTGTCGGGATAGGGCTTGGCTGGTAGTGTCCAGCCCCACCCTTTGTGAGGAAACCGGGTTTTCTGTGGGCATCACTGAGTGGTTTCTGAGGCTCCGTTTCTGTCATGTGCGCCTGGCTGCCGGCAGCTGGGTCACACCACGGGTCGTGGGCGTGGTGCAGGGGTGACAGTGTCAGCCCCTGGGTCCCTCTGGGTCATTTGAACTGTGCACTTCACTTCTTCTTTGGATCTGCCCCACCCCACCCCACGACGGACGGGCTCCACCCTCAGTCCCCTCTCCCTACCCAGGCCCCTTCGAAGTCTTCCAACTACCCTGGGCAGGGGCTGAAGGTCCTTCTCGGGGAGGGCCCCAGCGAGGCCAGGATCCAGCTTGGGCAGGTGGCATTGGCCTCGCTGGGTGGGACAGGCTCTCAGACTCTCCACGCTCCCCCCACCCGACCCGGAGGCTGGCCGCTGCACCAACCCAGGGGGTCTCGGAGCAGCGGATGTGACTGTGGGCCAGGAGGAAGCCCGGTCCCAGGATGTCACAATTTCCTCTGCAGTGAGCAAGCATTTCTGGGGCGTGGGAGACATGTGTGGGGCGGGGTGCTCCCAAAACTCCAGCACTTTCTGTCTGGGCTCCTCCATGACCCCACCACACTACCGGCCCTACCCTCTGCCCCCTGCCGCTCTCGGGAAGGAACTGGGATTCTGGTGCTTCTGCACAAGTGTGGGGTCAGTCTCAGGAGCAGGCTCACCCCTCCATGGTGGAGAGGGGCTGTGGGAAAGTGGTGTTTTGTACTAAATGTGTGGGCCTCGTGGGCATCGATGCTGGGCCATCACCTCGTCCAAGTCCCTGGCTTAGCAGTGAAGGAAAGGGGGGAGGGTGACGTTTCTTTACAGGCCAGGACGTGGCCTTGGCCACGAAGACGGTGAAAACGGTCTTGGGTACCATGCTGCGCCCCAGGAAGGCACGCGCGCAGCCCTGCGTCTGTTCTCCAGGGCCAGGCCGCTTCTCCCCGTGACCCCCAGAAGTGCCCTGGGGCCGGTCCAGTCTCCCCAGTCCTACCGCCTAAGGTTGTGTCTGCCCTCATTTCTGTCAAGACAGTGGCACAGATGGTCTGCAACACAGCGGGTCCTAGGCTGGGGAGTCTGGGCTGTGCTGGGGAGGGGGGAACGGGGGACCCAGTGGGGGCTCATCCTGGGACAGCATCTGGTCACAGAGCCACAGCAGGGCAGTGGGCACTTCGTGGAGCTTTCCAGAGTGGGCTGGGTGCAGGATGGGGGGAGGTAGTTTTGGTCCAGGGTCCATGTGGACTGATAGTCTGCAGCCATGCATGCGATCCCCCCCCCCCCCACCTGCCTCCCATCCCATCAGCCCTTAGCAGGGGCCTGATTATTCCAGACCTGCCTCTGCCCAGGGCCCAGGCCTACGCACAGGCAGATCTCTGCAGAATGCCAGGAGAGGCAAGTGAGAAAGTGGTTGGTTCTGTCTGGTGACAGGGCAGACTTCCTGGAGGAGGTGACATTTCACCTGGCGTCGCCCAGGCGGACAAGGTGGAGCCTAGTGCGGCCAGGGGAGGTGCAGGGCCTCAGACAAGAAAGTGAGGGTTTGGGAATCTGCAGGGACACTGGTGTATCAGGTGGGGGTCGGGGCAGGTTCTGAAGGGCCCTGGGTATCTACTCCAGGCAAGCGTGACCAGCCCTGAGTTCCAGAAGGATCCTACCTGCTTGATGAGCTCACCCAAGCTTGGACTCGGCAGCCCTATTCTCCCAGCCTTCCTCCACGGCCTGCCTCCCTCCCTCCTTGGTGCCAGTTTCCCAGGACAGTGCCTGCCTGGTGCCCTCTCACTGCACCCCGGTCCCAAAGGAGACTAAATTGGAGAACTTTCCGTGCAGGGGCCCCAGGTGAGGCTGTTGTCTGGGAGCTGTCCCCAGAGCAGACGCGAAGTGGGATCTCAGGAGCCGGCTGGCCCAACGCTAAGGCCCATCTGCCCGTGATCTCTGGGCGGCCTCATCGTCCACGGCCAGTCTGCCCTGAGGTGTGGGGTCGGCTCTCCCAGCACTTTGCAGTAGAAAGAAGGATGCTTGAGTCTGTTGGCCAAACCCAAAGCAGAAACATCCCGGGCCCCCAGCTCTTCCTCAGGACCCCCTCTGGCGCCCACTCCCCCCCCCCACCCCAAAGTTCCTCCTATGGTTGGAAGCCTTTGTTGCCCCGTGAAGTCAGAGGGAGGGCGCAGACCTGCCCCCAGCCTCTGGTGGGCCCCACGGTAGCCCCTTGGGCCCCTCTTGGTAACCCCGGGCCTCTGAGGAACAGAGTCTAAGTGCTTTTGAGTATAATTTCCCTCTGGGCTGGACTCCACTGTCACCCTGATAGGGGGCCGTCCAGCCCCCAGTGTGCTCTAGCTTTGGGCTGGGTGGGGGGGTGGCTCCTGTTTCTTAAAGAGACCCAGCTGTTCCCTTCCTGGCTGTGTGAGCTTGGGCAAGTTACTTAACCCCTCTGAGCCTCCTCCCTTCCCAGCCACAAAAGGGGAGCGATGGCAGATGTCTGTTTTGAAAGGTGTCTTGAGGACAAAATGGGGTAATGCATGTGAAGGGCCAAGCCAGGCCTGGTTGCACGGGAATACTTGACCTGTCCTGCCTCTGGTAGCTGTCAGGGTTCTGCTCCCCGAGGGTCTGCTGCCGAGTGTGCCCTGTGCAGGAGCTCCTAGAGCGAAATATCACAGAGTTCTTTACCTTCAGATGCTTGATCTTATGTTGTGTGCATGTGACCTGGATAAATCGTTTAAAGAATGAACACAACTTGTGGGGCATCTGGGTGGCTCAGTCGGTTAAGCGTCTGACTCTTGACTTCAGCTCAGGTCGTGATCTCACGGTTCATGGGATCAAGTCCCACGTTGGGCTCTCTGCTGAGTGTGGCACCTGCTTGGTCTGTCTCCCTCTTTTTCTTTCTCTCTCTCAATAAACATTTTAAAAAATGTTCTAAAAAAAAAAACAAACGAATACGACTTCTGAATCATTTGAACACTGTCTGAAATACCTGCCTTACTCTAATCGAGAGGAAATGTTGAAGGGAGCCCCTGGGTGGTTCAGTCAGTTGAGCGTCCGACTTCGGCGCGGGTCGTGATCTCGCGGTTTGTGGGTTCGAGCCCCGGGTCGGGCTCCGTGCTGACAGCTCAGGGCCTGGAGCCAGCTCCTGATTCTGATCTCCCTCTCTCTCTCTGTCCCTCCCCCGCTCACGCTCTGTCTCTCTCAAAAGCGAATAAACATTTAATGTTTATTCGCTTTTGAGAGAGACAGAGCGTGAGCGGGGGAGGGGCATAGAGAAAGGGGGGGGGGGGGGACACAGAATCCGAAACAGGCTCCAGGCTCGGAGCTGTCAGCACGGAGCCCGACCCGGGGCTCGAACCCACAAACCGCGAGATCACGACCCGCGCCGAAGTCGGACGCTCAACTGACTGAGCCACCCAGGAGCTCCCCCCAAAAACAATTTTTTTTGAAGAAAGGAAATGTTGATCAGAAGACAGCCAGCACTTTAAGTTAAACGTGTGTAGTGAAGTTATGTTGAAACAGGAAAAATAAAGTAGAGGCCACCCTGATTTGGGGTTCCTAGCCCAGAGAGGGGGTGGGGGCTCGCAGGTGGCTTTTTAGGCAAACCCTCTGAGGCTGGACCCCCCTGGCTGCCCGGCCGTCTGAGCACCCAGCTCACCGCCAAGAGGGGTTCTTACTCCAGGTGGCGAGAACATAGCCTTTAACCCCTCACCCACGAGGCCGGTGGGATTACCCCGTTTTACAGATGCAGAGACTGAGGTCAGGAAGATTAAAAGGTCCTTTGGTCCCAACGAGCCTGCTTGAGTCTGCCCTTCCTTCCTTAGAGACTGCGCGCGCCTAAGGAGCTGCCCTGCTTGGCCTGGAACCGGCTGCCTTTGCGTCTGTGCACCTGCCCACACAGCTGAAACTTGACCCCAGAGCATCTGCAGAGAGTGAGGGAAGGACTAGAACATACTAGATCATGCTCTAAAGACCCCTGCGACAAGACCCAGGAAGCTGTGAGCTCAGCCCAGATCCGAAGGTAGGAACCCGGTTAGCAGGGGGTGGGGGGAGGGGCAGCAACTGTTTGCTTATTTGTTTGCTTTTCGACACGTACGAACTGATGCTGTCTGCGGCCGGGACTCCTCTGGAGGTGGAGGCGCAGCAGTGAACAAGGCAGAGAGAGAGGGAGGCAACCCGGGTAGAGTGACGGAGAGACTTGAAGGGAGGGGAGGGCCAGGGGGCTGCTTCAGGCAGTCAAGGGGGGGCTCCTCGGAGGAGGCAGCGCTCCGGCTGGAACCAGAGTGAGAGGAAGGAGCTACCTGTCCCACCCTGTGATGATCTGACGTGGGGATGGAGGGACCAGCGCAGGCAGAGGCCTGACGTTTGGGGAGCACCTGCCTGAGACTTTTTTACCAGCTTCATTGAGCTGTAATTCACATTTAATTCAGCACAGAGCCATGAGAGCCATGAGATCACGACCTCAGCGGAAATCAAGTCGACCACTTAACCAACTGCGCCACCCAGGCGTCCCTTGTGTCTGGCTTCTTTCGGTTAGCATAAACATCCTTAAAGTTCATCCCTGCTGGACCATGTCAGCCCTGCCCTCCTGTTTGTGACTAATCATTCCATCGTGTGTATGTGGGACCTTCTGTTGATCCGTTTGTCTGTTGATGGGCATTGGGGTCGTTTCCACCTTTGGGCCCTGCTGATCATGCTGCCGTGAACATTCCCGCCCACGTTTCTGTGTGCGCATACAGCCTGGGCATGTGTCGTGCATTCTGTCATCTGATGCCCAGGGCGCCTCTCTTGGTTGGGGGGGAGGTCTTTCCCCCATTATAAGGTGAGGGCGTGGGTGACCTGTGGTCAAGTGCGGGCCTCTGTGCATGTCAAGCCCAGAACCACCCACCTGCAGCGTGCTTTTGACCGTGACCCCTCGGCGCCCCTAGCCGAGCTTAGCAGGTGCGAGACAGTCGGGGGCCTAGAGTGGCCGGGTCAGGGGCAAGGAGGAGACACAGCCACTCAGGGCTCAAAGGCCCCAGTGAGAAGCTTGGAGTCCCTTTTAAGGGAGAATGGGAAATCGTGGGACATTGTTGAGCAGAGAGTGATGTGGTGTGATTGGTGCTTTTAAAAGGTGACTTTTGTTGTTACGTAGAGGACGGTCATGAGGGTGGGGGCTCGAGGGACGGCGGGTGGAGTGTTCGGGAGGCTGCCTGTGGTCCTTCGGGTGAGAGGTGGAGATGGAGGGGACGGACAGACTCGGGACAAACGTGGCTGCTGTCACCCTCTGTCACACGTCGGCCCCACATGCCCTTACCCGGAGGGCTCCCGCGTGACTCCCCACGTCCGTGCACAGCCGGGGTCAGCCCCGCTGTATCAGCAGGTGGATGTGGCGCCCCTGGCCTTACAGGAGGGGAGGAGAAACCAAACCCGCTCTAGCAGCTTCGGGAAGTGGGGAGAGAAAGTAGCCGCAGATTTTAGCCAGGAAAAGGGCAGAGTGAGGGATGAAAGGGAGAGAAGAGAACAGGCAGAGGGCCTTGATTCTGGTGGAGTCAAAGGGGAAGTGGGGGCTGGTGACCAAAGTGAGAGTAGAAAAGCCCCAGATGGGGGCGGAGTCAGTAAATTGCCACCTCCTTCTGGCAAGGCCATTTCCCAAGATCCATTGATATTCAAGATGAACTTACTCTTCAACCCAGCAACTCCACTTCTGGAAGTTTGTCTTGGGTTAGTGCTGGGACAAGGACCCGGTCTGGGTCTAGGCAGGGGTGTCGGTGAGCACCAGGCACAAGTCCAAAATGCCGAAAACACCCTCAGCAGCCATCAGTCTGGAATTGGTTTAATCTTGGTATGTTCCACTCAATGAAATCTTGGTAGTCACTCAATGAAATCTAGGGGCGCTGGTGTGGGTCGGTGGGTTAAGTGTGACCAACTCTTGATTTCGGCTCGGTCGTGATCTCACGGTTCGTGAGTTCAAGCCCCATGTCGGGCTCTGCGCTGATCCTGCTCGGGGATTCTCTATCTCCCTGTCTCTGTGCCCCACCCCACCCCCCACTGTCCTTCAAATAGATAAACATTTTTTAAGAAAAGAAAAAGAAGGGACACCTGGGTGGCTCGGTCGGTTAGGCGTCCAACTTCAGCTCAGGTCATGATCTCACGGTTTGTGAGTTCGAGCTCCGCCCCACGTCAGGCTCTGTGGGGACAGCTCAGAGCCTGGAGCCTGCTTCAGATTCTGTGTCTCCCTCTCTCTCTGCCCCTCCCCCACTCACACTGTCTCTGTGTCTCAAGAATAAATACACGTTAAAAACAAGAAAAATAGGGTAGCTCTGTGTGCATTGATGGGACAAGACGCACACACTATGGAAGAAAAGTTGTGGCAGGAGCGTGTGTAGAACCCAAGTATGTGTGTCCTTTTCCAGCTGCAAAGAGGCTGTTTGGTGGCAGGTGGGGTGACAGGCAGGCCATGAGCTCACTGTCTGCTTTATAGGTCTTCTGGGTCTGAGCACATGTCACTTTTATGGTTAGGATATAGCGTTTTTCCTCCGTGAAAAGAGAGAAGTACCAGACAGGTGGCAATTTCAGTTACCTTTGAAAAAGGAACCAGGCAGCCCAGGGGACAGGAACCAGCACGGTGGCTTTCTCTCTATCTGCAATCAGGCCGCGCAGCCACTTCCTTGCTAGAAACCCAGAAAGCACCTGCTCCCCGCACAGCTGTGGACCTCTTCTTTGTGGCCAGCGCACTGGGTGGCCCCGGAGCCTTCTCCTGGTCCTCCCCCAGGCCCTGCCCCGAGATCAAAGGCAGGGCTCGGGGTCCCAAGAAGATGCCCTCTGGCCCCTGGCCTACTTTGACCAGGCTGACGAGGCGGCCAAGGTCACCTGGCAGCTCAGTCCTTTGCCCTCAGGCTCCTTTCTGGGTGTGGTCCTGCAGTGGGAGGAGGTGGAAAGGTGGGGATTTCTCAGGCCCCGGCCGGCCTGGAATGCAAACGAAGGACGAAGGGCGGAAATAGACCTTCTTGCAATAATACCCCACCCAGGTCAGATTCGGTCTCTTGTGGCGAGGTTTAGACCCCAGAGTTAGTCAGGCCTGACCTGGGCCACCTGCCCAGTCCCCGGTCCCCTCCTGTCTTGCCACCTCTCGACACACTCGTGCCCCCCTCCCTGTTTCTATTCCAGCCACGCTGCCCCCCTGCCCGCCATGGCCTCCGCTGACAAGAATGGCGAGAGCGTCTCCTCCGTGTCCAGCAGCCGCCTGCAGAGCCGGAAGCCGCCCAATCTGTCCATCACCATCCCTCCACCCGAGACCGCGGCCCCTGGCGAGCAGGCCAGCATGCTGCCCCAGGTAAAGGGACAGGTGAGGGGGCAGCCTGGAGGCTCGCCGCCCTGCCCCAGACAACAGCCGTGCCCACACGGCACTGTTCGGGCGGAGGAGGCCCCTTCTGCCTGAGCCCCAGCTGCCTGTGTAGCCCCTGACTTAGGCCTGTGCCCCCTCCTGCCTTTCCAGATGTCACAGTGAGCGGGCCCCGAGCGCAGGTGCCGGGTCTCCGGTGATCGCTGTGGGTCTCCCGGTGGGATGTGTGGTCCTGAGAAAGCCTCCCGGTTCCACCCAGGACTGGCTGTTTCCCTTTCTGTCTGGGCCCCGCCACGCCACTCCGCCCAGGGGCGAGGGCTGTCACACTTGGGGGAAGGGGCCCCCGCGCTGGGCATCAGCAGCCTGACCCCGCGGCGCCTGGCTCCCGTGGAGAATGGAAATGAGCAACGTTTCCAACAGGCTGGACCAGCGCTCCATAAAGGGCTCATTGAGAGCAGGCTTGAAACAGTGTCCTGGGGCATAAAGGGGTGCTGTGTTGGTGCCACCCACTCACCCCGGGGGGCTCTTCCTCCTACAGGGAACCAGGAGCTAGGAAATCACGCTGGGGGTCGCTGAAGAGTTAAAAGATGGCGACTTTACATTTGGAAGGAAAGCAGCTCAGGGCGTGTAAATTGGGGGTGAGGCTTGTTCTCCGCCAAAAAGGAGCCAGCCCAGTCCCAGCCTGTCCTCCCACAGAGGCCCAGGAACCCAGCCTACGTGAAGAGTGTCAGCCTCCAGGAGCCACGGGGACGATGGCAGGAGGGCAGCTCAGAGAAGCGCCCAGGCTTCCGCCGCCAGGCCTCCCTGTCCCAGAGCATTCGAAAGTGAGCACCCTTCCCGCCCCCCGTGGCCGGCAGCCCTACGGACCTTCTCCGGGCCTGGCCCCTGGGTCCCCTTCCTAGAAGGAGCGGCCCTCCCTGCAGGGCTGGAACGTGAGAATCCGTTAACACCGTGTTCCGGGGGGGGAAACTGAGGCCCCAGGGCAATGTGTGCCTTGTAGAAAGTCACAGGGTGGAGCCTGCGGGCGTGGGTCAAGGAGCGGGGTGGGGGGGAGGCACCGGCCCACAGAGTGGCTCCCGGAGGCCTGCCCACCCCTTTTAGCTGGTCATTGGGTACCAACCCAGGGGCAAAAGGGGGGAGCCGATCTGTCCCCCTCCACTGCACACACACGTGCCTTGTCGCCTGTCGTCCCCTGCCCACACATGCTGTCACCTCCCACGTCCCCTCCCCTGCACCCAAGCGCACGGCACCCTGCCACCCTGCGTCCCCCCTGCACGTGCCCTGGCCCGCGTTGGTCTTCGTCCCCGCGGCGTGCCCACCCCCGCGGCGCTCTCGGCTCCCGCAGGGGCACGGCCCAGTGGTTCGGGGTCAGCGGCGACTGGGAGGTGAAGCGGCAGCATTGGCAACGCAGGAGCCTGCACCACTGCAGCGTCCGCTACGGCCGCCTCAAGGCCTCGTGCCAGCGGGACCTGGAGCTCCCCAGCCAGGAGGTGCCATCCTTCCAGGGCACCGAGTCTCCAAAACCCTGCAAGATGCCCAAGGTGGGTTTGGGGGGGAGGGAGGGGCGGCGGCAGTGGCAGGGGACACCCCAGGGGCCCGACCTGCTCCCTCCCTCCCTCCCTCCCTCTCTTCCAGATTGTGGATCCACTGGCCCGAGGACGGGCGTTCCGCCACCCGGACGAGGTGGACAGGCCCCATGCCCCACACCCGCCCCTGACCCCTGGGGTCCTGTCCCTCACATCCTTCACCAGCGTCCGCTCTGGCTACTCCCACCTGCCCCGCCGCAAGAGGATGTCTGTGGCCCACATGAGCTTTCAGGCTGCCGCCGCCCTCCTCAAGGTGAAGATGCCTCTGCCCGGCCCCCGCCGCCCCTCCCTCCCTCTCTGTTCCCCCCAGAGCATCCCCCAAGAGCTCACCTGGGCGCATCCCTCTGTGCCAAGGGCAGCGGATGCATGAGGTTACCCGGCAGAGAGGCCCGGGGCCTGGCCCATGGCCTTCCAGCCCCAGCGCTCCAGGATTTGGGAAGCCGGGTTCTGCACCGACACGGGCTGGGCAAGTCGGAAGTGACATGTGCAGTCAGTTCACCCGAGTTTACTCGGCCCCTATGATGTGCTGGGCACGGGGGCTGCAGAGTGACAGGAGCCAGTGTCCCTGCCCTGGGAGAGCCCCCAGTCCCGAGGGGGCAGTTGTCACTAGTCAGTGTGATAAGTGCCGGGGTCGGTGCAGGAGAGGGGCTCGTGTCAGGGAAGCCACTTGAGCTGAGCCCAGAAAAATAAGGAGAAGTTCCCCAAAAGAGGAATAGCTTTCTCAGCAGAGGGAAGGGCCCACGCAGAGGCCCGGAGGTAGGAGGGGGCGTGGCACGTGGGGGTCAGAGAGGGGGGGCAGGGGCACGGTGTGCCGTGCCGCGGAGCTGGGGCTGGGGGAGATGGCCCGAGTTTTGGGGAGTAAGGGTGCGGGACGAGTGGTGGCGAGCTAGCTGCCCAAGCCAGAGGGCAGGACGTCAGCAGGGAGAGGAAAACGGCCAACTGCGGAGAGAGCGCTACGTTCAGGGCTATGGAAGATGGTGCCCTGTCTCCGGCCACGCTCTGCCCAGGGAGGATGGGCTTGACAGTCCCTTTGGAGGGGGGGCCTGATGCCCGTGCCTCTGCCCTGTCACAGGGGCGCTCCGTGCTGGATGCCACGGGACAGCGGTGCCGGGTGATCAAACGCAGCTTTGCCTACCCCAGCTTCCTGGAGGAGGACGTGGTCGATGGGGCAGACACATTTGACTCCTCATTTTTTAGTAAGGCAAGCATGGGGTGTGGGCCTCGGGAATAGGGTACGGGGTGGCCTGGGAGTTAGGACTGGTGACCTGGCCTTGATCGTGCGCTGCCAGGAGCCCCTGACAGGTCCAAGGGCCCCCTGGTTGGAGGGATATGCTGCCTTGCGGAGCTCCTGGGCCCCTGTCTCTCCGTCAGGGACCTGGCGGGGCAGGTGCCAACGGGGAAATCATTGCGAGGGCTCCCAGGCACATGCCCTGCACCTCCCTCCCCAAGAGCCTGTCCCGCTTTGTTCTGTCCTTGGATTGAGCTGTTGGGAGCAGTATTTGGGACAGTGACTCCTCACACTGTCTTTCTCTGTGTCCCCCGCTCCACCCCACCCCAGGAAGAAATGAGCTCCATGCCCGACGATGTGTTTGAGTCTCCCCCGCTCTCTGCCAGCTACTTCCGGGGGATCCCACGCTCGGCCTCCCCGGTCTCCCCCGATGGGGTGCAGGTCCCCCTGTGAGTTCTGGGCAGCCTTCCTCCAAGCGGAGGGAAGTGGTGCAGTGGGGAAGGGCTCCCCCAGCCCACAGCAGGTCCCTCCCGGGGCCCCCTTCTGGGATGTGCAGGGGGGTGGGGGGGAAGGGGCAGCAGGCTGAGAGCCCTCCCCCACCAGGAAGGACTCGGGCCGAGCCCCGGCGCCCGGGGCCAGGCGCAGCAGGCGCATCGCCTCCAAGGTGAAGCACTTTGCCTTTGACCGCAAGAGGCGGCACTACGGCCTGGGCGTGGTGGGCAACTGGCTGAACCGCAGCTACCGCCGCAGCATCAGCAGCACCGTGCAGCGCCAGCTGGAGAGCTTCGACAGCCACCGGTGAGCCGCGAGGCGGCCGGCTCCGGGCGTTGTGGGCGGCGTCCCCGCTCTCAGGTGCAGGCAGAGGGCAGGAGGGCCGAGGGCCACCCCGGGAGGTCTGGGAGCTTCCGGCTTCCCCAGGACCCTCGCCTGCAGCAGCCCCCTTACTCACTGAGCCGGCATTTGGCGAGCGCCCCCTGCGGGCGAGGACAGCAGGGACGAGTCCCCGGGGTTGCCCTGCGAGCATGTGCGTCACCGGGGAGGGGTCCCCGGGCGCTTTGCTGCCTCTTCCCCCTCCCTGCTTCCTCGGCCTGGATCCTCAGCCTGGCTCCCGAAAGCAGTGAGTCGACAAGCGTTCGTTGAGTGCTATCCCCCACTGGCCCCAGAACAGCTCCGACAGGAGAGACCGGGAGGGCCCGGTGGGCCAGAGGGACGGTCAGAACCTTGGACTATGAGTGAGGGGAGCGTGGGGCAGGATGTGCACAGAGACCTTGGGGGAAATGAGAGGATTGGAGGAGGGCAGTCCTCCCAGTGTGCGATGGGCAGTGACCTGACAGACATTAAACCCCGATTATAAATAAGTAATAACAAGGATAGCAAGCGTCCCAAGGAGGACGGAGAATGAGAGTGAACTGGTGAGGAGGGGTGCAGCCGGCGTGAGCAGGAGTTAGCCGGGTAAAGAGAGATGTGAAGAGCATTTCTGACAAAAGAGGCACCGTGTGCAAAGGCCCTGGGGCCGCGAGGATTGTGGTTTGTTCCAGGGACTGTAAGAGAAGAATGTGGGTGGGCACAGTAAGGCCTTGCAGCCAGCAGGAGGGGGCGATGTTGGACTTAATTCCAAGGTGGCAGGAAGCCATCTAAGGGTTTTAAGCAGGGAGAGACATGTTGGAGTGCATTTTTTTTTAACGCGTATTTATTTTTGAGAGAGAGAGAGAGAGCAAGTGGGGGAGGGGCAGAGGGATACAGAGGACCCGTGCTGATAGCAGAGAGCCCGATGCGGGGCTCGAACTCACGAACCGTGAGATCGTGACCTGAGCTGAAGTCGGACGCTTAACCGACTGACCCACCCAGGCGCCCCCTGTAGGGGCTGTGATGTCACTGTGACGAAGGATGAGTTGGAGGGGAATAGAAGGGGAGCTGATGGGGGACGGGCTCCACAGGCTGAGGGATGGGATGTGGGTTCGGCTCCGCTGACCCCAGGCTTGTGTCCCCAGGCCCTACTTCACCTACTGGCTGACCTTCGTCCACATCATCATCACGCTGCTGGTGATCTGCACGTATGGCATTGCACCCGTGGGCTTTGCCCAGCACGTCACCACCCAGCTGGTGAGCCAGGCTAAGTTAGGGGTGCTCCGCTCCGGGGGTCCCACCCGCCCAAGAGGCATCAAGCGTCGTCGGCCACCGAATCCCTCCCGTGGCCACAACCTGGCCCGTGCAGGAGGGTGCTCTGGGCTCACCACAGCTTCACCCCTCAGCCCTACCCTGGCATGGGGAACCCCCTGACCGCCCTCCCTCTGCCCCTGCCCCAGGTGCTCAGGAACAAAGGTGTGTATGAGAGCGTGAAGTACATCCAGCAGGAGAACTTCTGGATCGGCCCCAGCTCGGTGAGGGGCCCGGCGGGTGGGACAGCACCACAGCAGGAAGGCCCTGGGCCCCGTCACCCCCAGCTGGGCAGGGGGTCGGCTTGCCCAGGGGACCCCCCCCCCCTCGTCAGGGGGCCCTCAGGGGAGACTCAACAGAGTGGCCAGGTCGGGGCCCACGCTTACTCTCTGCCCTCCCCCAGATCGATTTGATCCACCTGGGAGCCAAGTTCTCGCCCTGCATCCGGAAGGACCAGCAGATCGACCAGCTGGTGCTTCGGGAGCGAGACCTTGAGCGGGACTCGGGCTGCTGTGTCCAGAACGACCACTCGGGCTGCATCCAGACCCAGCGGAAAGACTGCTCGGTAGGGCCGGCCCTCCGCTTGCCCTAGCCTTGGGGAGGGCCCCTGGAGGACCATCCCCTCCCTCCTTCCCGGCCCCACACACCCCTGTACACGGGCCAGCACGGGGAGGGTGCCGACCTCCCCAGAGGAGCGGAAGCCAGGTCTTGGGAACGTCAGCCGGGGGTAGAGGTCTGGGAGATGGGTCTGAGCCCTGGGGACGAGGGGAAGAGCCCCTGTCCTGGAGGCTCCCTTGCCCACTCTCACGGGGACATTCGCCTAGTCGTAACCAACCCTCCTCCGCCCTCCAGGAGACTTTGGCCACTTTTGTCAAGTGGCAGGATGACACGGGCCCCCCCATGGACAAGTCTGATCTGGGCCAGAGGCGGACATCAGGGGCAGTGTGCCATCAGGACCCCAGGTACGGTCCCAGGGTGGCCCACCGCTGGGCCACCCATGACAAGACGGCCTTGCGTATCCTGCCCCGGGCTCCTGCAGGGATGTTGGAGGGGAGTGTGGCAGGCTGGGGGGCGGGGCACAGCTCCTCATTTTGCCCCCTCTCACCCCTGCCTCCAGAACCTGTGAGGAGCCAGCCTCTAGCGGCGCCCACATCTGGCCCGACGACATCACCAAGTGGCCAGTGAGTGTCCGGGGTGGAGCATGGTCTAGCAAGGGCAGGGAGGGGGTGCCTGCCGCTGCCCGGGCCCAACCCGGTGTCCGTCCCGGCAGATCTGCACGGAGCAGGCCAAGAGTAACCGCACGGGCTTCCTGCACATGGACTGCCAGATCAAGGGCCGCCCGTGCTGCATCGGCACCAAGGGCAGGTGAGCCAGCCCGGGCACTCTGCCCCGGGCACCCCGCCCAGAGCTTCCTCTCATCCTCTGGCACCACCCGCCACCCCGGGCCAGTGTCCTCCCTACCTGGTGACTCTGGGGTCACCCGTGGCAAGGGAGCTTGCCCCGGAGCTGTGGTCCCCGCAGAGCGGCACCCCCTTCCCGCCAGCGATGCCTGCTGTGGCCAGGCCTTGAGCAGCAGGTGAACGGGCAGGAGTCCTCAGGGCCCTGACGCATCCCCTGGCCTCCTTGTCCCCCCAGCTGTGAGATCACCACCCGGGAATACTGTGAATTCATGCACGGCTATTTCCACGAAGAGGCAACGCTCTGCTCCCAGGTGAGGCAGGGCCTGGCGGGGCCCTGAGCGTAAGGAGGTGAGCGCCGCAGCCTCCTGGAGCTGGCCTCGTGCGTTCCCTCCCGCAGCAGGTACCCCGCTCTGCCCCCCCCACGTCAGGGCCAGCTGGGTCGAGGGCACTGACCTCCACGCGCTTGCCCCCAGGTGCACTGCTTGGACAAGGTGTGTGGGCTGCTGCCCTTCCTCAACCCCGAGGTCCCAGATCAGTTCTACAGGCTCTGGCTGTCTCTGTTCCTCCACGCTGGGTAAAAGGCCCCTCGCTGCCCGCCCCTCCCCGCCAGGCCCCTGTGATGTCTGCCCGCCCCCGCCCCCCAGACCCCCGGAGGAGGGCTCCCGGGCCAGCGCGCAGCCGCCACGAGCCTCCAGACCCCGCTGCCCCTGCAGTGCCTGGCTGGCAGCCGCAGGCAGAGGCGAGGCGGGACGGCTGATGCCTGGTGCGCCCCCCTCCCCAGCGTGGTGCACTGCTTCGTGTCTGTGGTCTTCCAAATGACCATCCTGCGGGACCTGGAGAAGCTGGCCGGCTGGCACCGCATCGCCATCATCTTTATCCTCAGCGGCATCACCGGCAACCTCGCCAGTGCCCTCTTCCTCCCCTACCGGGCGGAGGTAGGCACTCGGAGGGGCAGGGCAGGGGGCGGGGCCGGCTCTGCTGCTCCCCCACCCCCACCCCCACCCCCCCACTGGCTCTGCCACAGGGACACACGGCGCCCTCCCACGCCAGGTTCAACAGCAGATGGACAGCTAAGCTGTGGGCTTAGTGGCCGATCCCCTAATCCCCGGGTGCAGGGGACAGCACTGCCCCCGGGTCATGCTCAGGCATCCCTTCCGACTTTCCCAGATCTTGTCCCTCCTTTTGTTCACCTCTGCTTCGTTTCTCTTTGTGACCGCGACCCTGCCTGCCTACCTGCCTGTCACATAACTGTGGGTTGAGCTATATGGAATCACCAACGCCCAGCCACTCTAGACTCACGGAAACGGCGAGTTTTTTGATTGATTCAGTCTAACACTGTTGGCTCGCTCAGGGTCTGTCTGTCCCGCCGTTCGCTGCCTGGAGTGGGCTTGTCTGTCGCGTTGATTGCACTGACTGCCCACTGGGCCCGTAGTAGGCCCTCAGGGTTTGCAGAAAACGTGGGTGCCGCAAGCCCAGCTGTGGCCCAGCTGCTGCGGCTGCTCCCTGACCCCGTCCCCGCCCCCACCCCAGGTTCAGGGTCCCCGCGCCTGGGAGGAGCCCACCCATAGGCTGACCCGGGTCCCCGGGGGCTCCGGGCTTCCCCCCGGGGCGCCTGGAAATGACCCTTCTCCCCTCCCCCTCCCGCCCCAGGTGGGCCCGGCCGGGTCGCAGTTCGGCCTCCTCGCCTGCCTCTTCGTGGAGCTCTTTCAGAGCTGGCAGCTGCTGGAGCGGCCCTGGAAGGCCTTCCTCAACCTGTCGGCCATCGTACTCTTCCTGTTCGTCTGCGGCCTCCTGCCCTGGATCGACAACATCGCCCACATCTTCGGCTTCCTCAGCGGCCTGCTGCTGGCCTTCGCCTTCCTGCCCTACATCACCTTCGGCACCAGCGACAAGTACCGCAAGAGGGCCCTCATCCTGGTCTCGCTGCTGGTCTTCGCCGGCCTCTTCGCCTCTCTGGTCATCTGGCTCTACGTCCACCCCGTGCACTGGCCCTGGATTGAGTACCTCACCTGCTTCCCCTTCACCAGCCGCTTCTGCGAGAAGTACGAGCTGGACCAGGTGCTGCACTGACCCCCCTGCCCCCCGGGCGGGGCATCGCTGCTGCTCACGGGGCGCTGAGGGCCCGGGGCCCGGGGCCCGGGGTCCGGGCCGGGCTGCAGAGCGCCCCCTCCCCCGCGCTCCGGAGACCCACTGCCAGGGGCCCGGGCCCTCCCTCCACCAGGCGAGACGGTCACAAAGGCGGGTTCCCCCGGGGCAGCGAGGCGCCCCCTTCCTCAGGCTGGGGACACTCCGCGCACGGGCTTCTCTGCAGCTCAGGGGCTCAGGGCCATGCCTGCCCGTCGCTCCCCTGCTGGTGGGACCACTGCCTAGGAGTGGGCTTCTTTCTTTCCCAAGGTCCTCAGGCTTCGCCCGTCACCCCCCTCAGCCTCTGCTGGTGCCCCCCGGCCACACACACACACACACACACACACACACCACATTGCTGTGAGCGTGCCCTTACTGGGACGTGGCCAGGGTTCCCACGCCTGCCTCAACATGCCAGCCCTCCTTCCTGTTTCTCCTCCCCTCTCTGCCCTAAGAGCCCAGGCCCCTCGTTCATCGGTAGCCTGGTGAGCCTGCCCTTAACGCTCCTGGAGCAGACTTGTGGGAAGGGCTTTGCCACGGTCTGGGGCCGAAAAGAGCAACGAGGCACAGCTGGGCTGGGAAGCTGAGAGCTTGTTCCGAGCAGACAGAGGCTGTCCCCTCTGTGTCCCTCTTGGCCCTCCCTCGGAGTCAGTGTTCTGCCTCATGGGGCTGGCTTCGAGAAGGCCGGCCCTACTCCACTCTGCCTCACTCCTGTCCGAGTTGGGGCGGGGACTGGGCTACTCACTCCTGCCCGAGTTGGGGTGGGTTCCCCAGGGGTTGCCCAAGGCTCGGTCAGACCCATTTTTTACTGGTTTATATTAAGGTTCTAATTTTTAAAAGTAACGCTAACTTTATATGGATGATGTCTCAAATGTATTAAATGATACTCTTTAGAAGTAACAGCTTTTGACCCGAGGGGCTCTAGCAGAGTGAAAGCTGGAACTTTATTTTGGGGTGCGGGGCCAGCCACGAGCTCAGGGGCGGGGCCTCGGCCTAAAGGGATGGCGGAAAACTTGTGGGGGAATTGGTTGGGCCAGAAACCAGGTTTGGGGTCCCAGGGGGTCCCTTGAGAGGGCCGGGTTAAATGCCTGGAGCCCAGGGGCGGTGAGGGTCTGGCTGCCCCTGGCAGAGACGGTGCGGGGAAGGCACAGCCCTCGTCCGTTCACTGGGCCCCACCCACAGCCCTGACCCCACATCAAGGAGCCACGTGGGAAGTGATGAGAGGACCCAGGGGGTCCGAGGCCAGGGGTGGGGGGCCCAGGGGCTGAGCTAGGAGGTAGCCTCTGCTCTTTCCTCATCCCAGCTACCCCTCATTCCGGGGCAGAGGATGAGAAAGGGGCTCCATGAGGCTGGGGAGGGTAAGGGCTTTCGGAGCACCAGGCCCAACCCACAGGGACAACGATGCTGCCTGCCCAGAGGGCCCCCCATTGATTCCCGAGAATGAAGGAGTGGCTGAGGTGGGTCGCAAGACACCTCCTGCTGTCCCCGGTTATCAACCACTCCCCACCTCTGGCACAATTTGGAATGTGTGTTGGGGGGGGGGGGGAGGGGTGGTCCAGAGAGCCTCACAAGGATAGGCTGGGAAGTGTATCATCCAAGCTTGCTGGGCAGCTGGGTTGGGGAGAGAACGGGAAATTGGGGCCGGGTAGGAGCCCCCAGGTTGGGGGGGGGGTGCGGGGAGCAGTGACTTCAGGAGCCGCTGTTCCTACGCCGGGAGGCATGGTCCCACATGGAGCGCTGCAGCTCCTTGAAGGTGAGCGAGCCCAGGGTGATGGCGCATGGGCCCACGAGGCGGAAGCCGAATGTCTGGTAGAAGGGCACCAGCGCATCCTCACACATGAGCACGGCCCGGCGCACTGCTGGCTGCCTCCCCAGGTGGTGCAGGAACCGCCACATCAGGATGGAGCCCTTGCCTTGTCCCCGGAAAGTGTGGTGCACGGCCAGGGCGCGTAGGTGGGCGGTGTGGCCCCCGGGCCGGTGCAGCGTCATCGACTCCTGGGAACGGGCAAGGGATGTGAGTCCAGGGCATCTCCGTCGATACCTGCCTCCCCAGCTAGCCCCGCTGGCCGAGCAAGCGTCTCTCGAGTGCCTCCAATCGGGGCTCCATTCCTACCCAAGGAGGGCCCCAAACTGGGAGCTGTACCCTCCAAAGAGGTGGGTCCTTTTGACCCGGGAGAGGCCCAGAGGAGGAAATCACAGCCCAGGGGCGCCTGCCCTCACCTGAGTGAGTCTCTCCTGGTCCCAAAGCGAGCCGATGATGAAAGCCACAAGGCGGCCCTCCTGGAACCAGCCCATGGACAGCTCTGGACACAGGGTCAGGAAGTGCTTGATCTCCTCCAGATACAAGGGGCAGATGCCCAGGACAGAGATGAAGGCTGCAAGGGGAGGTACGGCGTGTGACTCAGCGGTCACCATGCCACGTGCCACTGGCCACCGAGCATCTGCTCAGAAGCCCAGGTGTGCTTTCCCACTCCCCACCCCTCCCCCATAGGAAAGTGGGATTCGGGGCCCTTCCCATCCCCACACACACGCACACACACACACACACACACTCGGTCTGATACTCTGGGGGCCCAGCCACCAAGGACAGGGGCTCCTCCCCATGGACAGACGCGTCAGCGTCCAGACCCTGTGCGGGGCCCACTCACCTTCACGCTCAATCTCAAACACGCTGGCAGCATCCTCCGGGGTGAGGCAGCGGAACTCGTTGGCGGGAAGCGTATGACGCCGCTGGCGGCCTGGGGCCTTTGGGGTCTCCGGCTGCAGCTGCGAGGCCTCGGGCTCCAGCGGGTACGTGCTCTGTGTGGACATCCTAGATGCTGGTGCCTCCCCGGGTGCCCCAGCTTCAGAAGTGGCCTTCGTGGCCGGAAAGGGTCCTGCGGCACCTATCCGGGAGGAGCGAGGGTCAGGGGTACGGTCCTCCTCTCCGATGGGGGCGGGCCAGGGTGACGGCGCGTCTTGCCTCTTGTGGCCGGACCTGGGGTCAGGTGAGTCCCAAAGCAGACCCTGGGGGCCGTAAACATTGGTGCCCTCTCCCCCCTCTTTCCGTCTCAGACAGAAGTACCCGCGGAACAGCCCTTCCACACCTCCAGATCTGGCCTCACTGCCCGCCAGGGACACCCAGGTCTCAGGAGGCGGTGGGAAGGGTGGGCAGGGCTCTGTGGAGCCTGGGGAGGGGCGGCCACCGACCACTTCTGACACAGTTGGTCTTATCTGCCCAGAAGGAGACTTTCCGGTCCTTTTGGTGAAAAGATACCGTGGCTCCAGCTTTCTAGGCGGGTTCGGCCCTTGGCCCTGGAGCAAAAGGCCCTTAACCAAAGCGGGTTCTCAGGGAACCTTCACATTTACTCTGATGGCCTCAGACTGGACCGTGCACGCATGCGGAAGGCATCAGGAGTGCAGGGGTAGTCTGAGGGAGAAGGGAGCCGGCCTGGGGAGCAGCGAGACCCCTCCCGCCCTGCCCCTGGCTCAGCCGCTGTGCCCCTGTGGCGCCGTGTCTCTCCCAAAATACCCTGGGGATTCTTAGAGGAGGCCATCCTTCCCTTAAAAAGCCCATGGCTTCCATACGTGCCTTGCCGCACCGCCCCCCCCCCCCCCCCCCCCCCCCCCCCCGCCCCCTGCTACTTTTTCTCCCTACATCCAGAAGCCCCAGCCAGGGTAGCTCCTGTTCCTGAAGGCTGGGAGCCAGGAGCAGGGGTCCCACCTACCAGCACCCTCAGCAGGGGCCCAGTGTTCCCACCACAGAGCCGATCACCCCGGAGGTAGTCCGCAGGCACAGGAGCCGGGGCGGGGGGGAATCTGGGACGCCCCCTCGGTGCGCGGCTCGCCTGTTGCAGCAGGCGTCACTGGGGAACATGGGATGTTCTCACCGGTTTATAATCCCTAAGCCAGCAGGGCTGTGTGGCTCCGTGCCCTGTCTCTGCCTGTCAGACATCAGCGTGACATATTGGATGCACAAGGGATTACAGTGATTGATGAAGGCCCCAGGGAGGGGCGGGGGGAGGGGCGGGGAGAGCACAGGGCTAAAACCTCAGGGCTCCAGCTCTAATCCCCGCCCTGGCTCTGCCCGGCTGGGACAGGCATTCACCCTTCGTGCTCCGGAGGCTTGGGCAAGCCCACCCCCGAGGGTCCTTTCAGCTTCTGCAGGCTGGGAGTGCTACCATTTGTGGTGGGCTGGGCCTCAGGTACTAGTGGCCTTTAATCCACCTGACAGGCCTGCCCAGTATTAACCCCATTTTATAGAGAAGGGAACAGAGGCTCAGAGAGGTTGAAGAACCTGCTTAGAGCCTCCCAGCAAGTCGCGGAGGCCAGAAAGGCAACCCCAGGCTGTCTCCCTGTGTCACGCAATTACAGGGTGTGTGTTGATTTTCCACATGACGGATCTGCGCCTTCACACTCCTACTGACCGTCAATCAGACTGTGTCCTCAGATCAGGGTCTCCCAAAGCGAGGGGAGCCAGTGGGTGTGCCGTTGGCCTTGGGAGGAAATGCCCCGATCTCAGGGAGCCTGGAGAGGCAGGCAGGGCTGGAGGCAGCCGTATTCAGACCTTGCCGGGGAGACGGAGACAAGCCACTGATCACCAGACACACGCCTCTACGTCCTGCCCTCATAAATTACCCCCTCCATGTATATAACCAGCCTACCTCTTTCCGGAGCACTCTGAGGAAAAGACCCAGGTCCAGAAGTAAGAGTCAAAGCCCCACGCTCACCGCTCGCTCATCACCTGTCACAAAAACCAGCCTCAACAAGCAAGAGGTCCTTAGTGACTCGTGCCCCCCTGCCATCACCCTGGCGATGCCCTGTCTACCCGCCACAGAAGGAGGGCCTGCTCTTGCCATGGTCCCGGAGCTCTGCCTACGTGGCTCTGACATCGGGGTCCCCAGACCAGCCCAGATGCCCCCCGCACCCACACTCCTATCTGTGGGATCCCTTCCTCCCGGGGCCTCTCTGCTGTGTGAGGCCCAGCAGAACCCCCAGAGCTTAACGTGCCCCCCACCCCAACTGCTACCAGGCATTTCCTGTCTTTCCCCTTCTGGGGGCCCACGACGGACCTCTCGGGACCGCCCAGAAGACCTCCTCACGCTTGGCTTTCGGGCCTGGTTGGGAAGACAGGTCCAGGACCGGGGCTGGGCACCTCTACCTCCAACCTCAAGGTCTCAGGAAAGGTCTTCTCTGTCCTTCTTAGACCCCGTGGCTCCACCGCGCCCCCTCATGCCCGTCGCCACCGCCCAGAGCCACCAGAGAAGAGCAGGCTATCGAATCTGCCTCTCTTTTGATTGACCACTGTATGGCCCTATTCTTTCTGGAAAACACCTCTAGACACATGGAACCTCAGAGACGAAGACAGGACATTATACAAAACATGGCTGAGCTGGGGGACCCGATCCCCCAAGGGGGCAGGGGAGGGAAAGGGAGGGTGAGCTGTCCCCATCAACTGAAGAACCTGACAGTATGCCATCAGCGATGAGAGGGAAAGAGATGGGTGACGGACACACGGGGGTGACGGAGACAGAGAAGGACGCCTCTGTAGTGAAATTAAGAGAAAGGTCAAGAGTGACTGCATTTGTCTCTAGTCCCAGCCTTGCTGAGTGATGATCTCTGGAGGCCTGTCGGAACACCAACCGCTTCCGGACCTCGGGGTGTCCTTCCCCACGAGGAGCTGTCATCAAATTCATCTGACCAACCGAGTGGCCTCAAGGGATGTACCTTGTGAATAAGGGTGCCAGATTTAGCAAATAAAAATGCAGGAAGCCCTGTGAGACTCAAATTTCAGGTAAACGACTTTTTTTTTTTTTTAGGATTTTATTTTTGTTTTTATTTTTACTTTTTCTTGGTGCAAAAAGGTGATTTTGTCACAGCATGGGGACAGGACCCCGTGGGCAGAAAGAGCTGCCTAAAGTTGTTACTTTTAGGTAATCTCTACACCCAAACCTAGGGCTCGAACTCACAACCCTGAGATTAAGAGTCGCGCATTCCACTGACTGAGACAGCCAGGTGCCCCACAAATAACTTATTTTTAAGTTTATTTATTTATTTTGAGAGAGAGAGAGAGAGAGAGAGAGAGAGAGAGAAAGGACCAGCAGGGGAGGGGCAGAGAGGGGGGAGGCAGAGGATCCAAAGCAGGCTCTGTGCGACAGCAGAGAGCCCCGCACAGGGCCGAACTCACAAACTGGGAGATCATGACCTGAGCCAAAGTCGGACACTTAACCAGCTGAGCCCCCCAGGCGCCCCATCCCCACGACAAATTTTCTTAAGTATAAGTCTGTCCCCTGCAATATTTGGGACACACCTACACTAAAAAATTGTTGATCCAAAATTCTGATTTCCACCTGAAACTCATGCGACATTTAGGTCAACTCTGTTCAAAGTTAAAAATAGATTTTTTTAAAAAATTCTGATTTTATTGGGCATCCTGTGTTTTATCTGGCTACTCTGTCTGTGAGATCTGAGAAAGGGAGTGGTCAGCACAGGCCGGGGAAGGGGCAGTGAGGGAACCAGGAAGAATTGCGTGCCTGCACAGGGCACAGGGAAGAAGGTGTCCGAGCCTCGGGCAGGGCTGAAGTCCTTGTGTACATCATGGTGTGATGTCGCTAGCCATTACTGTGACCGATCCAACTCCCCCGGCTTCAAAGCAGGGCTCCCGTGCCTGGCTGCACCTTGAAATCATCTGGGAGCTTTAAAAAATTCCAAGCACTGTGTCACCTCCCCAGAGATTCTCATTTTAAGTTCTGGGGTAGGGCCTCGGGAGCATAGCTCCTCCCCCAGGGGCTTCCTCTGCGCGGCCGGGCCTGAGAACCACTGTTCAAAGTACACATTCCCCAAGGGGCGCCCGGCTGGCTCCGTCAGCAGAGCATGTGACTCTGGGTCTGTGGGTCATGAGTTCGGGCCCCGCATGTGGTGAGTTTATTTAAAAAAAAAAAAAAAAGGTACATGTTCTCCGAGCTGTAGGTTGGCATCCTGTTTGTCTGCCTTGTGGGGAGAGAGTGTGCCTACCTAGCCATGTGCCCAGAGCAGGGGTTCAAACTTTTGCACCCCTTTGCAAGTGGAGTCTTGGGCAGAGGTCAAGTGTGTAAAACAGATCAAGAGTCCCCACCCCACCCCACCCCCCGACCCTCCTGCAATAGGCCAGAACTGCTGTGAACTCCATGAGGGCCCTGCCAAGATGAGACTGGTCCCAGTAGGGACCCCCTAAGAGAAATGGACTCCCTTCAGAAGCTCAGACTCACCTTAGAGTGCCCTCTGCCCTGAATGGCCCCTGGAACACCGCCCACCCCCCCTGCATGTTCTGAGGCTCTGTCCAGGCTCAGGGGGCAAGAGAAGAGGGCCATCTATGTGACAGGCATCACAGAGGACATCACAGGCTCTCCAACAGCAGAACCAGAGGTGAGCTGCGTATCCGATGGAGTCAGTGTGACCCAGTGTCCTGTGTGGGGACCACTGGCTCAGGGTGCTTCTTTTTAGATCCCCTATTGATATAATTTTGCTCTTTTTTTTTTTAATGTTTATTTTTGAGGGGGGGGGGAGGGACAGAGAGAGAGAAGGAGACACAGAATCTGAAGCAGACGCCAGGCTCTGAGCTGTCAGGACAGAACCCAACACAGGGCTTGAACCCACGAACCAGGAGCTCATGACCTGAGCCGAAGTCGGACGCTTAACTGACTGGACCACCCAGGCGCCCTGGTATAATTTTGCTCTTTGCCAGTCTTCTCGCATTGAGAAGCACCAGCTCCCTTGAAAGGGTCCTGTAACCACTGCTCCCCAGTTCTGACTCTGCCTGTTGGCCTCCAAACCACACTCCTTCTCACTGGATGTCTCCCCCTTAGGGGTGTCGCCCTCACTCCCTCCGGTCTGGTCTCCCAGTCCACCAGACGGGTCTATGTACATGTGAATGGCAGTTATGGGCTGGGCTCCGGTTCTCTCCCACACGGTTCTTTGGTCCCAAGCAAACCATGGGCGATGACTTGGCTTCCTGCGTTAGGGTTCCAGAACATTCTATGATAGTTTGGAGCAAGGCTGTTCAGGGCCCATAGAGACCCCCCCCACCCCCCCACCCCCACACAAGGGTCATGTTACCTAACTCCTCACCTGTCTCAGCCTCACCTCTGACCCAGCTGAGCCCCTATCCCACTAACGATCTGAAGCGGCAAGGATGATGGGTACAGGTGTGGCCATACTCGTGATGGAGTAGACGACGGAGGTCTGGGTACAAAGAGTGTTCTGAGGGGCTGCGTGTTGGCTCAGGAAAGCTAAGGAACGTCCACTCTTTGCGAGGAAGGAGACATTAGCAGGAAGAAAGGAAAAGGATAAAGACATTTCCCAGAGTCCCAGCCATGGGGCAGTCAGCAACGTCAAGTGCAGCCAGAATGGAGAAGAGATCTCAGATGCTCTTAACACGGAGGCCCCTGGGGGCCTTGAAGTCTTTCAGAAGAGAGGGGTGGGGAGGTGTGAGGGCAGAGGCAGGGGAGCGGCCTCATGGTGGCAAAGCAGAGGTCACAGCAGGGCAGAGGCCACCTGTTAAAGATACACTGACCCGGGGTGCCTGGTGACTCTGTTGGTTAAGCGTCTGACTCTTGATTTTGGCTCAGGTCATGATCTCATGGTTCGTGAGTTCAAGCCCAGAATTAGTCTATGTGCTGATAGTGCAGAGCCTGCTTGGGATTCTCTCTCTCCCTCTCTCTCTCTCTCTCTCTGCCCCTCCCCTGCTTGTGCTCTCTCTCTCTCTCTCTTTCAAAAATAAAATAAACATTAAAAAATTTTTTTAATTAAAAAATAAATAAAATAAATAAAAATTAGAGACACACGGACCCATTGGCAAGACTTCCCCCACCCCCTATCTTATCCCTCCATCCCCCTCTCCCCTCACCAGCACCATCACCTGCAACGACTCTGACCCACCCACAGAGCCTGGCACAGTGTGGCAGCGAGCATCCACCTGGGCCCAGGTGAGTGACGCCCTGGTCCCAGGACCTCTGGGAACTTCCCACACGGGGCTGCACCTGCTCCTCCCTCCTCTCCTCAATGTGATAATGGCCCGGTTCCCACTACAGGGCCCGGGGGAGTCCACCTGGGGGAGACTGAGAAGCGGGCCCCTTGAGACACAGGCCCCAGAGACACTCTGATGATGTCTCTGAGACCCCAATTTTCCATGCAAAGCAACGGAAAGGCCCTAAGGGGCAGGGAAGGCAGCCCTGTTAGGTTATTTATTTTTGAGAGAGAGACAGCGAGTGGGGGAGAGGCAGAGAGAGAGGGACAGACGGAGGGTCCCAAGCAGCCTCCGTGCCGTCCGCGCAGAGCCCGACGTGGGGCTCGAACTCACGAACCACGAGATCATGACCTGAGCCGAAACCAAGAGTTGGACGCTTAACCGACTGAGCCACCCAGAGGCCCCACTGGTTGCGATTTTGGGTGGTTTTGAGGGCGGCTTGTTTCTCTTAACTCCTTCCCTGGACTTCAGATCCGCCCTGCAGGCCTCGTGCTGAGCACACTTTGCCTAGTTTACCTTTTCAAACTTAGTCTGTTACGTGCAGGCTCCCCGGGAAACAGAAACCGAGATAGAGGATTGCACGCAGCAGTCTCGCTGGGGAGAGCTCTCGGGGGCCGACCCTGTCAGGGAGCCGGGGAAGCAGCCCTGGGTGGAGGGAGAGGTCCGTCATGTTGCTGTCATTGCCACAGAGGCCTCGGCCCATCTCGGGGGAGCTCGGGAGCCAGGAAGCCCTTCAGAGACACCCAGGTTGAATGAAGCAGGGGGCAGGCCTCTTTGCCCTGCATTGACCTTGGTTGAGGCAGCTTCCTGAGCTGAGAGCAGCCCTGCCAGCCAGGGGGCGGGTGCTCTTGGATCATTCTCTCCAAGCTGCCAAGAGCCGCCCTGGCGGTGTGTTAGCACCAAATTCCGGGGTCCTTGCCAGGGTGATAAATCCCGTTGTGGGGAGAAGTGTTCCCAGAACTACGCATTCACCTTATCCAGCTTGATGTTCTGCCCCTCTTGGCCCCGTGTCCTTGACTCCAGTCGCACGTTCTCCCCGCTCCTGTCGGTACCAGCGGCTGGCACCTGCAGGCCCTTCCAGGTACAGCCTTTCTCCTCCCTTAGGTGGCCCAGCACGTCACCAGCCGGGTTATGCTGTGATTAAGACCCAGCTATTGATCTGGTCCAAACAGAGGAGGAGATAGAGTAGACCCTTGGGGTCCGGGGGTGGGGGAGGGTTGGCGCTTGTCTTACAAGGAAGAGTCTTGTCTTCCGGCAAAGAGAAAGCAATAAATCTGTCACAGGCGGGAGGGGGGCCACACCTGTGAGGGTCCAGAAGGCTCAAGGAGATGTTCTCAAGGCTTTGGGATTTTCGAGCACAGCAATCCAGGTATCCCCAGGTGTCTCAGAGCCCCCCTTCTTCCCAATTAGGGTCCTCCTTGGCATAGCTGACTCACCAAGTTTGGGAATTCAACCTCCTCTGGGGTTCTGCTGGCCTGATTAAGTCCAGAACCTGATCCCTTACTTTTCTCTGTTCCCTAACTTCGGGCGGTGCGTTTCTACCCAGGAGGCCCTCTGGCTTATATACTGAGCTTTGAACTGGTGACCCATCACCCGTAGCTTTTCACTGTCTCTAGTACGACTGCCCCCAGCAATAGTCATGAGATGCCGTAGTCCTTACAAATGACCACTCTCCCGTGCCTTGCAAATGCCTGAGATTTTCTTTTTTTTTTTTTTAACCGCATTTCCTTCTGCTGGTACCCAACCCAGTTTGTTGCCCACAAAAGTTTTAACCACTGCACGGCTGTAGGGTGCCAGGGGCCAGCACCTACCACTGCTGATGGAGCTCCTCGTTAGTAGGTGGATGATCCAGCTGTAGAATCCCATTCATTTTTTAAAATTTTTATTTATTTGCTTATTATTTCTTTATTTTTTAATTTTTTTTTTTCAACTTTTTTATTTTTATTTTTGGGACAGAGAGAGACAGAGCATGAACGGGGGAGGGGCAGAGAGAGAGGGAGACACAGAATCGGAAACAGGCTCCAGGCTCCGAGCCATCAACCCAGAGCCTGACGCGGGGCTCAAACTCACGGACCGCGAGATCGTGACCTGGCTGAAGTCGGACGCTTAACCGACTGCGCCACCCAGGCGCCCCTATTTCTTTATTTTTTAAAAGATTTAATGTTTGTTTTTCAGAGACGGATCATGAGTGGGGGGGGGGGGGGCAGGGGGAGAGGGAGACACAGAATCCAAAGCAGGCTCCAGGCTCTGAGCTGCCAGCACAGAGCCCGACTCGGGGCCCGAACTCATGAACTGCGAGATTATGACCTGAGCCAAAGTCAGACGCTTAACCGACTGAGCCACCCAGGCGCTCCTATTTATTTGTTTTTGAGAGAGACAGAGAGGGAAAGAGGAGAAGGGGCAGAGAGAGAGAGAGGGAGAGAGAGAGAATCCCAAGCTACTCCACACTGTCAGCTGAGAAGCCCAAGGTGGGGCTCGAACTCACAGATCATGATTTCATGAGATCATGACCTGAGCCGAAACCAAGAGTCGGACGCTGAACCGACTGAGCCACCCAGGAGCCCCTCTAGAATCCCTTTCGGGGTCTGTTCCCTAGGACCACACTTGGCACCAATTACGGGTCAGATTGCCCAGGAAACAGACTTAAAGACTCTGAGGATGTTTACCGGGAGTGTCCTCAGGGAGCAAGGGCAGCAGAAGTGGGCAGAGGGAGAAGTTTAACCTTGATGAGGAAGTTCTAGCAGAGACCTCAGCTGATCCCAGGAGAAGCTCCGAAGTCGGGGTGGCCCTTCCCAGGTGTCCTGAATGGAGGTGAAAGGCCAGGCTTTGTTCCTCCTTAAGGACAGTCGTCGGATGGCTGAGGCACCTTCTTCTGGCCGAGGGCAACCCTTGGAAAGGTACCCCAGCCGTGATCCTCAGCGACCAGTGCCTGGCAGCGGGGGAAGGGTTTCTTGGGATCTGAAGGCGGATTCGGGCTACGAAGCCCATCTCCCCAACAGGCTTTATGAACCCCTGGAAAACAGAGCCCGGGGTGCAAGTGGAAGTGTGTCCCCCAGAGTAGGTGTCTATCAACAGGTGTTGATTCTTCCGTTGAGGAGGATGGCGTTTAGCTTCTTGACTTCCTGTGGATTTATTTTGAAGCCTCATTTGCATAGATAGGCTGGTTTCACTGCAGGGCTGAGTGGAGCCCCGTCCTTATGAACCTTCCAGACCTTTCTGGAACGGAGGTGTCAAAGGCAGGGAGGGATCGCCATCTCCTGGAGAAAGAAGGGACTTACGGCTCCCTGAACATCTGGAGCCCTGCTTGTCCAACAGAAAGGTCATGGGAGCCTCATAGATGACTTTCATTTTGTCCTAGCCACATGAAGCAGCCACAAGAGACAGGTGAGCTGGATTTTAATAATATATTTTATTTGACTCACTACAGATACAATATTGTCATTTCAACAAGTAATCGATATAAAATTTTTGAGATATTTTGGATTTTTTTTTTTTTTTTTTTTTTTTTTTGCAACCAAGTCTTCACAATTCAGTGTATATTTTACACTTACCGCACATGCCAGTTCAGACTAGCCTCATTTCAAGGGCTCCAGACCTACACGTGGTTAGGGGTTACCGCAAAAGCCAGCACAGATCTAGAGGCTGAAGTCCGAGGAGAGAACAAGAGTATGTGTGTGTTTGTGTGTTTGTGTATGTGAATGTTCCTCTCCATATATAGGAAACGAGAGCAGGGCGCTTGAAGAAAAACAGGGGTCAGGTCCCAGAGACCCGATGACACATTTAGGGCCGTTGGAGGAGGTTGGCTTGTTCTGTTCAATCACTCAACAAAAATCTTTGGAGCACCGGGTGCCTGGGTGGCTCAGTTGGTTGAGCGTCCGACTCTGGGTTTCGGCTCAGGTGATGGTCTCGCGGTTCGTGGGTTCGAGCCCCACTGTCAGACTCCACGTTGATGGTGCGGGTGATGGGATTCTGTCTGTCTTTCTGCCCCTGCCCTGCTTTCTCTCTCAATCTCAATCTCAAAATAAATAAATAAACTTAAAAAAAAAAACAACACCTTTGGAGACCTTCTTTTTTTTTTTTTTTTTCAACGTTTTATTTATTTTTGAGACAGGGAGAGACAGCGCATGAACAGGGGAGGGTCAGAGAGAGGGAGACACAGAATCCGAAACAGGCTCCAGGCTCCGAACTGTCAGCACAGAGCCCGACGCGGGGCTCGAACTCACGGACCGTGAGATCATGACCTGAGCTGGAGTCGGCCGCTTAACCGACTGAGACACCCAGGCGCCCCGAGGAGCACCTTCTATGCGTCAGACCCGTGCTGGATGCTGGCGTACAAAGATGAAGAAGGGCACAAGAGAGGTGAATAAACGCAATCACACAGGTGTCACCAGGTAAGTGTTGGGGGGGGGGGGAGGAATGGCAGGGGAATGGGCGCTTCGAGGGCTTCTTAGATAAGAAGGCACAATCTGGGTTTTGTGAGATGGAAAGGAGTTCTTTAGGTAGAAACAGGAGTTGAAGTCGAGGCATAAAAACTTCCAGGCAGATGGTGAACAAGCGAAAAGTCACCAGGGACCGACACTTGGGGTCCTGGAGGAGGCAGCCCAGGCTGGAGCATGGAGCATGTGTGTGGGGCGGACAGCTGGAAGACAGGGTTAGAGGTAGGTAGAGGGAATCGATTCTAGAAGGGTTGCCTGGTGGGCCAGGAGAGCCACAGAGAGATGTTAAGCCGAGAAGTCGGATGATCGTGTCTGCATTTTCCAGCTCCCTGGGGACAAGGTGGCAGATAGTTTAGGCAGCACGGTGAAGGGGTGTATGGGGGCGGAGTACGGGCCGGGGGAGGGGCATGGGACGGAGGCTACAGCAACAGCGTGGGCAAGCGATGGGGATGAACGAGCACCAGCAGGTAACCGTCTATCAGGCTGGAACACTGGACAGGCCCTATGCAATATATTCACCATGTCAGTTAGATTCTCAATAGCCCTAAGAAGTACGTACTATTGTTATTCCTATTTCACAAAGAGGAAACTGAGGCTCACTGAAGTGAAATGGCTTGCCCAAGGCCACACGGTGAGCCAGTGGCAGCGCAGGCTTCCAACCCGGGTCCGTCTGATTCTGGGACCCTACCCCTAGCCATGGTGCCACGGCACCACTCCACCTCCCCATGGAGTGGCCCCCCGGGGGAGCCCCTCTGGAGCTGGGGGGTGTGGAAAGGGGGTAGAGGGGCCATGACCTGGGCTTTGATTGCATGCGGAGCTTAAGATCAACGGTTAACCCTCAGGCGGCCAGTTTGGTTCCCAGGTAGGTGATGTTGCCATCAACCTGGGTGAGGAGTCTGGGAGAAGAAATGGGTTTGGGGGAAGATGTCACTTTGTGACATTTGGCTGGTCATCCAGGAAGTACCCACGAGTGCTGAGGAGAAGGCCTTGGCCTGGCGATCTGGGACGTGGTGGTGAGGAGAGTGGCATTACTGAGAGACAGCCGCCCTACTGTTCTTCAAGCTGGTCTGGTAGATTTGCTGTCCTCGGCCCCTGTATCGGCAGGAAGGAGGGAAACGGGGTGACTCTGCCAACCCTGGGCTCTCACGAATCACTTCGCCCTTTCCCCGTTGCCCCCGGCCCAGAGCGTTTTGCTCCGTGGGTTGTAACCATTGCTCAGAGTCAGGAGTGAGAATGGCCAAGGGCCCACCCATCTGGGTCCTGATCCTGACGGCCCTGCACGGGTGATCTCGGACAAATCCCACGGTTCTCCCAGGGCATCGATACAAAAAAAACGGTAAGGCTCCAAGGGCAAGAAGGACTCCTTTAATTCCCAAAGCCCATGACTGGGGAGTAAACCACAGCTGGAGCCTCAGGCAAGGGCATTTCTCTAGCCGGCGTCTGGGGTGTGGGAGGGCTCCCCAGGGTAGCTCCCCTCCCACTCCACCTTCCTAGCTGAGGACCCCAGTGCTGCAGGCACCCTGGAGCCTCCAAACATGTACTCCAGGATAGAAGGAGTTCTCTGGGCCCGTCTGGATTCACTCCTACAGGGAGGCCTGGAAAGGCCAAGCAGGCTGGGGCTCCCCGTGGAGCAGTGAGAGGCCCTGAGGCCCGTGCACACTTCTTAGCCCAGTGGCCGTGTAAGATAGGGATAAGACAGAGCCTGCTTCCCAGAGATCAGTTCAGGCTGCCTCCAGCTCTGATGCCTCCTGTGCCTGCCAGCCCCTCAGCAAGGGGAGTGGCCAGCCTGGTTCAGTTTCTTGCAGGCATATTTGTAAATAAGCAAAATTCTCCTGAGAAGACTCTCTCTTCCCCAAGAAGGGCTGGGTATTAGGGCCATGAGAGGAGGGGTTTCTCCACTGGGGAGTGAAGGGTTTTTTGGTGTTTTTTTTTTCATTCAACAATTATGGAAATAAAAACTAAGCCAGTGTTCCCATCCCAGCTCACCCCGCTCGCCAGCTTGGGTGTGCAGACTGTGGCTGGGGGCTCGGGGACCAGGAAGGAGTCAAGCTTCAGACCTTGGCTGGAGCATCTCAGGTGTGAGTGAGGTTGGGAGGGATGTCCTGAGCCCCTTCCTCTAAAAGGACTCTGATGCAGCTCAACCTGGGGGCGACAAAAAAAGGCTGAGAGAACGCACGGGCAGCTACTTGGATGTGTGGGACAAGGATGGGAAACTGACCAAGCAGAGGACCAGGAATCTCAGGCCTTTGACA
Organism: Panthera leo; assembly: GCF_018350215.1. Lineage (NCBI taxonomy): Eukaryota > Metazoa > Chordata > Mammalia > Carnivora > Felidae > Panthera > Panthera leo. The sequence goes on along the minus strand of NC_056692.1, from coordinate 56,253,881 downwards.
CCCCCTGATATGGTACATCATTGGGCACCGAGACTGTGCCAGGCACGGTACTAGGTACTGGGGTTACAGGCATACGCAGGACATGATCCAAAGCGGTTTTGTTAGCAAGGGAGAGATCAGCGTTTGAAATCAAGGCTCTTACCTACAACCTAGCAGCTTCCTGGGGGAGGGGGACGGCACAGGGTTGGCATGACGCTTCACAAAAGGGGGGCTCATACATCCTCTCTCCCAGAGGGCTAATCTACGTAAAGGTGCATAATCTACGTACAGGACTTAGTACAGTACCTGGTATTAAGTTACAGCTCAGTAACTGGTAGCTATTATTAGCCGCTATTACAAGAAGCCACAGAATAAACATGGTCCATCTTCCTGGAGTGCCAATTTTGCTCAGTGATTAGGGAGGAAGGACATTCTTTTTATATTAAAACAAACACAGGCATAAGCTAGAGTAGAGGGCAAAACTCACTTAGATTTAAAAAAAAAAAAATTTAAGTTTATTTATTTACCTTGAGGGAGAGTGAATGAGAGAGGGCACAAGCAGGGGAGGGGCAGAGAGAGAGGGAGAGAGACCATCCCAAGCGGTTCTCTGTGCCGTCAGCCCAGAGCCCAATGCGGGGCTCGAACCCGGGAACCGTGAGATCGTGACCTGAGCCGCGAACAAGAGTCGGCCACTTAACCGACTGAGCCACCCAGGTGGCCCGTCACTTGGGTTTTTGACACCAAAGATATCGAGCTCATCGTTGCCCTGCCCTGTCAGCCTACCAGCTTGCTCCCTCCCCCGATCCCTTGATAGACATAGGAACTAGAAAAGCCCTTGGTCTTGGGAGTCAGGAAACCCGGGTTCCACCTTGGCTCTGCAGGTGACTGCGTTGTAACCCTAGGCACTGAATTCCTCGGGTCCTGTTTCCTCCTTGATAAAATGGGGTTAAGGACACCTATATCCAGGGCTGTGATAACAAGACGACGTATGTGAATGTGCCTGGCATGGTACCTGGTCAATAACAGATACTCAATAAGTGTTAGGCTGTCAGGGGGTAAGGGGAAAGGGCTAAAGGGACATGGTAGGTGAGACAGAAGCCACTCACTGCTGTTAAGCCTGCCAGGTCTTTACGGGGGAGGGGGTGGGGAACGGAGTCTTTCCAGCAGGGATTCCAGATGGCCATTCATACACTGTGGTCTACAATGGAAAGGCCAGGCTTTGTGAGTCCAGCTGTGCCCTAAATTGTATTGTAGTTCCCCTTCAGCTCATTTGGCCACAGTTTTTTTTTTTTCCCTCTATATCTTAGTATGCAAGTCTTCTAAGATTTGGGTCCATTGACAACGACCCCAACCCCAATATTACATCAATATTCTCGAAGCACTTGGCTCAGGACACATTATGTACTCAGGCTGCCACATGTTCTTAGGGCTTTTCCACGCGTGTCGTTCTGTATGCTTGGCGGTCTGAAAACTGCTCGAGGAACAGGGATCCTGCCTTTGTAACAGAACCCAAGTACTGTAATATGGAACCATTTTACTAATCTGTCATTGATGGTTTTGCAGTAAAATGAGGAAAAAATCATTTTGACTGGGAAAGGGTAGGGCCGTATTCTGAGGATTCTTAATTTCCTTCTAAGAACCCATTTGGAATCTGTCCTCCGAGAATGTATCTAAATCTTTTTTTTTTTTTTTTTTAATTTTTTTTCAACGTTTTTTATTTATTTTTGGGACAGAGAGGGACAGAGCATGAACGGGGGAGGGGCAGAGAGAGAGGGAGACGCAGAATCGGAAACAGGCTCCAGGCTCCGAGCCATCGGCCCAGAGCCTGACGCGGGGCTCGAACTCACGGACCGAGAGATCGTGACCTGGCTGAAGTCGGACGCTTAACCGACTGCGCCACCCAGGCGCCCCTAAATCTTTTTTTTAAAGTTTATTTATTTATAACTAAATAGAGAGAAAGAGAACCAGTGGGGGAGGGGCAGAGAGAGAGGGGTACAGAGGATCCGAAGTGGGTCCGGTGCTGACATCACAGAGCCCAATGCAGGGCTCGAACCCACAACCCATGAGATCGTGACCTGAGCTGAAGTCAGATGTTCAACCGACTGAGCCACTCAGGCGCCCCCGGATGTATCTAAATCTTCTGGAACTTACTTACAGGACACGTTAGTATAACTACTTTTTATATTTGATTTCTTTATTTTTAAAGTTTATTTTGAGAGAGAGAGAGAGAACTAGAATAGGGGAGTGGAAGAGAGAGGGAGGAGAATCCCAAGCAGGCTTTGCACTGTCAGCAAAGAGCCCCACGTGGGGCTCTAACTCACACACTGAGGGATCATGACCTGAGCTGAAACCAAGAGTCGGACGCTCAGCTGACTGAGCCACCCAGGCGTCCCACTACTTTTTATATTTTAAAATGGCAACATGGAGCAAACCATAAGTATAACAGTTCTACCTGGCTAGAATTTTAGTCTAGGAAGGGAGAGGTGAAATATTGTAGTAATGGTTGAGCTTTACTGACGGAAGTGTACGTCAGGCACTATTCTATTTCCTTCAATCCTCCCAACTGCCCGATGAGACACGTACTGCCGCCATCACCCCTATTTTACTGATGAGAAAATTAAGGCGAAAAACAGTTTATCAGTTTACCTACCTGTGCAAGATTAGTAAGTGGCCGTGCCAAATACTGGAATCCATGGCTCCATCCCACTCCTAACTGCCTCACTGTCCTACCTCGTGCCTTGCTCCTCATGGAGCTTTGAGCTCCTCTTGATGGGTGTAAAGCCAAACCATAGGGGCTACTAACGCTTGATTATCTTTCTGATCTTTCTCTGGACCTCCTCCACCAACCCCTTGACCGATCCCTGAGGAGTCATGACCTTCCAAGCTTCGTGTGGAATTTCACCCTAGATACACTCTATACATATCTTTTATAGCCTTGCTTACAAGCTACCTTGGAGTTGCTTTTGTAGCTATTTAATATGTGTATGTTTTGTCTCTCCAACCAGATTGTAAACGCCTAGAGGACAGGGACGGTATCTAGCTCTTTCCCACCCCTCCCAGTGCGTAGGACTAGGGCTGGGGACGCCAAGGAGGCTCCTCAAATGTTGTTGACAGTCTCGGGACCATCCTCTCCGCCCCACCTCGGCCACTCCCCTTTTCCTCGTTGACCACTCCACTTCCTCCTCCGGGGTCCCCACCCAGTCCCGCTCCCATTACTTTCCCCCCTCTGGCCCCGCCCCTCCCTCCGGGAAATCCACCCCCTCCCCCCCGCCCCGGGCAGCATCTCCAGCGTCCCCTAGCGACGAGGCAGGAGCTCCTAGCAACCGCATCTCGATTCCCAGACGACGGCGGCACGTAGGGCCACGTCAGCGCGCCGTGGCCCCGCCCCCGCGCCGGCTGGCCCCGCCTCCCCGTGCCGCGTTCGCCGCCGCCGCCGCCGCCGCTGCCGCCGCCGCCGCCGCCGCCGCCGCCGCCGCCGCCGCCGCCGCCCGAGACTCGCGCAGAGCAGTTATGGCGGATCCCGCAGCGCCCGCGCCCGCAGCTCCGGCTCCCGCCCAGGCCCCGGCCGCGGCCCCGGACGCGGCGCCGACCCCGGACGCGGCCCCCGCCCCGGCCCCGGCGCCGGCGCCCGCCCCGGACTCGGCCTCAGGGCCGTCCTCGGACTCCGGCCCCGAAGCCGGCTCGCAGCGGCTGCTCTTCTCTCACGACCTGGTGTCGGGCCGTTACCGCGGCTCGGTGCACTTCGGGCTGGTGCGCCTCATCCACGGAGAGGACTCGGACTCGGAGGGCGAGGAGGAGGGCCGCGGGAGCTCGGGCTGCTCCGAGGCGGGGGGCGCGGGCCACGAGGAGGGCCGGGCCAGCCCGCTGCGCCGCGGCTACGTGCGCGTCCAGTGGTACCCGGAGGGCGTCAAGCAGCACGTGAAGGAGACCAAGGTGCGGCGGGCGGGCCGGGGGGCCGGGGGCCGGGGCCGACGCGGGGACGGGAGTTGCTGCAGGAGCCCTAGGCCGGGGAGGGGAGGCGCGCGAGGCGCTGGCCGGCGTGGTGCAACCGCAGTGGGCCGAGGTGGGAGGACAAGCCTCCGCGGAGGGGACGCTCCGGTGCAAAGTCATTGCACCAGCCCCGGGCCACCGGGCGCCGCGCTTCCACCCCCCCCCCCCGCCCCCTCCGCCCGCGAAGGGGCTTCCGCGCCTGGCCGTGCTGTGGTGTCGGCCTCAAGATTATGTGGACCCACTACCGTGGGGGAACTTCTCAGACTCTGAGGCACGCTCGGCATGACACCAGTGCGGCGTTTTGCTGACCCCCAAGGAGCTACATACTGCATTGTGCATCCCGAAAGGAAGGCCGTGCCGGGTCCGTGCAGGGAAGGGTTGTGGGCGGTCCAAAACAAAGGTAGAGGTGAAAATCTCGGGCGACGGATAAGCCCGAGAAGTTCCCCAAATGACAGAATGCGTTATTATGGGTAAAGAAACCCGAACCCCTCTTAAAAAAAAAAAAAAACAAAAACAAAAAACCCCCCCAAAAAACCCAACCTTGTTGGCTCATTGTAATTGCTGCGGGGAACTTTGTGAGTAAAATCATTAACAATCAGAGCCGTGATATTAATAGTACGGGAAGGGGGGGATGTGACAGCTGCGACTGGAATTGATGACTCCCAAGTGCAGTTGGACTTCTTGAAAAAAATACTACAGAACCACGGATGGAAAAGAGCCACCCGTTCGGAAGCCCGAAGGGTTTCTCCTGACCTGAGGCTGGAGGCACACCTCAGACTCCCATACGGTATTGGGGTGAGGCTGGTGAATATCGCAGTCTTCACCAGCGAAGGGGTGTATCGTCTTAAACCCGAAACCTTGAACCCAGGTTGGCCTGGTGGCTTCCTGTGTCTTGTTTTCCTGAGTGTGAACTCCTATCGGCGATTCCCACCCAGGCACACACCCCTGTATCTTTCACCCCTTCTTCATCTCGTCCTCTTCCTCCCCTGCCAGAAAACGTTTCTAAGCAGGAATCAGGCCTGTGCTGTTGACAGGTGTGATTTCAAGGGAGGGCGCTTGAGAAGTTCATCTGGGTTTCTCACACGCTGGGAGACAAAGGCCACCCTACCAAGGGGGTCTGCGATAACAGCTCTGGCAGGGGAAAAGGCCCCTCTCCCAGGAAGAGCCTGCGAACCACTTCCCCGGGGCAGAAGTGACCCTCGGTACCAGCCGAGTCTTTCTGCTGGCCGGTGCGCATGCCTCCCCAAGACCCCGAAGTCCGCACGCACGCGGGTCCCCTGGCTTCCCCTCGGAGAAATGCCAATCAGGCAGTGGCCGCCCCGACTGAAAGAAAATGACAAGTTCGTGTGCAAAAACAAACAAACAAACACAAAAGTATGTGGGAAATACTACTTTCTATAGCGGAATGCTCGTTACCAATTCCCATCGGTGTTGTTACGTCGGGAAGACGATTTTTTTTTTCGGTCTTTATGCCGTGTTTCTGCATTGTCTTACTAGCACATGGTTGCTAATGTCTTTCTGCGGGTTTTTTTTTTTTTTTTTTTTTTGTCCTTTAAACAAAAAATGTTTTTCCCTGACCATCTTCTCCAGAGGTTTGTGACTTTCGGAAGGCAGCTCGTTTCACCGTGTCATGGCCTCCTGCCCCGGGACTCAGGCTGCCCGGCCAAGCTCACTACCGGGCCATGTTTATCAGTTGTCGGTTCCCGTTCATCTTGACTTTGGTGGTTAACTTTGTTTACGGTTATGTTCTGCCCGCCTCCTGCCACCATGTGTAATTATCTACAGAGTTGGACTTAAAATACCTATTTAGGAATTAAGCAGAAAATAACCATAAGGTAAGGCACCGGCTTGGATGTGTCTTGAAGGTGGCCTCTGGTGATTTGCTTTGAATTTGTTGAAGTCCATCGCAGCTCCAGTGGTGGTGTTTTCTTTGCCACCAGAGCATCTGTGGCTTCTGAGCTTAGGGGCCCGGGAACCTTAGGAAATGGTGGCACGTAGCATCCATTTGTGGATGGCAAGACCCAGGTTCTTTGAGAGTAGGTTTGTTGGGGGGGGGGGGGGGAGTTGTATACCCGATAAGTAGCTCTAGGGTCCCAGGAACCCTAGGCACAGATGACCCCGACTGGGGCGGTAGGGTGGGGCCTGGGACCTTGCACTTTTCGGAAGTGGTTTAGGAAGAGTTTTGTTTTTTTCTCTTCTTTTCACTTCTCCTTGGAAATCCGTAGAGGTTGGAAAGGAAAGACTCTCAGACCAAGGCTGAACATTTAGGTTCTGCTGCCTACTCCATCCGATTTGGTTATGAGAGCTGAGAACCCACTTACTGATAGAATAACGTGGTTGACGGTGTGGAGAAACGTATTTCTTTTTAAAGCTGCCACCTCTTGGCATCTTTTAAAATAGTACCCTTTTAATGTGGAGCGTTCAGCAGGCTGTGGAGTATTTCTGTCGTTTTCGGGTTAATTTGTTGGGCAATGAGTAAAGGGGTAATATTAGTCTCTTGATGCAAGCTTGAAAGGAACAAATTCATGATGAGACATGAAGAGGCTGGCCGACAAGTTCTGCCCCCTCCTGGCCCCTTCAGTGAAAATTATCAACAGAAATCAAATAAGTAGCTCTTCCTTGGAAACTGCAGAATTTATGGTCCAGTTCCTGAGGCTCCCAGCAGCCAACGTTGAGCTTCTTTAGGACTTAAACACGAGGTTTGTGCTCCTTTCTTCCCTCAATCTTCTGACCCCTCCAGCATGGTACTCCTTGAGACTTCCCCGTTTGGCCATGGGTCTCCTTTGTGACTGACCCCTTCCCCATCAGCGACCATCCTTGAGTAAACTTTTGGAATAAAGCCAAATGCCGCTAGTCTCTTTGCCTTCTCGAGCACTGGCTAGACCCGGCGGGTCTTTCTGGTCTCCAGCGGTTATGGTTGGACACAATGGCCCCTGTAAAGAAGAGAACAGACTGCTGTCTGTCAGTCCAAGTTTGGGGGCTTCCTGTTTAGGCTTTGGCTTTCCCATCTCTTGTGCGCTGTCCCTTGCTTTGAGTGACCGCAACGTTCAGAGTCTCTCCTGGTTTGAGATTTGATGTCTCAAAATTAAGCGGTCTCTGTGATCACGCTGCTTTTCGAAGGCCGTGTGTGTGTGTGTGTGTGTAGCATCCCTCATGACGCATCCCTCAGGAATTGGCTTTTCGGTTTATTTTTGGCTTCTACTCAGGCCAGCATTTCCACTGGGAAAACTGTTTAGGTGTAGCATCATGGCATGTGAAGCTGGCTTTGCTTCACTCGTCCGGGTGCTGGACCCATTAAAAGTCATTGTTCTTAGTGATGTGATAGGAAGGAGTTATGGAAGGTTAACCAAGATGCAGGACTGAGTGCATCTCGTTGCACTTGACTCAGAGGGGATCACAGCACTTGTAGACTCGCTCAGCGACCCCATGCTTTTGTTCTTTGTCCTTTGGTTTCCCCCCTTCTGACTTCTGGGACTCGGTGCCGTGATGGTGCCTCTGTCTGACCTGCCGCCTTGCTCAAGGGCGCTTTCACCAGAAGAAGGGTGTGTGTTTGTGTCCTGTGATTGGAAGTCAAAACCCTTGGGTGCTCTTCCCGGCTGTCACCTACTCTGAATGACCTTGGCCTAGTCACTGCCTCGTTTTCTCTCTGCAATAAAATACAAGATCTGTCTTCCTAGCCCCTGAAATGAGCCTGAACCGGAAGCGTAGCTGAGTGGTGTGGCCACTTGGCTGTTAGCAGACACCATCCTGATGTCCGTCGGACAGAGCCAGCCACCCCTGCCCCGTCCCTTCAGGAGATCACTTCCATGCATCACAGAGTGGCGCTGCACCCAGGAGGCACCTTGGGAGGCAAAGTGTGCGCCACAGGGGTTTGTTTCGGTGGTGTAGGAGTTCCTCGTTGATCATGTTGTTGCTCTTGACCTGGTGGGTTATAGATTGGACTTCTTTTTAAGACTCTTCTATAGATGCTCATGAACTTTATGCGCCTTTAAAGTAACACCTGCCTGAGGCGCCTGGGTGGCTCGGTGCGTTGAGCATCTGACTCTTGATTTCTGCCCGGGCCATGATCCCAGGCTCATGGGATCAAGCCCTACATCATGCTCTGTGCTGAGCGTGGAGCCTGCTTAACATATATTCTCTCTCTCTCTCTCTCTCTCTCTCTCTCTTTCTCTCTCTCTTTCCCTCCCTCTACCCCCCTGCTCCCTCTCCCTCACTGCCCCTTCCTCTCCCACTCCTCCCCCTCTCTCCCCCCTCTCCCCTTTCCCTCCTCTGTCTCTCCCTCTCCCTCTCTCCGTCCCTCCCTCTGTCCCTCCCTACTGTCTCCAAAATAAAGAATAAAAAAAATTAAAGTAACACCTGCCCAAAAGTCCACCAGCCTCCAGGAGAGGGATGGAATGAACATGTATGTGTGCGTATTTTCCAGAATCTGGAGGATATCTTTTGAAATTTCCAAAAGAATGAATTACAAGGATGCTAGATTATTGCTTGTGTATTTTAAAATAATATGGATAAGCATTATGTAGTGTTACTATGTGCCAGGCACTCTCGGTGCTTTCTGCGTATCGCTCTGTGCTCCCAACAACCCTGTGAATTAGGTCCTGCTATTATCTGCACGTTTCAGAGGAGGAAACTGAGGGGCAGAGAGGTTAAGTAGCTTGTCCGATGTCACACTGCTAATAAGTGGAGGAACCTGAATACAAATTGAAGTAAATGTAGTTCTCACCTGAGAATGTTGAAGTTCAGCATTCATCGATCATTACCGCATCAAGTGCCCTGGTTAAACATGAGTCACAGATCCTGTGGTTGGTATTAATCATCCAGTCATTAAACACTTGAAAGTCTTAGTGGAGAGGAGGTAACCCCAGGTAAGGAGAGAGGAAGGAGCAGGGTGTTGGGATGGGTGGAAGGTGTACCAGTGGCCAGGGGAGAGCGAGATCACTCCGGGGACAGGATGGGAGGAGGCACCAGGTTGGCCCTTGTGCTGTGCTCCTGTTCTGCATGTTTCATTCCCTGGCCCCGCCGTCATTCTCGAAATAATTGTCAAAACATATATTTTATTTCTGGAGAACCTGTGAGCGCCCCTAGATGTTGAATGAAAGCAAGCTCTGTGTGATTCATTCCAGTGCTGGTTTAGTCCCCTCCGCACCTCCTGGACCAGAAGTCCGGGGAACGGGCGTTTCTGTGTTGCCTTAGAAATGGTCAGCCTTAGGAAATCCAGCTTGACCTCCTGCCCCCAAAGACCTGTCCGCCCTCTTGCTGCTGTTGTCACCCTCCCGCTGGGAATGCTGAGTCATGAGACGGGTTCAGAAGGGCTCCTTGGAGAGAGGCTGAGTTCCTTCTCCTTCAGTCGCCCTGAACCTGACTGTGCTCTCGGCCTTCTTGTTTTAGGACATTAAAGGTTCTGTTGCGCCCTTCCCGTTCCCACTTCACTGTTATCCCTGCTCTTGTTTTTTTTTTTTCTTTTCGTTTTCCTGTTCCATCAAGAGAAATCTTGCTCTCTTTTTTACCGTTTTACCCAGGGGCCTCATGGAATCCAGTGGAACCTCTGTGGGGCCAGTACTTTACAAAAGGGATGCGGTTATCGGTTATCGTGCGTAACATGAATCAGCATCACAACAGCGCTGGGCCCATGATCAGTGTCAGCTGCCCCCGGTGGTCCCCTCACAGCTCGATTTAGGGTGATGTCTTTTTAAAGAGCCATTCTGCAGTTTTAACTGGGAGGAGGACGTGATCTGTGCTCCTATTCCGATTGATGGAAGCTTTCGGAGTTTCCCTGCCCAGAGCTTAGCCTGCTTCTGGATGGGAGGGTGCTGACTCACATCGATAATCGAAAGAGGGAAATGTGCTTTTTCATTTACAAGATGCTCTCGCTTACACTTACTAGGATTTGGGTGTTTTTAACTGTAGCTCCTTCTGAGACTCCACCTGCCCGGTGGCCGGGTGCCACTGAGAAGGTGGTGCTTTCAAGGCTGTTGGGTCCCCAACACTCACGGCTCTAGTGAGCGGGGTGCACATTCCGAATTGCTTCCGTTGCTGACATTTCTGCTGGCCTCAGGGGGCTCTAGTAGGAACCACCTGACACGTGTGTGGTCACAGACAGGGAAGAGCAAAACGCTTACTGGGAATTTTTGTACTTCGGAATCAAATTGAGTCATGTTCACGGATGGCCCTCTGAAGTCTGTCTACTCCGGGGTTGTTCGCCCTCGTTTTGCTCTTGAGTTGCACTCTGAGGTTGAGCCTTCAACCCAGGGCCGACCTTGTCGAATGGATCTTTTGGTCAGTTTTGCCTGCAGATATACTGTGTTCTTCTGAAGCAAGATTGTGAAAAACAAGTTTTTGACTTAAACATTGAGGCAGATGATACACTGTTCAGAAGTATTAAGCTAGGCAGCATGTACTGGAACAAATGGCCTTTTGGGGTTAAATCTGGTTGATTGGTTGGCCTTGGGATTTGCCTATTTTGAGACTGAAACAATTTTTTGTAGCTGGGTCGAAGGAATACGACACTTATCAGATCACTTTGGGTTTAAATCAATAGCATAGGGGTGCCCAGCTGGCTCATGCAACTCTTTTTTTTTTTTTTTTTTTTTTATTAAAAAAAATTTTTTTAATGTTTATATTTATTTGAGAGAGAGAGAGAGAGACAGAGCACGTACTGGGGAGGGAGAGAGGGAAGCAGGCTCCAGGCTCCTAGCTGTCAGCACGGAGCCCGATGCGGGGCTTGAACCCACGAACTGTAAGCTCATGACCTGAGCCGAAGTCGGACGCTTAACCGACTGAGAAACCCAGGCCTCCCGAGCATGCAGTCTTGATCTTGGAGCTTTAAGTTCGAGCCCCAGTTGGATGTAGCCATTAGTTAAAAAAAAAAAAAAAAAAAAAAAAAAAAAAAGATCAAACTAACCTAGCTATGTCCGGTGAGGATTCATTCTAGCTATGATAATTTAAAATTTTTTTGAATTTAAGATACTGTATATTGCTTAAAAAAAAATAGAAAGGAAAACATACTTGATTCTATCCAACGATAAAATGAAAACCCCCAGCAAGCAGGAGGGATTTTCTGCCGTCTTAAAAAGAGTGTTCTGGGGTGCCTGGGTGATGACACTCAGTGGTTAAGCTGCTGACTTCGGCTCAGGTTGCAGTTGGTGAGTTCAAGTCCCGCGCTGGGCCCTGGGCTGATATGACAGCTCAGAGCCCGGAGCCTGCTTCGGATTCTGTGTCCCCCTCTCTCTCTGCCCCTCCCCAGCTCGCACTGTGTCTCTGTCTCTCTCAAAAATAAACATTAAAATAAAATTAAAAAAGAACATGTTCTTCATTTACATCCTGCAAGTGAGAGCTGGTCTTTGACACTCAGCAGCTCTGATGAGGTGCTTCGTGTTGTTTTCATTTTGATCTTTTTTTTTGTGGGAGACGCTGCTGTGATGACGGTCGGTGAAGCTGTTGTGACAGGCATGTCCACGGCACTTCTTGCTAGCCCCTTAAGTGCAGGTAGGAAGGGACACACACACGCATCTGTGTCTTGTGTGGCTTCCAGGAGGATCAGGAACAGAGTCTGTGCTGAAAGCATCCCCTTATTTGTCTGCTCTGACTGTTCAATTACTTAAGGGAGTTTGAGGGCCCCGAAGGTTGATGATATCATCTTCAAGCCAAAGAAGAAAGCTGCTCTCCCTACCTCCAGTATGCTGCAGGAGGTATCTGCCTCCATTTCCTCACGACCTCTTAGCCTTCCTCTGGCCTCTCACCACTGGATGTGAACGGCTCTTCTGAAGGTCACAAAGGACTGACGGATTCCTGGTCACTGTATTTGCTGACTTCTCCCTAGTCCTTGTCCTTTTGGTCCATCAGCCTTGTTGATTGTGGTCGGTCCTGCCCTCTGACTGGAAACTTACTTTCGTTGGGTTCCATATACCCAACCATACTGAATTTTTCCCTTTAGCCTTTGTGGTTTTTGTTTTGTTTTGTTTTGTTTTAAGGGTTATTTATTTATTTTGAGAAAGAGAGAGGGAGAGAGAGAAACCCAAGCAGGCTCCACACTGTCAGTGGAGCCCGACGTGGGCCTCGATCTCCCGAACTGTGAGATCATGACCTGAGCCGAGATCAAGACTCGGATGCTTAACCGACTGAGCCTCCCAGGTGCCCCTTCTCTTTGGCTTTTTCCTCTTATCTCAGTGAGACTTCTCCACATACCACGTTCTCACTCCCGTCACCACCTTCCTACCTCCGGTACTTTTGTTCACTCTTGGGGCTGCAGCTGGCTCTCGCACTCAGCTTCCACACCCGCTCCGCGGTCCCCGCCGTGGACCTGACGGCTCCCTCCTGTCATCTAGAACTTCAGACTTTGTGGGTGTAAAGTTTTATAAGTGTAACTGCCCTTCCCACCCCCAGTTCCAACTTTTGATCATGAAAAATCTTCAAATATACAGAGGAGCCCAAAGACTAGGCCAAAGAGTATTAATTACCAATGATCGTGAGTTAGCAGTTAACATTCTGTTCTCTGTGCTTTACCTGTGTATGTAAATATATGTTCTCCTGAGTCATGTGATAAGTCAGAAGCAGACGTGACAGCGGACAGCTCTGAATACTTAAGCTTGCGTCTTCTAAAATTCAGACGTTTGGGATCATTTGAAATTTACCTTCTTGGGCGCCCATTCTAATTTAAGTGTGCGATTCAGTGGTATTGAATGCATTCCTAACGTGCAGCCACCCCCGTCATCCGTCTCCAGACCTCTTTTCATTCTGTAAGACTGAAACTTGGTGCCCACCGAACAATAACCCCCTGTTTCTCCCCACTCCAGCCCCTGGCTACCCTCGTTCTACTTTCTGCTGTGAACTGTCACTTCGCTTAGAATAATGTCCCTAAGGTTCATCCGTGCTGTAGCAGACGGCAGAATTTCCTTCGTTCTAAAGGCTGAATGAGAGTCCACTGTATGTATCACAGCTTTCAGCCTGGCTCTTCATCTGTCGGCGGACACTCGGTTGCTTTCCTGCTGTAGCCGTCCCGAGTAACGCCGCTCACGAACATAGGCGTGCAAATACCTCTTCGAGACCCCACTTCCGCTTCTTTTGGGGGTGGCCCCAGAGGTGGGGTTGCTGGGCCATGCGGTAGTTTTATGCGTACTTTTTTGAAGAACTGGCCTACTGTGCTCCACAGCAGCTGCCTCCTCTCACGTTCCCCCCAGCTGTGTGCAAGGATCCCGGCTTCTCTACACTCTGGCCAGCGTTTGTCACTTGTGCGCGCTCTCTCCTCTCTCTCTCTCTCTCTCTCTCTCTCTCTCTCTGTTTTATTTCGGCCATCGTAATGGGTGGAAGGTAGTGTCTCACTGTAGTTTTGATTTGCGTTTCCCTACGGATGGGTGATGTTGGGCATCCTTTCACATGCTTCTTGGTCACTTAAATATCTTTGAGGAAGCGTTTATTCAAATCGTTTGCCCGTTTTTGAATGGGGTTATTTGGCGGTTTTTTGTTGTTGGGTCGTAGGAGTTCTGTATATATTCTGGATATTAATCCCTTATCAGATCTATGACTTGCGAATATTTTTTCCCATTCTGTGGGTTGCCTTTTTTATTCAGTTGATACTGTCTTTTAATGCGTTATAATATGTTTTTTTTAAATTTTCATGAATCCAGTTCGTCTGTTCTTTCATTGCCCGTGCCTCTGGTGTCAGCCTCCCATTCCAATTTGTCATCAAATCTTTGTTCGAAATGCCTCTTGCCTCCTCTGCATTTCCTTTCTGCAACACGAGCTCACTCTGACCGTGTCGCGCCTGGACTGATCTCGCCTGGTCTCCCTGCCTCTAGCCCTCTGCAGCCCAGCGCGCAGTGCCACAGGCTGACCTTCTGAATGACTGTTGGATTGTGTCGGGACCCAGCCTCCTGACACGCCTTAGCTTGTCACTCGAGGCTCCTCGCCTGCATTTCGGGCTTAATCTTCTGCCCCTTCAGTAGACTGCATCTAATCTGTTTCCCAGTTCACTTGTGCCGTTCTCTTCCACTGATGCCCCATGGCACTTAACGTGACACACTTGAGGTCTCTCTCCCTGGATTGGAAGCTTCTTGAGAGACAAAGACAGTGACTCCTGATATGCTGTGAAAGCTTATATTTTGAATGGCTCACGTCTAGTTTCGTGGGAGGCGTTTGCTTGAGTTAATGACCAGATCCTTCCCATTCACCTACGAAGAGTATTCTTAGCCTTTTTCCAGACGCTTCATGATCTGTGCTGGAGCTATGCGGGCACCTCGCCAGCTGACACGTCCCCTTAGGGTACTAGGTAGGTTGCCCATGTAATTTATCGTCCAAGCTGGGCTCTTTCGAGAGCACTATGAATAATTGCTCCAGACTGAGACATGTGGGTATCCTAACACCAGGAAGAGCAGATTAATCAAAAATACCCCGTGTTGTAGTTGACTGTTTCAGCAACTTCCATCAGAAGCTCCCCAGGCAGAGCATGAGCCCAGTGGGCTAGGATAAAGCTAGCCAGAGCTGGTGTCAGCTATGGCCGAAATGCAGCTGTGTCTGGGATTAAAACCTAGCAGGAATTGAGACACTCTCCTGGCCACAGGCTCCCTAGGAGCATGGCCTGGGATGAGAACTAAGAGGCTGTGCCTCACGAAGCCAGTAGAGACTCTCCCTGGTTGGTGCCATTCTGGGTCTCCTTTAGGTCCTCGTGCAAGCTCTGAACGATCTGGAAAAAGCACCAGTTCAACATTTAGAAGCCGCCCAAGTTCTAGCGCCCACAGTAACTTCAAGACTTTGGTGGAAGCCTTCACTGTCTCTGAGCCTCAGTTTCTCAGCTTACGAAATGGGGACGATGCCCGTCTCAAGGCTGTCGTGAGGGGCAGCTGTAACAACCCAGCCGAAGAAGACACTTGCGAGACCTACGTTCACACGTGTGAGGTCATGAACGGAGAGCAGCCCAGCAGCCCTCACCTTAGGAGATGGTTTTGGGTCTTTAGTGGGAGCCTGCTTTTGCCGGAAACAGGACAGGGCCCCGGCGGTGCATTGCCTGGGAGCGCAGCTTGGGCTCTGTGCTCTGCCCGCCTCGGTGCTCTGGGGTATCCTAGAGAGCGCAGCCTGGAGTTGGCGTGCCTGTGCCCGGCCTGTTACTCTGAAGGAATCAGGCACCATCTGTTAACACGGCTCACCAGGGGTGCCGGGAGTATGGAGAGAGCGTGGATCCATGGAATCCAGAGCAGCACTTCGGGAAGGCTAATGTGTGTGGCCTTGCCTGGGGCTCTTGCTAATGCAGTCTTCTGAAATGGCCCGGGGTGCACCTGAGAGTGTGCACGTCTAACCTGCCCCCTGGGACGCTGATTCTGCTGGTTGGGACTGTCCTCGGAATTGAACTGACAGTGTAGGTCCTTCAGAAACCCTGTTGATGTCTGTAGGTTCAGGTGTGACCCCCGTCACCCCGCCCTCAAACTGTATGCGTGTAACTGGTTTGAGGTTTTTGTCTCCCCTCTGCCTTAGTCTTCTGGTAGCAGCGGTAATGCCAGAAATTATCGAAAGGGGGGCGGCGGGAGGGAAGAGACGTTAAGTACCTCTAATAACCAGGCAGTGCTTTCAGAGCCTAGTGTTCCTGTTGGAAACACCTGCTTCTCCCTCCCCCTCCCCCCATTGCCTACTGACCGGTATTAATGCACAGTTGCCGCTAAGGGTTTTGCTGGATTTCATTTCTTCTTAGGATGCACATATGATTGTTGTTACGAGAAGAATGCAACCAGTCCAAGAGGAAAATGATTGAAACTTGCTTTTTTTTAATATATATATATATCCATCCAGTAGCAGTGGATTCCTGCCATGTGCCAGGCGGTGTAACAAATGCTTTACACATATCATCATCTTCCCTAAAGTGGCCAGTGTCCCCATGTTAGAGAGGGAGAGCCTAAAACCTAGAGAATGCCTGTAACTCGCCCAAAGCCACACAGCTAGCGAGGGGCAGAGCCTGAGTGTCTATGCTGCCAGAGCACAGGCCCTTTTTGCCGGCTGGGTGCTGTGGGAGTACAGAGAACACCCCTACACAGGCCCTGCACTCTAGATCAGGGACCAGCGTTCTTTCTGTAAAGGGCCAGATAGTAAATATTTTAGGCTTAGCGGGCTATACTGTCTCCTTCACGACTGGTCAACTTTGCCATTGTAGCGTGAAAACATCCAGAGACAATAAGGGAGCGAGTGGGCATGGCTGTGTTCCAGTAAAATCTTATTTCAAACAGGCAGCAGGCTGGATTTGGCCTAGAGGCCATAGTTTGCCGATCTCTGCTCTAGAAGAGACCTGACTGATGGAAATACAGTGTGAGCCACGTCTGTAATTTTAAACTCGACAGGAGCCACGTTTGAAAGAGTAAATAGAGGGGTGCCTGGGTGGCTCAGTTGGTTAAGCATCCAGCTCTTGATTTCGGCTCAGCTCTTGATCTCAGGGTTGTGAGTTTAAGCCCTACATTGGGCTCCGTGCTGGGCATGAAGCCTACTTAAAAGAAAAGAAAAAGTAAACAGAAACAGGTGACATGACATTTAATAAATTTTATGTGACCTGTTCTACCAAGACACCATATCGATACGCAATCGGCATAAAAATTCTTAGGAAACATTTTACATTCTCCTGTCTGCAGTGGCTCACGCGTTGGCTGGCGCTCTGGTGGGGGAGAAAACCTTCCCGTCCCTTGCTCAGCTTTGTTTTCTTCAGAGCATCTAGCGTTATTTGAGATTTCATTGCCTCGTTTCTTTGTTTACTGTCTCCCCAGCCAGAAGGGCAGAGGGCAGAAGCGAACCGTTCCCTGCTCTCCGTGCCTGAACAGAGACTGGCCCAGAGCCGGTGCCCGGTGGTCCTTGTTTAATGGGTGAATGGGGTACGTGGAAGGTAGAGGCTGCTGAGTCCCGTCTGGAGGCACAGACAACATTGCGGGGTGGGGGGGGGCGGGGAGGGGAAGTGGGGGAAGCGGAGACTGGTGGGAGAACGTTAGGAAAAGCTTTCATGCAGGCAGCTTTTGAGCTAGGCCTTGGAAGGTGAGAAGAATTTGGAACAACAGTGGTGGGAGGGAAGCGCATCCTGAGCGGGAAGATCAACGTGAAGAAAGACAGGCGCGGGACGAGTTCGCACATTTGGGAGAAATAGTTCACTCGGGCCCTTGGAACTCCTTGACACTTAAAAATTATTGACGATCCCAAGGAGCTTTTATTCATATGGGTTGTATCAGTATTTACACGTGCAAAGTGAAAGCAAAACTTAAGCCCTAAGAATACCCAGGCACTCGTTCCGGCCGTCAGAGCAGGGACATCATTACGCCGCGTGGCCTCTGGCAAGTTCCACCGTGGACTCGGGAGAGGACGAGAGTGCCAAAGGCAGATTCCATCTTAATGGGACCACGGAAAGGTTTTGACTTGGGACCTCCCGAGGGGGTCTCAGGACCCCCGGAGCATGCGCCCAGGACTGACTGCTGAGCTGGCGGTGGGGTGGAAGGAGGAGGCGGGCGAGAGGGAGCCCCGGTTAGCCGGGCTGGCTCCGGTCGCCGGTGGTGGTGACAGCGTTTCTCGTGTCCTGTTGTGCTCTCGGTGTGTTGCGATCACTTCACATGGGGGGCTCCTTAGGCCCCTCCGGGAGAACCCTGTGGCGTGGGTGTTCCTATTTTATGTGTAGCGAAGAAGAGTTTGGGTGAAGCCCAGGCAGGTGCCCCCACAGCCACAAGGTCTGCTGCCCCTCCGGGACTGCGCAGCACACGGCTTCTGTGGGGTAAGGGTCTTTGGATGACAGCCTCTGGAGTTTGGCTTTGTGTTGTTGCTGTTTTTCCACGTGATGAAGAGCCACTTCAAAGTTTGCGGTGAATCGTGTGGCAGCATTTCCTAAGATGGAATCGGGGGAGGGGGGTGGGATCTGGGAAGCCTGGGGACCGGTTAGGAGCTTTTGCAGTGCTGGCGAGTTCTATCTTTTGTGCATTTAATTTGCGTGGCATTTCTCTCTCTCTGTCTGTCTCTGTCTCTCTCTCCCTCACTCACACACACACACACACACACACACACACACGGCAGAGTTTTGAAAGTGCCGGCTTTCATACAAAATGGCCCCTACGTGTGAACCAATAACTTCCTCCAGTATTCAGTGAACAAAGCAGCAACCTATTCCAGTGCCAGAGGGAAAGTTGGTGTGTTGGAGGACTTACTGATAGCTTTAAGGAGCTTTTTAAGGATAATTTCGATGATGCTCAGTTTGACCTTGGGACCTGACTCCCAAGTACAATGAGGACTATTGAATCGGAGAGCAGCCGGGGCACTTTGAGTTAGAGCAGTAGGGATAGAGAGGTAGAGGGAGGTTGGGGAAGGTTGCTCTTTCTTTCTTTCTTTTTTTGAAGTTTATTTATTTTGAGAGAGAGTGCGAGCACGAGTGAGCAGGGAGGGGCTGAGAGAGAGAGAGAGAGAGAGAGAGAGAGGATCCCAAGGAGGATCTGCGGAGCCTAACTCAGGGCTTGAACCTATGAACCATGAGATTGTGACCTGAGCTGAAATCAAGAGTCAGATGCTTATCTGACTGAGCCACCCAGGCGCCCCAGGGACAGATTTCTCAGATGGTGGCAGGCACGAGCCATTAAGGGCATTTGGGAGTGGCAGGGAAAGCCTGTGTAACACAACTGGGCTGGAGCAGTGGGTGTCCACGTGCCCAGGGTCTCAGATGATCAGAAGGGAGTTGGGGAGCCATTATGTACGTTTCTCTTTCTTTTCTTTTCTTTTTTTCTTTTCTTTTTTCTTTTCTTTTCTTTTCTTTTTTTTTTTTTTTTTTTAAGGGCTATCCTCTTTTTTTTTTTTTATAAGTTTATTCATTTATTTTGAGAGAGACCAAGACAGTGGGGGATGGGCAGAGAGGGAGAGAGAGAGAATCCTGAGCAGGCTCCACGGTGCCAGCACAGAGCCCATCATGGGGCTTGAACCCATGAAGGTGCAAGATCATGACCTGGGCTGAAACCAAGAGTCTGACACTCAACCATCTGAGCCAGCCAGGCGCCCCTGTTTGCTTTTTGCTGTGGTAGAATATACATAATAAAATGTACCATTTTCTTAAAGTTTTTTTTTCGTGTTTATTTTTGAGAGAGAAGAGAGTGAGAGAGAGAGAGCACGCACGAGTGGGGGGACAGAGAGAGAGAGAGACGTAGAACCTGAAGCAGGCTCCAGGCTCATCAGCACAGAGCCCGACGCGGGGCTCGAACTCACAAGCTGAGAGATCATGACCTGAGCCGAAGTCGGACGTTTAACCCACTGAGCCACCCAGGCGCCCCTCGAATGTACCATTTTTAAGTGTGCAGTTCGGTGTCATGAAGCCATCACCGCCACCCATCTCCAGGACTGTTTCCTCTTCCCAGACTGAGACTCTGCCCCCATTAAACGGTGACCCGTTCACTGTAGACATGTGGTCTCCTGACACACAAGGAGCGAGGCGGGGGAAGAAGCGTGGCAGAGACTCAGGCCTCTGGAGTGCGCGCCCAGGTGATAGTCCCGCCAGTAACAGCGTGGACACAGAAGCGCGGGGGAGGTTGAGTTTCGGAAGCTGAGTGTCGGAGATGCTTGGAATCATCCGTGTGAAGAGACCCCTACCTTGGAAATGCGTATTGAGTCCCGTCTGTCTTTGATTCTTATCGTTGTTCTATTCCACGCCCTCATAATTGCATTTTTTAAAATGTTTATTTATTTTGAGAGAGCAGGCACGTGAGCGGGGGAGGGGCAGAGAGCGGGAGAGAGTGAATCCCGAACAGGCTCTGCGCCGTCCGACTCAGGGCTCGGTCCCACCAACCTTGAGATCATGCATGACCTGAACCGAAATCGAGAGTCAGGCACTCAACCGGCCACCCAGGCGCCTCCATAATTGCATTTTTTAAATAAACACTTTTTAGACTTATAGACAATTTATGAGGATCCTAGTATATCCTGCAGCAGCTCCCTCTAACGTTAACGTCCTACGTAACACAGTATATTTGTCAAAAGTAAGAAATTAACATTGGTTTTCCATTATAAACTAGACTGTACACTTTTATTTGGATTAGTTTTCCACCACCGTCCTTTTTCTGTTTCAGGATCCAGTTCACAATACTATGTTGCATTTTGCATAATTGCTTCTTTTTTTTTTTGAGAGAGAGCATGAATGAGCGTGAGTGGGGGAGGGTCAGAGCGGGGGGATGGGGGGCGGTGGGGGTGGCGGGGAAGAGAGGGAATCTCAAGAAGCAAGCTCCATGTTCACGGAGCCCAACTCAGGGCTCTATCCCCCGACCCTGAGATCATGACCTGAGCCAAAACCAAGAGTCAGATGCTCAACTGACTGAGCCACCCAGGCGCCCCTGCGTAATTGCCTTCTGAACGTTGGGAAAAAACCTTCTAATTGATCTTTCTCTTGATCTAATCTTCAGTTCATCCTCTGCCTTAAGAGTTATTTTTCTGAAGAATTTTGTTAACAGCTTTTGATGCCAGAGAAGAGGGGTCAAGCAAGATGCCCTTGAAAATGAGGCAGTCTGGAAGTGACCCGTAACTATGGGCAGTACCCAGAGAGGAGGGTGGCGGCTGGACAGGTGAATGCAGAGTGAGGAAGTCAGGGAAGTAGGGGAGGTAGGCTTAGGGCCCTTTCAGTCTCTGATGATCCAACTCTGAAAAAAAATTGGTAGGATTATTCTCTTTGTCTGGAGTTTATTGTTGTTGGTTTTTCCTGGGGGCACGTTATCAGCTCTGTTGCTGTGCAGGTGACCCTTTCTTGACAACCTGTGCAGGTGTTCCCGGAAACTCCTCAGGAGCTACTTGACATTTTCTCTCACTTTGATGTAACACTGATTCTCATGGGCTCAAACCTAAAGAATCATTCTTGGATTGCATTTTATTTTATTTTGTTTTTTAAGTTTATCTTTATTTGAGAGAGAGAGAGAGAGAGAGAGAGAGAGAGAGCGAGCGCACAAGCAGGGGAGGGGCAGAGAGAGAGGAAGACAGAATCCTAAGCAGGTTCCAAGCTATCAGCACAGAGCCCAACGTGGGGCTTGAACTCACAAGTGGTGAGATGGTGACCTGAGCTGAAATCAAGAGTCAGATGCTCAACTGACTGAGCCACCCAGGCACCCCTTGGATTGCATTTTTTTCTTAATTTATTTTTTTAAAAAATTACATCCAAGTTAGCATATAGCGCAGTAATGATTTCAGGAGTAGAATCCAGTGATCCATGCCCCACATATGACACCCAGTGCTCATCCCAACAAGTGTCCTCCTTAATGCCCCCTTGCCCATGTAGCCCATTCCCCACCCTCACCCCCTCCAGCAGCCCTCAGTTTGTTCTCTGTGTTTAAGAGTCTCTTACGTTTTGTTCCCCTAGATTGCATTTTAAGAACAGAGAACACCAGTAACAAGAACTTGTTTGCCGCTTGACCTTGCTTTGGCTTCAGGGTCTTAACTCTGAGCCTTCTGCGAACCAGCAGTAGATGTCAGGCAGCGCTCAGGCCTTTGCGGCCTGGCCGTCTCTGTGCCCGGCGAAGACGCAGCCCTGCTGGCATCTCACAGAGACCTGCTCAGCCCTTAGGGTCGTTCCTGCTGTAAATCAGCGCATCCCGGGCACTCCTGAATTGTTCATCCTGTTCTCTCCTTCATCTCTTCATCGTATTTGTCATCTGTGCCCTGGGGACCTCCGCAGCCAAACGGCTTCCCTGCACAGCACTTGCGGTGCCACTGCCTCCGCTCCCTGCAGGTGTAACGTTCGTGAAACACACACGGGCTAAGTGTGTTAGAAAGGCCAACTACGACCGCTCTTTTTCGGGAACGTGGCTTTGGTCCTGCCTACGGTATTTAGAAGTTAGATGTTCATAGGTGGAGGTGTTTCTGTGTCATAACATTTTCTTCCCGTTTCAAAACAGATTTTTGGTAGTATGCTTTTTATTTTATTTATTTTTTAACTTTTTTTTTTTTTTTTTTTTTTTTGAGACAGAGACAGAGCATGAACGGGGGAGGGGCAGAGAGAGAGGGAGACACAGAATCCGAAGCAGGCTCCAGGCTCTGAGCCGGCAGCCCAGAGCCCGACGCGGGGCTCGAACTCACGGACCGCGAGATCGTGACCTGAGCTGAAGTCGGACGCTTAACCGACTGGGCCACCCAGGCGCCCCGGTAGCATGCTTTTTAATGACCGCCCATAATTCCATCAGGTGGACGAACCCAAGTTTCTTGAACTCCTGTCCGCTTTTGACCAGCTAAAACGTTTCCAGGTTTTCACAGTTTTCAGTGATGGAACTAATGTCTTACACTTGATACTTTTTTTTTTTTTTTTTTAAACAAATCTTCCAGTTTCTCAGGATAAATTCCTGAAACAGAATTACTAGTCAAGGGATAGGAGTACACTGCTAAGACTTTGGATTCGTGTTACCAAACAGTCGTCCCCCAAAGTGGTATGCGGGTATACACTTCCATCTTGTAGTGCCTGTCTCCCCAGCTGGTGGGGAGAGGTTTTGGTGACTTAGGTGGGGGTCCCCAGCTAGCTGGCAGCATCTGGGGACTAGAACTCAGGTCAGTTGACTAGGCGTTTTTCTGACTGTACTCTTCTGTCGCCAAGAAACAAGCCCTTCTTGTGGCCGGGGGTGTCCCCGAGCTCTGCAGGACCGGTAGGCCAGCCTGTTGTGCCTTTGGCTCAGGGCACGTGTTCCCCGAACAGAGGGCTGGACTGGGGGACGGTGAGAAAGCCAGGGGAGCTAGGGTGGCTCAGACGTGGGCTGGCGTTTGCGGAGGCCGAACTCTCAGAGGGCCCTCCACGACCCAAATGCAGATCGTGGTCGCATAAAGTGGGCCTTTTTCCTTTCCCCAGGGTGAGGCATTAACCCCAGGCAGCGCTCAGAATCCCCGTCTCTCGCACACGGCTCCACCGAGGCACTTGTCAGATGACCCAGCTCATGGCGGGACGATGACTGTGTCCTGTACGGTGATGCCGTCTCCGTCCTCTCTGTCTCTCCTGTAGCCCCCTGTGCCTCAAGCTTGCCTCTCCTTTGCTGGTGACATCAGAGGACAAGGGAGTTTTCGGTTATCGGGTGCCCAGTGCCAGCGGGTCTTTCCCTGAGCCCCTGGGATGAATGACGTTGGCCGTATACTGGGTTTTAGGGTATGTCTGGGCCCACAGCAGTGGTACCGGAAGGAAGGATTTGATCTGACCCCTTTATTTCATAGTCAGGGAACTGAGGCCCCAGGAGGCTCACTGGTTCAGGTTAAGGATGACGGAAGCCACCAAAGGGCAAAGACCCTGAGACTTCAGAAAAGAAAAGTTCACAGAAGGACACCCATCTAATTTCTAGGAGTAGAAGTAGAGGGTGTTAGTGCCGGTTTTAGTTTTCTGGTGATTTGGTTCTAGTTGATGGGTTCTGTGTTTGACTTAAATAAAATGTAGAATACAGAGGATTTAACTGTGACTCAGACTCAGGAGACGTGTTCAAGAAACTTCCTACTCGAGATCGTAGATGCAGGCAAAGTCACTACTTGCAGCTTAACCTTAGGCTTGCCTTTAAAAAAGAAAAGAAAGAAAAGGAAAACCCAGCTTTTTTGAGATCTAATTTACATGCCATAAAATTCACCCTTTTAAGTTCTACAATTCAAATGGCTCTCCGTATATTCAGAGCTTTGTGCACCCACCCTCACTATATAGAATTAGAATATTTTTTCATTTCCATCACCCTTGAAAGCAAGCCGTCCCCCTGAACTACCCATACTTCTCAGCCCCTGGTAACCCCTTTCTTTGTTTGTCTCTTTGGGTTTTTGTCTTTATGGGATTGCCTCTTCTGGACATGTCCTATGAGAACGCATACCGTGCAGCCTTTTGTGTCTGGCTTCTTTCACTGAGCGTGTTTCCAAGTTTCCTTTATGTCGTAGTACACATCAGGACCTCGTTCCCCTTCTGTGACCAGGTCCGGTGTATGGGGATGTCACTTTTCTTTGTCCGTTCATCGGTTGATGGACACTCCATCTGGGGGGCAATTTTGAACGATGCCGCTGTGAGCGTTTACGTACACGTTTTTGTGGGGCACGTATTTTCAGTTCTCTGGGGTGTCATACCCAGGAGCGGGTTGCTGGGTCATGCGGTGACTCGGCGTTTGTCCTTCTGAGCAACTGTAGTACGTGAGGGTTCCAGTTTCTCCACGTCGTCAGCAATGCTTGTTATTGGCCATCTGATTATAGCCGCCCCCGTGGGTGTGGAGTGGTTATTGCGTCACGATCGGTGTGCATCTCCAGTGACTGACGGCTTTGAGGGCGTCTTTTCACGCGCTTCGTAGCCATTTGTAAATCTTTGGAGAAGTGTCTCTTCCAGTGAATCGTTTGCGCGCTTTTTAAGTGGGTCATTTGTCGGCTTGCCTAGTAGACCCTGCCTTTGGGTCTTCTCTGTCCATTAGAGGCTGGCAGGGGGACCACTTCCTGCGGTAGGCGCTGTGTGTGTGTGTCACTGGGGTCTCTGCCAGGCGTCTTGCACTGCATTCGGATTTAACTTCCTTTCCTATTTAAATGTACCTTAGAGGAGTTGAGATCCTTATGAACTGAAAGGGCTCTAAATTCTAAATCTTCTTGAACTGAGTTTTAATTGTTTGGCATCTGGGGCTCCACAGTCCCCCGAGAATAAGAAAGGGGTTGCTAAATAGGGCTTCCTTGACACAGGGGCAAGCTTGCAGATGTTTACCAGTCGCACGAATTAGGCACGGCCTGCAGTCGCAATTGAAGTTTTTCAGAGGCAGAGACGGCACCATCTCCTTCCCCCTCCGGCTCCCCTGTAGTACGGGTTATGATACGTCTTACGCAGCAGGTGATGAAGTGCTTGTTGCCAGACACGCATGTGTGTTGGTAACCGAGGCGTTTCTGTGGCCGTTTGGCAGGTTTGAGGCTTTGGCTGTGCGAGGCGCGTGGGGGGTGCCGGGCGTGTGACAAACGGTGCCTGGTAACGGAGGCCCCGGGCTGGCCGAGTGCGTCTTGGCTCCCGCTGCTTCCCAGATCCCCCATCCTTACGCAGAGTGGCTGTCTGCTGCGGGGCACACGGGCTGCTATTTATGTTTTGTGACTTTCTCGGTGATTGTTTTTAGTTTAGCATTTAAGAATCTAATTTAACTTCGTGAGCATGTGAAGTGTCGGTTCCCCATGCCTGTCGCAAGACACAGAGAAGTGAGTCTCTCCCACCCAGAGCCCAGCTTTGTCTGGGATCAGGTCTGACTGTCGTGATTGAATCCCTGCAATCCGTAGAATTCAAAATTTCTTCAACGTTTGAAAGAAAGCCACGGGCACTGGGGTGGCTCAGTTGGTTAGCATCCAACTCTTGATTTCGGCTCGGGTCGTGATCTCTTTCTTGGTTCTTGGGAGATCGAGCCGCCGCATCGGGCTCTGTGCTGACGGTACGGAGCCTGCTTGGGATTCTCTCTCTTCCCCTCTCTCTGCCCCTCCCCTGCTTGCGTGCTCGCTCTCTCTCTCTCAAAATAAATAAACATTTAAAAAAAAAAAAAAAAGCAAGCCATTTGTCCGCACAGATAGGTGCCCCCTCAGGTTACTGGGGGAGTTTCTGACACAGTCGTGCCTCCCCCGCCACCACCATTTTGCATATTAGAACAGCAGTTCTGGGCGAGCCCCTCAATGATGAACTGGTCTCTAAATTAAGTGGGTGGATGTTGAAACTAAAGCATTCTGATTTTTGAATTTGTGATTTCTTGTTTTCACTAACTTCTTCCCATCTCTCCATCTTCAAATCTGTCCCGTGGTTGTAGGTAAGTACTTTGCTGAATTAAGGTTAGAGATCTGTGGTTGGCATCCTTTAGGTAAACACGGTAGACTGAACTTTTATTTCCACTTCCTCCAGAAGCCCTTCTGAAATGGCAGTAAATGAATTTTTTAAGTTTATTTTTCTAAGTCATCTCTACCCCCACCGTGGGACTCGAACTCATGACCCGAAATCAGGAGTCCTGTGCTCCCTGACCGAGCCAGCCGGATGCCCCAGTAAATGAAGTTTTCGAATGTGTAAACCTGCAAGAACAGAGAACAAAAGATTTTAAGTTCTGGAAGATGAGCCCAGACCGTGCGGGGCAGGGCAGAGGAAACTGAAATGTGGGTGCTTATGGAGACCGAGAAGCACTGCAGAAAGTCTCAGGGATCGGCCGCCCCTGATGTTGCCCAAGGCGTAAGCGAGGTTTGGGCCCAAAGCCGGAGGGATTAGATGAGAGGTTCGCCTCTCCGCCCGTGCAGACCCCGCGTGCGAGAGCAGAGGTTCGTGCTCTGGAGAAATCGAACCAGGGAGACCGTGGATTGACACAGCTCCCATGTAACGAAGGGCAGCATAACACGGAGATGAAATAGGGATTCCAGGAAGTCGGTACACCAAAAGGGGACGTCTCCGCTGCGTTCCCTGCCTGCTCCCCGAGTGCCGACACCAGGCATGAGGCGTGGGGTTGGAGGATTCCTCTCTGGAAAAAAAAAGAATGGCGTCAGAGACAGACCTGCAGTGTGTGGGGCTTGACAGTCCCTCAGCAGAAGCTAGATTCTACCCCAGCTAATATGATCCGTACCAGCCCAAAGCCCTGCTTGTGTTCGCAAAGCTTCCATCGTCTTTTTATCTCTCAACTTTTTTTTTAAATTTTTTATCTTGAAATAATTAGAGATTCACAGGAAGTTGCAAAATAGTACAGAGAGGTCCCCTGGACCCTTCATCCAATTTCCCCCAATGGCTACATCTTACGTGACTACGGACGGTATCAGAACCAGGAAATCAACACTGGTACACAATGTATGTGCAGTTCGGTGCCGTTCTGTCAGGTGTAGTTTCATGTAATTGTCGCAGCAGTCAAGATACAGAACTGTTCCATCACCATCACGATTTCCTGTTGCCGCATCTCAAATAGGAATGGACATCCAGGGGTCACTGAACATATTCAAAAAGCTTCCAACATGAAAGTAAAGCTAGAATAAGCCAAGAGGTGAATCAGAAGAAACCCCAAGGGCACTGGGTGGCTCAGCAGTTAAGCATCTGACTCTTGATTTTGGCTCAGGTCATGATCTCAAGGTTTGTGGGATCAAGCCCTTCTTCAGCTTGGGATTCTCTCTCTCCCGCTCTGTGTGTGTGTGTGTGTGTGTGTGTGTGTGTGTCTCCCACTCAAAATAAACGTGAAAAAAGAAACCCTCAAAACACATAGTGAATGTCTTCTCAGAAATAAGAGCCAATGTTTTGTTGATGAAATAAAACAATGGTATAAAACTCAGAACAATAAAGAGTTCTTGGTGTTAAAAACGTATCAGGGGATAGAAAAGAGTTGACAAAGACTCCCAGGAAATAGAGTGAAAACACCTAGGAGATCTATAAAGAAAAGAAAAATTAAGGACACAAATGTATCAGAGAAATCAGAAATGTTTCCAGAATTGATGGTCACAAAGTTCGAGGATGGTGAATGGAAAAGGTTCTGACCGGCACATTGTGTAATTCCAGAACAGTGGTGATGAAGCTTCCAAAGAGAGAAAAGAGGTTACATGCAAAAGATTGGGAATGAAGATAGCTCCGGTTTTTCAACCTTCAATCTTGTGGGAAGCCAGCAGGCAGTGGAGTGAATTTCCAGTCTAACATGGTAGATTGAGCTAATGTAGAACCACTCCTACTCAATCACTTAGAAAATGCCATATAGAGGGTGCGCCTGGGTGGCTCAGTTGGTTGAGCGGCCGACTTCGGCTCAGGTCATGATCTCGCGGTCCGTGAGTTCGAGCCCCGTGTCAGGCTCTGTGCTGACAGTTCAGAGCCTGGAGCCTGTTTCAGATTCTGTGTCTCCCTCTCTCTGACCCTCCCCTGTTCATGCTCTGTCTCTCCCTGTCTCAAAAATAAATAAAACGTTAAAAAAAAAATTAAAAAAAAAAAAAGAAAATGCCATATAGAATATAATGAAGATTTTAAATATGTAACTAAGTTTATAAGAAAGAAAGGGGATCACAAGAAACCAAAATCGAGAAGGAATTTAAAACTAGAGCCGAGAAGGCCTACTGATAATTGTGACATCTTTAGGGGGTGTTTATTGGACCTTAAAACAGGCCCTCACAGTAATAGAAGTTTGGATTTCGATGATCATGTATAGAGTTGAAATCGAGATCCCTTCAAAGGGCTCTTCCCTGCTAAAAGGAATAAAAGGAATTCGAGAAGATCTCCATTGTGGGGCTAGAGAAATGGCTGGGAAGTTTTATCACTGCACCACGCTCCGAGATGCTGGGGGAGGTCTCTTAGCAGTTGAAACATCCACGTTTGATTTCTGTATTGATAATAGCCTCCTATTTTAGGAATCCCCACGCCAGCACCAGGCTGGTGATGCCCTCAGAGCCCCTTGAGGAAGAAAAGCATAACTTGGATTGAATGACCCTTCCACAAGGCTGGCCTCCTAGAACCCTGACATCTCCACCAAAATGATGAGCTCACGCCAGGAGTTTACTGATAAACATGCAGAAACGATAAGAATCAGCTGTCAGAACAAACAGGACTTCCAGCGTTTTAAAATTCCAGGTAATAGGAGAGATTATAATATAAATGTCTGAAGGGATTGAAGGGCTAAAGAACTAAAGGAAAGAGAAGAAATCAAAGGAAAGCTAGGACAGTACATTTAAACGGGCTTTGTTTTAAAAGAACCCCAAAAACCTCCAGAATGAAAATTCTAATGGAATGTAAAACCCAGTGGAAGTGCTAAATAGCCGGTGGATACACCCCCAGGGAGAATTACGTGAACTGGAAAAGAGATCTCGAAGAAGTTGAGTAGGGATTCGGTGCCGAGAGCGAGACAGGATGGAAGGGAGAGAAGTAACACCAGGGGCATGGCCGGGAGTGCCCAGCCTGTGCCTGATGGGAGCTCCCAAAGGGAAAAAGCTTGAGGGGAAAAAAAAAAAAATCCCCATTACTCCCAGGGTTCACCGCGTAAGTCAGCAGGGGTCCAGGTAGTGACATGGAGGCCAGACCACAACGGAAGAGACTCTTCAGGGTGCTAGGGAGAATAGGTTGCTACCTTCGTTTTCAGTAACCACCTCATTACCACTCAGTAGTGAGAACAAAATAAAGGCATTTTCGCAGCACGAAAACACTGAATTTACTCACCGACAGACCTTCTCCATACTCCGGGGAGAAGGAAACGAAGCCCAGGAGAAAGGAGACAGACAACAAGGAACGGCGTGCCAGGACACGGGGAACACAAAACAGTGAGCATTACTAATTTGAGGAGAGCTTAAAGGGAAAATCCCGACAAACAGCGGAAATGAGAGCGAGGGGACGATTGTAATGAACACGTTCTAAGGCCTTTGACCCGTTTGGGAAGGGTCGGAGGGCCTTGCTGTGATTCAGCCTGAGTCCAGTAGACAAACCAGCGTGTTAAGTAAGGGTAACCGTCAAATAGAAATAGGCCTGAGAGCTTTCCAACCAATAGAGGGAAGATACTCGGAGTTATTAAAAACTAGGTCGTTCTCCTAGAAAAAAGGAGAGCAAAGAAAAGGCCTGGAAGATAGAAGGCCCTGAAGGTAACAGAAAGAGATCCGCACGATCACGGTGAATATAAACAGAGCGAACGTGCCGGTTATGACGGGTGGGAGACAGTAGAGCAAAGCCCTCGACGTTCTGTGGGAATCCCACATCCCCCATCCCACATCCAGGTGACCCAGCGGGTGATTCCGTTCAGGCGTGCAAGGACTGGAAAAATAGCACGCTTCCCTTGAACCCTTTTCCCGGAAGCTGAAGGAAGGTGTGCTTCACCAGAACGAGGGAGTTTTCTGGGGTCTGGGAAACAAGAGCTCCCTTGTTGCCCTGCGGCAAAGGGAAGTCCACGTAAGAGAGGCAGGGTGGAACGGCAGTCTCCGACAGACACAAAACCTAGAAAACACCTGATGAATTGTTCGAGCAGGTTGGGAAAAGTTATGGATAGGTGTTTGACGCACGGGTTGTACGTGTTCACGGAGTGCCCCTTGGTTCACTCCAAGCTCCGTTTGCTCCGTTACAACACGATCGAGTTGTTCCAGTCACAGCGGTAGAGCTGTTGGGAAGATGGGCTCGCGGGACGGGTTGTCAGGGGGAGGGGAGAAACAGTAGGTAGCGTCTGCTGTTAACAAATTAGGAATCAGTGACGCAAGCATATGGTTTCTACATGTGGCTGAATATTCTAACCTCTAAGAAAGTAGAAAGTGGTTGCCTCTGGGGAGCACTATCGAGACAGTACAACTGGGCACTGTCTTATGTTTTATGCCTCTGGTACTCTGTTGTTGGTGTTGTTAAGGATTTACTGGTTTAAACCAACACTGTTCAGTGGAAAGGCCATCTAAGTCACATAGGTAATTTCAGGTTGTTTTTAGTGGCCACATAAAAAAAAAGCAAAAGGGAGCAGGTGAATTTAATGTTGTATTCAAGCCAGTGTAGATCCAGGATATCATTTCAGCATATGCAACAGAGGTGGCAAGAGTAATGATTTGCATTCTTCACGCTGCATCGTCGCCGCCCTGTCTGTGCTCCGGCACGTCTCCTCTCTGACTTGGTCATGTTTCAGATGCTCAGTGGCCGAATGTGGCCAGTGGCTTCCCTGTTGGACAGTTTAGGTCTGACCCAGGAACATTGGAGAAGCCCATTCTGGAGGGGAGTTACCTGACCCTGGTTTCTTCCTTTTGCCCAAGCATCCCTACTTTATTTGTTTGTTTGTTTGTTTGTTTTAAGTTTATCTTGAGAGAGAGTGTGTGTGTGAGCCAGAGCACACGAGTGGAGGAGGGCCAGAGAGAGAGAGAGAGAGAGAGAGAGAGAGAGAGAGAGAATCCTAAGCGGGCTCGGCACTGTCAGTGCAAAGCCCAATGCGGGGCTCGAACTCACACTGTGAGATCATGACGCTTAACTGACCGAGCCGCCCGGCCATCCCGGCCATCCCGGCCATCCCTACTCCAAGTTCTCCACAGACATTTGGAGTTGCTGAGTGTTTTCATGGAAGTTCCAGACTCGAAGACAGAAGCGATCCCGGGCTTCTCGTTTCTGTCCTAGAGTGTGTTTCCCTCTTTCCTCGCAGATCCTGTTTCTAGCGCCGCTCTGAATCCTCTCCAAATTCTCTACACCCTGTGGGTGTAATAATCAAAACTGGGTTTAAAATACTGTTGAAAGGCTGGCGGACTGAGAACCGAGTGGTAAGGCGGCCTCACCCTTCCAGGCGGTGCTTCTTTTCATGTGGCTCTTGGCCTGTTCGGCACGAGTGCTGCTTGTTCAGATCGCGGTTACCTGTGAAGCGGTTCCTTTTGTGCGGACACCCATCAGAACTGTCACGCTAGACCCATGGGCTGCTGGTGTTGGCGGTTGGGAGCTGAGCCACTAGGCCAGGCTTATGACCACAGGTAGCGTGCCCTTCGGCACCACCCTCCACCAAGAGGAGGCAGGGCAGACGTCACAGGAAATGGACTCTGGGCTTGCGGTTTGGAAAACCCAGCCTCCTCAAGGTAGTGGCGTTTCCGAACAGTAGGCAGTACCTCCGGTATGCAGATGGCTTCGTAGACGCCATGCTGCAGACTGCCCCAGTGGGTTCCCTCTCAGGCCCGAATGTTCACATCCTCCTCCACCCTGAGGGTTCCTGGCACTGTGGTGGGGATGCGGTGGTGAGCGGTGCCTGCCCTCATGGGGGGCAGTCACGTCGAATGGGGCAAACGGTGATGGGTGCAGGGGATGGCAGGTGCTGTGGAGAAAAAGTGGGAGTATGTAGAGAATGAGGAGGGAGGAGTCCAGATGGGGCGGTCAAAGAAGGCCTTTCTGAGGAGGTGACATCTGAGCAAAGACCTGAGTGCGGCCATCTGGACAAACCAAAGCCGTGGTTGTTCGTGTGGCCGCTCATGCTTTCCCCCAGCCCCGCACTCGTCAGCACGTAATTGCTTACGGAACTACCTGTCTTCCGCACCCTTCTTGGCTCTGCCCCGACTGAGTCTGTCTCGTTTCCCCATGTTTCGTGAGCATCAGACACGGCATCTGGCATCCTGTAGGTGTTTAGTTGATTGCATCAGTGGATGGATGGTTTGTCGGTCTGTAGTCGATCAAGGGAGAGGCGTATCATAAATGTCAAAGGAAGCAACCGGTCAGGAGCCCAGACTTCTCTACAGGGCAGGCTCTGTCCCTGTCCAGCCCTTGATAGAGGAGAGACAGGACTGGAGCTACAGCCTGACAAAAGTGGGTTAATGTGAGACACCTCCGTCATACCTCTCCCCGTGTACTTCATTCAACAGTTTCTGTACGTCGTCTACCGTGTCGGGACAGTTCAGATTGCAGATGAGTGAAGTAAACTTGGAAAAGGTTGGGAGAGCATGGGCAGGGGGCACGGGAAGGAAATCGTTCTTGATTACTTACTGTTTGCCACACGTGTCCTGGCGCCTTCCAGGGCTTATTACACACAGAGAGCTCAAAACCATCGCCACGGCCTGCCTTTGCCCTCACGTGGCTTGGTTGGCCCTCGCAGGACCATAGCCGAGCCCCTGAGACGTCTTTATCTGTCCCCGCCTTCCTCCACTTAGAATCGGTGGTCCTTGAGAAGGTCTGGGTGCAACCTACTAGAGGTAGGACGACTCTTCAGATGCCAGTCTGGTGTCGCCTTCTGGTTCTTCTTCAGACTCCCACTCCAGCAACCTGTTGGCCGGCTCCCAGGACCCGGGGATTAAGGGAAGACGGCCAGCCCAGAAAGGCTGAGAGGTTTATTCCATAGAAGCTGTAACCCGTACCCCAGCAAGTCTCTGGCCCTTCTCGACACTTGGGTTCGGCCATGGGGCACTTGTCGTAGCCGTGATTATTCCCATTCCCTGTTAGAGGGCCAGAGGGCCTGTTAGAGATCCGTCTGCAGTACCATTAGGTGTTTCCTCCTTACCTCTTTTTCCGGTGGCTGCTGGGGAGTCCTTCCCGCTTTCCCAGCCATGCCAATTACGATGAACTCTGCCCAGAAACGGGCTGCTAAATATTTGTGTTTCATTTAGTTTGAAATCTTTGCTCAGAGGCAGGGTACCTGCTCCTGTCCTGACCTGATTCTAGTGACGTGGGGAGCTGGGGAAAGGAAGCCACCATGGCCATCGTGTTGGCGCCTCAGTGGCGAGGCCACGTCTCCTGACTCGCAGCAGCGGGATCCGCCTGTCTGTTGGGCTCTCTGTGGCCATAGCATCGGCAGTGTGGACCGGCCAATTTGGAAGGCTGTCCGCAGTTTGGGACCATCTGGCCGTCAGGACCATCACTGAATATGCAGGACCCCAGCTTGCTTCCCATCCCGGGGTCTTGTGTGTCTCCTCCTTGGCTCGCTGTGCCTTTACCAAGCCCCCGCTTCCCTGGGGGGCGGGGGAATGTTTGCAACACCCACCTCGGTTTGTCTTGGAAGGATGTCATTTTAGAATTGAGGGAAGCAGAGAACCGTCAGTGTTTGGCATAGTCATTCCGGGAAGGACCGTGAAGCCTGCCCGCCCCTCTGGGATGGGTTCAGCTTACCTGCCGTGGGGTGGCTCACCAGGGAGAGGTTGGAGGCAGGGGGAGTCTGTACGGTCTTCGCAGCTCTGTGCACACAGGTGTGATAAAAAACAAAACTCCGTAGGAAGATCAGCCACCCCGAGCCCCACACACTCCACCCCTACTTCAATGAAATCCTGGCCCCTCGGCAAAGAATCTGCCTTGGATCGGGGCCCTGGTGTGTTATTTTTACTGCCTTTTCCTACCATATTTGCATTTTTAAAAATAGCGGTGCTGAGTGGATCCCTTTCAGTCTGAGTCTGCCACGGAAGGTAGGATGCATTTTGCAGAGAGTGGCTATTGATCAGCAGCTGATTCTCAGTGTTTGGGAGCGTGGCCCGAAGGAGACGCAGGTGTTGTGGGTGGAGGTGAGGCTGGATGTCACAAGCCACTGTGGAAATGAGGTGTCAGCTCTTTGCTGAGTGAAGATGATGTCATCTTGGAGATGATGTCATGTTTCTGCGGGCTCCCAGGAGGGAAGGTGAAGAAAGGGAGCGGGAGCGTCTGTAAAGACGCAGTGTGGCCATCTTGGATGATTTGGGCCAGACAGTGACACACCCTTCAGACCAGGGTAGTTCTGTCTCAGATTTGGAGCACTTACCCGTGGGCAGAGCCACATTTCATTTACTGGCTCACACCCGTCCTGAAACCCAGCTCTAAAAATCGGGCTCTCGTGGTCACAGTGCGGGCCCAGGAGCTGCCTTTCTGCCTGGAAGTCTTTAAGGTGGCGAAACCGTGTCCCCCAGGTATCTGAGGACGGCGGAATCTGCTCTCTGCCACCTCGGTAGCAGCTGGTCAATAGAGGTTTCGCACTAAAAGCGGTCGCAGGGCCTCAGGCTTCATTGTTGGCGTCAGTCTGGTAACTGGCCTAGATCAGGGTCTGGACCACCTGAAAAGAGGTCACAGTTGGGGCCACATCACTTTGACGACCTGGTGCCCGTGTATCTCGTCAGAGGCTGAACCACGAGTGTATCAGGGAAAACTGAGGCAAGCGGCGGTAATCGGTTGGGTCTCACCGTGTTCGTTATTTTAGTCACCTTGTTTTTGTACCT
The DNA here is from genome assembly GCF_018350215.1 of Panthera leo. Classification (NCBI taxonomy): domain Eukaryota; kingdom Metazoa; phylum Chordata; class Mammalia; order Carnivora; family Felidae; genus Panthera; species Panthera leo. Next base: position 56,219,417 of record NC_056692.1, on the reverse strand, counting down.
TGATCTCCAGGTTTATATCTTTAAAATATTTTTAAAAGTTATTTTTTATTTCTTAAAGTTTATCTCGTTGGAGAGAGAGAGCACACTTGCAAGAGAGGGGCAGAGAGAGAATCCCGAGCAGGTTCTGCGCTCGGTGCAGAGCTGGACGCGGGGCCTCGTCTCACGACCGTGAGATCGCAACCAGAGCCAACTTCAAGAGTCGGATGCTTAACCGACTGAGCCGCCAAGGCGCCCTGAAATATTTTTATTTACTTTTTTTTCTTTTTTTTTTTTAATTTTATTTTATTTTTGACGTTTATTTATCTTTGAGACAGAGAGAGACAGAGCATGAACGGGGAGGGTCAGAGAGAGAGGGAGTCACAGAATCCGAAGCAGGCTCCAGGCTCCGAGCTGTCAGCACAGAGCCCGACGCGGGGCTTGAACTCACAGACGGTGAGATCATGACCTGAGCCGAAGTCGGACGCTCAACCGACTGAGCCACCCAGGCACCCCTGAAATATTTTTAAATTAAAAACAAATGTCCCTAAGTAGTTGGGGTTCTATTTTGTTTTAGAAGAAAGGGAAACTTACTGACTGGGTCAGAACTGTTTTCACCAGGCTCTTTGTCAAGACTTGCCTGGGGGATGTTAAGAAGCACATTTCTGGCTTCACCCAGAGACTCAGTAGGTTTGGGGTAAAAGCTAAATAAAGAACCTGTTTTGTTTTATTTTATTTTCAAGTTTATTTATTACTAATTTTGAGAGAAAGAGAGTGTGCACCCGCGCGGAGGAGGGGCAGAGGGAAGGGGAGAGACCCGAGGAGGCTCCACACTGTCAGCACAGAGCCCGATGCGGGTCTCAAACCCATAAACCATGAGATCATGACCTGAGCCAAACCAAGAGTCAGATGCTCAACTGACCGAACCCCCCCCCCGCCCAGGCACCCTAGGCATCCTTTTTTTTTTCTTTTTTTTTAAATTTTTTTTAACGTTTATTTATTTTTGAGACAGAGAGAGACAGAGCATGAACGGGGGAGGGTCAGAGAGAGAGGGAGACACAGAATCCGAAACAGGCTCCAGGCTCTGAGCTGTCAGCACAGAGCCCGACGCGGGGCTCGAACTCACGGACCACGAGATCATGCCCTGAGCCGAAGTCGGAGGCTTAACCGACTGAGCCACCCAGGCGCCCCCAGGCGTCCGTTTTAAAAGAGCGCGAGGATTCTGATGGGTAGCCGCCTTAGAACCTAGTCCTCCTCCCAAGAGCCCTACTGAGGCTGCCTCCGTCTTTCCTCACGATCTTTCGCGATTTTGGCACTTGCCAAATTAAATATCTAGACTTCCTCTGCTCCGTTTTTATGGGGCCGTTTGTCGGCTTCCACCTGTGGCCCTTCAAAGACCAACACGGTAGCGTGTGGTCAGCCAAAACACCACCTCGCAGCTGCCGATTGTAAGGCCCGGTGTCTAAAAGCGGGTGCAAGTCGGTTTTGCCCTTTTGCTCTCAGGCAACGCGTTCCCCTCAGGTTTGTGATACTATGAATTCTGGCTGAGAGGCCCTTTGCGTGAAGAGCCCAGAAGGGCCCAGGAGAAGGAGAGAAGCTCCGTGCCTAATTGTACAGAAAAGATCACTGGACGGCTGCGGTTCTGTGTCTCGTGTGCTGGTGTCTGTTCACTAGTCACCCTTCACCCTTCCCTGACCCCGGAGGGGCGCCCTGGAGCAGCCTGGGGTGGAGACACTATTCGGTCCTGGGATGGGGCAGCTCTGTGACTGTCCCTGCACGTTTCCTGTCCGACATGGGGAGAAGACCTTCCCCCTGAGGCGGCGGTGGGGGTTGAAGGAGGTCTGTGAGGCACCTAGACGTACCTCCTCCCCCTCCCCCCTGAGCACCCCTCACCCAGGGCTGAGATGATCTGCTTGCTGGACCCCCTCGGTCCAGGCAGTGCTGTCACCTCCTGCGCCCCGGAGCCTGGGTAGCAGTGTCGGCCAGTGTTACTGTAGCTTCGGACCCAGCTGAGCGCGCTCTGTCCCACACTCTCTGATTCACTCCTGCTCGGATCTCCTGTGGGTGAGTGTGTCCATGCTCATTAAAAGGAGGGGAGAATTTTGACCCTATGAACGGGAACATGGTTATTTGTATACTATAAGATTTCTTGTGGGTTTTTTGTTTTTTTTTTAACGTTTATTTATTTTTGAGACAGAGAGAGACAGAGCATGAACAGGGGAGGAACAGAGAGAGAGGGAGACACAGAATCTGAAACAGGGTCCAGGCTCTGAGCTGTTAGCACAGAGCCCGACACGGGGCTCGAACTCACGGACCGTGAGATCATGACCTGAGCTGAAGTTGGACGATTAACTGGCTGAGCCACCCAGGCGCCCCTCTTGTGGGTTTTCTTGAAATAGCTCCCCTATTGTACCTAAAATCCCTTCAGTTTTTAAAAGGCTTTTTCCTAGTGATATCTAGATCCAGATGTGCCCTTACGCTAATTGTTGCATCTTGTTTCAGTCTTTGTAGACGTTACCTCGCGCGTGTGTGTGTGTGTGTGTGTGTGTGTGTGTGTCTGTGTGTGTGTTCGCTTTCTCCAGCGGCTCTGTAAGTACCTCAGAGGCGGTGCCTGCTTCAGGCTGGGCCCGGGTGCTCCTGGCGTGGGGCTTTCTTAGACCGGGCAGACCAGGGACATCTTTCTGTTTAGCCTGCCTACTTGAGAGGTCTGTAGGGATGCACGCTCCAAACAGACTGCCCCTCCGTGGTGACAGCGGCGGGCAGGTGCTAGAAACCTGCCCCTGCCCCCCCCCGCCCCCCCCCCCCCCCCCCCCCCGATGTTAGAGGGAATGAGCTCAAGCTGGAAGAGCCCGGAGCGTGCCCGGCCCAGGGCTGTTGTTCCAGATGAGGTGGCTAACACCCGGGGAGGTGAGAGGACGTCCCCAGTGCAGCACCAGCCTCTGCCGGGCCTGGTGGTTGTGCGGTAGGGAGACAGGCCACCTCGATGCGACAGCACGATTGCTGTCTTACCCCAGTCTCAGCGACTCTGCCGTTTCGTCTGCAAGTATCTTAAGTCCCAGCCCAATGAGCCATGTCATCCTACCGCAAGTTGCCATGGGCGAGCGCTGGGCACTCAGGGTTTTTGAGACTTAACGATCAGACCCAGAGGTAAGCTCAGCCCTTAGTGTGCCAGCCGCAGGGCCATCTGGTGCCCAAGTGGCACGCAGTACCCCAGGATATAGGGTACTCATCTGCCGGGAGGTAGTAACCGCAGGTGTTTGGGAAACAAGCAGAGGTCGGTTGTGGGTCCAGGGAGGGTATGTTTCTTCCACGTGGGGTCCCTTACGGTTGGAGAGTGGGCCTGGCCCACCCCACTGGACCCGGAGACAGTCCCTTTGAGCTATTTCTCCTCCTCCCTTGTCGCCTTTAAAGTGCTAGTTAGAATAGCCAGGTTTGGGGGTAGTGTTTTCAGAATGCCTATTCTCAGAATACCCTCCTGGGGCTTTGGACTGAGCAGTGCACCTGGGACAGGGCTGTCCCTCCCTCTATCCTGATACCCTCTCTGTCGAGACCCTCTGTTACGTGAAGACGGCGTACCGTGCGCACGGGTCACCCGGAGAGCAGAGATGTTGTCAACATGTGGACTCCCAGGCGGCAGAGCTGGGGTGGGACCTGGGAGTCTGCATTTCAGTAAGCTCTGGGAAGATGGCGGGGCTGCCGTCAGGGGCCACACCGCGTCAGCACGGTTCTCGTTGGCCAGCGCCATGCCCGAGGGCTGCGCCGTAGGTCACGCTTGCCAGATGAGGAAGGGCAAGTTTGCAAAACCGGCTCTGGAGTGCTCTTGCCAGGGCGGTCTTGGGCAGCTCACCTGCCTCTCCAAGCCCCCCGGACTCCGGTAATGGTGGAGCCCCTTGTAGAGGCTGTGAGGTCTGCAAGGGGCAGAGCGTGTGGCACTCCTCCCTACACTGTGCCAGCTCAGTAAAGGTCTGTCGTTCCCTGAGCCGACCTGACATCAGGTGGTGGAGGTCTGGAAGGCAGCGATGAGGCCATGAGCCCTCTCTGCGCCTGGACAGTTGGCCTGCGGCGTGCTTACCCCCAGGGATGCCCAGCAGCCCTGGGACAGCAGCCTGGCCCCAAGAACAGAAGAAGAAGTCGTGTTTACTGTTTCCTTTTCTACCTTTTAGGCGTGCTCCTTGAGGAGGGAGGTTTCCCCCTAAAGCTTCCTGTTTGTACCCTCCCTTCAAATCCAGGAGTCATGGGCGGTTTTGTTCTATGTCCCTGCGGCCTCTTGCCACCGAATGCACGCACCGCACCCCAAACATCACGGCATCTATAGAGACCCAGCCCTGCTGCCCAGGCTCCAGCTGGCCTGCCGCGGGCGCAGCTCCCCAGTCCTGCCCCCTCACTTCGCAGGCAGTTGGACTCGGTCCCCTTGCTCTGCCCCCTGGGGCAGGCTGTGCCTCCCAGGCCATTCCAGCAAGCTGGCAAGCTGCAGCTGCACTTTCCAGGCAGTGATGCAGTCATGCCGCATTGCCCAGCCCAGATTGCAGTGTCTGGGGTGTGGGATCAAAGAGGGCGCTCCCTGGGGACAGTGCTGCCCCCGGGGGCTGAGAGCACAGAGGCCTGGCCAGTTTTCATCTGACGCAGAGGAGGTGGTGGACATCCCTTGCCTGTATCTCTGATGGTTAGTTCCTGTGCAGCCTGGCCCTTCCCACCTTCCCCCACCAACCATCCAGAAACAGGAGTTTTTCTTCTCCCTACCCAGCTAAGCAGTGTATGTGTATGTATTGTGTATAAATGTTTGCACGTATTTTCATTTTTTCTCCCCATCTAAATGTATGTGCATATTCCTACAGATTTTTATTCTTGTCTCATTCTGAATCTATAGAAAACACTAAAAACTTATGGAATTAATTGACCTCAGTCTTTGGCTTTAGCAGAACTTCCGATGAATAATTTCCACGATTAATAGGATTTTCTGGTTAGGGGCACTGACCTTTGTCTTTTCTTCCATACTGCCCAGACATTTCCAGCTGTTCTCTCCTCCCCATGCATGGGAGGCCCTCTGGCCATTTGTGTTTTGCTGGTAAAACCTTCTGTCCTCAGGTGGGCAGCTTGCTGATTGCTGGGTTGTCCGGGGCTGGCCACATGATGGTCACCTGCTCTGAGAAAGGCCTTACCCCGGCATATGCTAGAATCCCTGACCAGTCACATCCCCAGACCCAGTGTGAACGGGGAATTCGGGCTCACGTGCCATTTCCTCTCACTTCCGGTTTTCCGGTTCTGAAAGCCACCATACTGACGTTTGTAAGTAATGTCACAGAGTTCGAGGTTCCCCACCCCCACAGTGTCTACGTGTGAACATACAGATCTGGGGTTTTTTGTTTGTTTGCTTGTTTTTGGCTCCAGACCAGCTTCTGATGAGCTGTTTCTCTCTCCTGGATGCAACTGGCCAAAACCATAGCCAGAGAGAACCAGTAGAGCCGGGCACAGGCACCGGGCAGATAGGTAGGCAGGGTGGGGGCTCTCAAGCTTCTTGAAAGCGACCCACTGTAGAATATTAAATTTTACATCATGATTTCAAAGTTTATTTATTTTGAGAGAGAGCTTGAGCAGGGGGAGAGGCAGAGAGAGGAAATCCCAAGCAGGCTCCGCTCTGTCAGCTCAGAGCCCACCTTGGGGCTCGAACTCACGAACTGGGAGATCATGACCTGAGCCAAACCAACAGTTGGACGCTCAACCAGCTGAGCTGCCCAGGTGCCCCTAAATTGATTTCCTGACTAATGGGTCACAGCCCACAGTTTGGAAAACACTGCTCTAGAGAGCATTCCATTCATTCTGGGATTTCCAAAACTTTTCTAGAAGTCCTCACTGCAGGACAAACTTCCCAGTCTGGCATAATTAGCTTCTCTGGCCACCCAGTTGCAGTCACCTCGGGGAGGGGAAAGGGTTAAGGCCACTGGACCATCCCCCTCCCCACCCATCTCCGTGCCAGGTGCTCGTAAATTCTTTAAAGGCAGTGTTCACTCCTTGTACATTTGGATGTTGTCTCTAGCCCTGAACCTATAGGAAGCTCTAAAGAAATTAAATGGCCTCCATCCTAGGTGTCAGCAAAGTTCCTGGTGAATGATTTCCTCTGTTCTCACCTCCCCAAACAGAAGCCGGCGGAGCACGTGTGTGTGCACTCACCAGCATGCCCCCTCTACTGCTGGGTTCCCCCCCCACCCCCCCCCCCACCCAGTGCGGCGCGGTGCTTGCAGTGGACCTGGCCCACAGGCAGTGTGGCTAGGCCCTTCAGGCTCGGGGACAGCATCAAAAGTGTGTGTGACACTGAAGGGGTGGGGGTCTGCTTAGGAGGCCCTGGGGTCCTCGTCACAAGTGGAAGCCCCTGTTGACCTGTTTCATCCTTCTCCAGTACGGCTTGGACTCAGCCTCGGCTCAGGCTGTATGGGGTTGTTACCCCCTTGGGAAGTAATAAGACTTTAGAAATTTCCAGTGCTCGTCTGACCTCATATTCCTTTCAGGACTCTGTTCTTTGAGTCCTGGCCTAGGTAAACAGCCTGATTCCTACGTGCGTCTGCTGGGCCACGCTGCCCTCCACCTCCCGTCACCGGGCAAAGCAGCAGCGTAGCTCAGAAGATTCTGGTTTCCTTGCTGAGCACCGTGAGGCCCCTGAGCGGTCTCCCCGGGGTCTCGGGCCTGGCTCAGTCGAGGGGAGTGTAGTAAAACCTCACTCTGAATACAAACCCAGGCTGGGCCCGCTGCCGGCTGTCCCCGGTTTTCCACTTGCTCACCAGGGCACCGTGAGGGGCTGGCAGCCAGCTTGTCCTTGTGATCTGAGACTTTATTAGGTGCCCGTGGGTGCTTGGCATGATGCCGTACCTTTTGGGTTTGAAGCTCTTTCTGGTTGTAAGTTGAGAGTCTGGTGGTGAGAATATCACTGCCCCCCGCCCCCCCCCCCCCAGCAAAGACCAGGTTGGTTTTTCTCGGGTGGTACTTAAGGAGATCTATCTACTTCGCTTGTGTTGTGGCCCTCGCCAGAGTCTGACAGGAGATGGCGGTGGCTGGTGGGCGGGTTCCAGCCCTGACACAGATGCTCAGGTACCTTTAAGGCCCCTCCTTTGCCTTCTGTTGGGGACTTTCTGCCGCTTCCCCTCTCACACTGGGGGCCCCTGTGCCCGGGCTCCTGACCAGGAACAAAGCCACTTTTTTTCCCCAGAGCAAGTGCTTGGCCTCCACTGAGCAGGCCAGCCCTTACGGCCACCCAGTCCTACGGATGTGACGTTCGGTCCGCTTGAAAGCAGCTTCTTGCATTTTCAACCTGTTGATCAGCCTCAGTTTGCCTTTTTCTACTCTTGAAACAGTTTGATATCGTGAATTTGGGCTCCTCCAGGTCAATAAAGAGCAATGTTATGAGTGAGGGTCTAGACCAAGGATTGCAGGACCAGCTCGTGTTTCTGTCGTGTTGTCAGTGGTGGGCCCCGAGACCCCAGCTCAGAAGCAGTGTGCACCTCGGGTGGGGGGCAGGGAGAGGAGAGTAGTCCTCCTGGTCAGAGCAGAGCTCCGTGGGGCTCAAATGGAGGTGATGGAAGTGCCTAGCCTCCCTGCCGTGTTGCCTTTTCCCTGTGATCTGTGTGGCTTCCCCAACTATGAGCTCTGCCTTCTTTCTTAAAAAAAAAAAAATTTTTTTTTTAATGTTTTTACTTACTTTTGAGACAGAGAGCATGAGCAGGGGAGGGGCAGAGAGAGAGGGAGACACAGAATCCGAAGCGGGCTCCAGGCTGTCAGCACAGAGCCCGACGCGGGGCTCGAACTCACAGACCGTGAGATCATGACCTGAGCCGAAGTCGGACGCTTAACCGACTGAGTCACCCAGGCGCCCCAGTGAGCTCTGCCTTCTGATGAGACTGTATGGAGGGCGATCCTTTCCCCCAGTGCTCTTGTCTCCCTCCTGCCACCATTCTGGGGGCAGCCTCAGGGCTTCTCAGCCTCAATGCAGCTGATGCTTTGGGCCAGCGCATTCTTTGTCATGGCATCAGGGATAATAGGGTGGGGGGCTGTCCTGTGCTTCCTTGGACGTTTAGCAGCATCCCTCCCCACTGTGTACCAGAAACCCCTTTTCCCAGTGGTGACAGTGAAATGAAAAATGCCTCCAGACACTCCAAATGTTCTCTGGGGAGCAAAGTCGCCCCCAGTTGAGAACCACTTGGCTAACTGGTCTCCCTACCCCTCTTTACAGCCGGCAGCCAGAGGATCCTTTTAACGTTATTGTCATGCGCGCGCTCTGCTCCGAGCCCCGCACTGGATGGAATGGGTCTTTGTCCAAGGCCTGAATGCGCCAGCCTCATCTGCTTACTGCCCTCCTTGCTGGTCATAGAACGCGCAGGCCCACAGGGTCTTTGCGGCAGCCTTTCTCTCCGCTTGGAAAGCTCACCGCCTTCTTGTTTGTACTCAGATCTCCGGTCAGATGGCACCTTGGCGTGACCTTTCCTGACCAGCCTTGAAAAGAACTCACTCACTGGGGTGCCTGGGTGGCTCAGTTGGTTAAGCATCTAACTGTTGATCTCAGCTCAGGTCTTGATCTCAGGGTCGTGACTTCAAGCCCCACGTTGGGCTCTGCATTGGGCACGAAGCCTACTTTAAAAAGTAAATAAAATAACTCACTCACTCTTGCTTCCTCCCCTCCCTGGTCTCTCACCCCTGCCCCTGAGTTGCCTTTTTTTTTTCTGTATGGAACTTAGCACCGCCTGACCCGTGTGTGCACTCACACGCGTGCGTCTCCTCCTTGCGCTAGAGCTTAAGCTTTGTGAGAGCAGGCACTTGTCTCCCCAGCGCCTGGCCCATGGCCGGTGCTCAGTCATCATTGTTCAGATGAGTCACCTCCTCTGTGAGGCCTGGCTCTCCTCCCGCAGGGCAGCGCCAGCGTCGCTGTTTCCAGAGCAGGCGGGGGGAGCAAACGACGTCCCACAGTCGTGTCCCAAAATCGTCTGAAGTAATGCACGCTCCCTTTAAAAGCCATCCACAGTCCCTTCTCATTCGGAGACAGGTCAGCATTTTGGTGTGGTATCTTTTTTCTCCCCCCTGTTCGGAAGCCTCTGGCAGCTGCACTCTCAAAAAATGTTGCTGGTCCCCTCCTCAGAGGTTGTTCAGCAATTTAGAGACCTGTCCACCCCCCACCTCAGATCCCACTCCGGTAACGAGTTTTCGGCAACTGCAGTCAGGGTGTACCTACCAGAAAATCACTGGTAGGTTTTGCCTCGCGGCCGGTTCAGCTCCAGAGCCCGGCATTTTCCTAGAGCGGGCACAGCGCCCTCTAGTGCTGGCCTCCAGTGCCCGCCGTCTGGGTGCCCGATCTCTGCATCCCCGGCCCAGGAATGAATACAGCGCTGATCCGCTCGCTGTCTTCCACTGTGATGTCTTCCAGGAACGCGTTTTACTCGCTTCTCATTTTTGCGGCTCCAGGGAGGGTTGGGCTTTTTGTGCGGTTAAGAGAATGGCCCCTGGAGCCAGATTGAGTTCAAGTCAAGGTCCACCTCCGTGGAGCTGTGTTTTCTTTCTGTCTCCGTTTACTTCTCTGTAACATGGGAATGGCCGGAGTAGTGTGCTTCAGAGCTCCCTGGAGGACCTCACAGGTTACAACACACAAAGCACCGAGGAAGCTGCTTGTCGCACTTGGGCGGTGCCGTGGGCCGAGGACTCCAGAGCTCCCGAGCCCCCGGGAGCACTGAGGTGCCTCCCAGAGTGGGGCTATGGAGAGCCTTCGCGATGCAGGTAGCACGTGACGGGAGTGGGGCGAGGAAAGGAGAGCGTTTGGAAGGACCTGTGCGGTGCAGAGGCGCCTAGGAGGGGGAGGACTGGCTTGTGTGGACACAGGCGGTGCCCCGTGTGGGTGGGACGTAGGGAGCTGGGGAGGAAGGTTGTGAAAGATCAGCGAGAGCCTTGCAGGTTGATCTAAGCCCTTCCAGACGCCCTTCTCTCACCGTCTGGAATTCCCGAGGGAAGCCTGTGTAGCCAGACCCGTGGCCGCCACACCCCTTTCTGCTCCCTGCCGTTCCCACTCCGCTCCCCTCCCCGCGTTGTCAGGGCTTTGGAGAAATGTCACTCCTTGTCACAGAGGGTTAGAAGGGCCTGAGGACCAGGTGGGGAGGTCGGCAGAGCCATACCCGGAGGCCGGTGTTTGCTCCCCAGCTCCCCTCTCCCAAGAACACCGTGAACTGCTGCCCTGCCGCCTTCCGCACGGGCTCACGAAGGCAGGGTGGAGGAAGCCCGCCTCTGGCCTTGCAGTGACGCCAGCCTTCACCCACGTGCCGTTCCCGCTCTGGCCTCGGAACGGTCGCCTCGGTCCCACCCACCCACCCTCAGGAGCAGCGTCCCTCGGGCCAGGGTGCCGCGAGGCCGGGCGGCGTGCCATCACAGACTACACTGATTCGGGAGCTGGGCCTGTGCCCGTCCCTTCCCTGAAGCTCTGTCGGGCCCGACACAGACCCCTCGGTGGGGACGTGATCTGCAGACTCAACTTGGGGCTGGCTCTCCTCAGGGATCCCCGGGCAGATAAGGCGGCCTGTGCCCACGGCCAGGGCTCACACCAAGGGTAGCACCCCTGTGTCCCACCCAGCGCAGCCCCTCTCCCATTGGATTTCCTGGCACTGTAACTTTGGTTTCTATGGCAACTTGGGAAGACCTGCAATTGTGGCTTTTGAAGTCTAAAATGGGAGCAGAGGTTTGAGATAGGGTGGGACGGCACCGAAAATACCATGACCCAGACCAGAGCTCTGGGCACAGAGGGTTACAGGATAAGAAGTTCTTTGAGTTAGAAAAGTGGCACCATCATCACGGCAGACCCTGAGCAGAGCTCCTTGTGGCCCCTCACAGCCTCCTGGGGTCTTTGAGCAGAGGGAAGAAGGGCCTGACCTCAGAGGGCCTTCAGCCTGTGCCCTGGGAGACAGCAGATCTGGCATTAGCTGAGCACTTACTGTGTGCCCGGTGCCCTGTGACCGTCTGTGCTTTCATTGCCTTTGTGATCCCCTCCACCACTCCCAGACGGCTGCTCTCACGTGTGAACGTAAGTGACTTTCCTGAGGTTTCAGAGCTGGCACGTGTAAGTGTCTGGCTCAGGGACCCCTGATTTTAACCCCCGGGCTTACTCTTAGCTGGATCATGGGCTTATATTCCCAGGTAGGAGAATCTCCATCGCTTGTCGATAATGGGGCCCGTCGCTTCCTCCTTTACTTTTTTGTAAATCACATCATCCTACTGATAGCAGGGTTTGTGTCAGCCATCGTTGCCAAAATTTCGGTGACCTTGAGCCGGTGTCTCAGTTCTCCTTCCGTGGAGTTCACCTTTCCCTGCCCTGGGCCTTGCACTGGGGGAGTGAGCCTGAGGAGTCTGAGGTTGGGTGTTGTTTGAGAGAATAGCTCTCGCACCCCTGTGGTTTGGGGTCTCGGAGGTGCCCGTCCAAAGGAGGGGGGCGGTCAGAAACTCGCCCGGTACCGTGACTCAGTGAAGCATTCCCGAGGGGCGTCCCCGACCACCGTCTTGCGGCCGGGCCGTTGGAGGGGGATCCCGTGCCTGGCAGAGGCGGGGGTCAGCCCTCGAGGGGCCCTGGCTGTCCGCTCAGAGGAGGCTGTGCCTGGCTGGCTGTGAAGGGATGGGTCCGGTGCTCGCCGAGCAGTTGGCGGGGCTCCAGGGCCGGCCGTCGAGAGGGCTCCCCCGCGGTGCGGTGCTCGGCTCTGCGGAGCAGTAGATAAGGAGCAGGCTGCGGCTGGTCGGAAAGGATAGCCCAGATTACAAGGTCGTGTCAGGCGATAGCGGGCGTCAGGGTGGCCCACGTGGCCCGGTGTCACGCCGCTCCTCCGCCCCCTGTAACTCAGCGCTCGGTGGGGGCGCAGGCAGGCACTCGCAGAAAGTAGGAAAAGGGTGTCACTCCTAGCAAAGCGGTCTTGCTGTGTGACGGGCTGTTGAACCTGTCATTTGAAGGAGGCCTTATGTGATCTGTCATTTAGGCACGCTTCTCGGTATGATCGAAACGACCTTCGGTCACCATACTGTTTGCCTTTGGAGCTCCGGGAGGTAGCGCCTGGAGTTCTGTCTGTCAGTCCGGCTGCCGTTAGAGGGTGTGTGGCGCTGGCCAAAGCCGTGCTCGGCACTTGGGGTTTGTGTGCTTGGCTGTCTGTGTGTCACAGCGTAGTCAGAAGTTGGGGGGGAACGCACCCCGTGATGACATCAGAGGCCATTCTGTCACACCGTGTTCTCTTTCTCAGCTGAAGCTAGAGGACCGCTCTGTGGTGCCCCGGGACGTGGTCCGGCACATGCGATCCACCGTGAGTGTTGGCGCGGGGGTTGCCTGGGGAGTGTCTGGGCCGGGTCTGCCCTGGCGGCCGGTGCCGTGCGCCTGCTCGGGCCTGGATGCCTTCTCCTCCCCAGGACAGCCAGTGCGGCACCGTGATCGACGTCAGCATCGACTGTGCCGTCAAGCTCATCGGCACCAACTGCATCATCTACCCCGTCAACAGCAAGGACCTGCAGCACATCTGGGTGAGCGGCCCCGCCCGCCGGTGACCGCCCTCTGCTGTCTGTCCGGTTGTCCCCACGCGCACCACACCTTCCGGGCACCTTCCCGGGGCGGGCTCGCCTGAGTGGCGCTCCTTGTGAGGAAGCCGTGCAGACGTGAGGTCGGGACACCTCCCTGTGCCTCCGGCACGCATTGCTGGTGGGGTTTTCCTTCCCTCGCTCCCTTTCTTCTTTAACACTCTGTTTTGAAAAAACAAATTTCTTCCTTAGTTTCTTTTTTAAGTGACTTCAAACTTAGGGAAAGCTGTACGTTCCCATGCTCCCTGTGTCACTGGGCTCCTTGGCGGTGAACCTTTCCCTCCGTTTGCCCCATCACCTTCCTCCTCCCTTCCCCACATTTCCTTCTGTCTCCCTAGTCTTTTCTCTGACACGCTGGAGAGCAGGCTACAGACACAGCGCCCCACGGGCCTGAAGCACTACGGTGCGTACTTCCCCAAACCCGGAACCCGTCTTTCAGCCCCCCGTTCAGGAAGGTGGCACTAGCACGCATCTGTCCGACCCAGAGACCCCATCCGGCTGTTCCAACGGCCTTTCCCCTCCGATCCGGGACTCCATTCAGAAGCACACTTTGCATTCGGTTGTCAGCTCTTTGATTCCTCATCTGGAACTGCTCCCCAGTCTTTGTTGTCCACGCCCTGGTACCTTCCAGTGGCTGACCTGAGCGCGGAGCCGTGTCATCGGCCTCCTGACCAGACTCAGACCCCGCATCCTTGTCAGGACCGCCCCAGCAACACCCAGGGCTCTTCCTGGCCCGTGACATCCAGCGGCCACAGTAGGGGTGGTCGTCGTGATCCCGGCAGTATTGGTGTCTGCCCAGCCTCTCCACAAGGTCACCATTTACACCACCTTTGCAAGGGATTCTGCTCTGGGGAGAGATGCCTCAGGGTTGCGTCAATAACCTGTTACTTTTGAAACCCTGGCCCACCAGCCCCAGCCTCGGTTAGCACTTCCCACGCGAGCCGGCCAGCTTTGCGGGGAGGTGCTCCGGGGTTGTGTCCATAATTGCTGAGACCCCGATCCGCCAGCCTTAGCCTCCGTTAGCAATTCCCACCTGAGCCGGCTAGCCCTCTAATGCTTGCCGAGTGGTGATTTGATGGCACGGTGGCTTCTCGTCCTTTTTATTAGTTGGCATTCTGTACGGAAGAGCTTCACTGTCAGCCTCGTTCGTTTAATTCTTTTTTTTTTTTTTTTTTTTTTTTTTTTTCAACGTTTATTTATTTTTGGGACAGAGAGAGACAGAGCATGAACGGGGGAGGGACAGAGAGAGAGGGAGACACAGAATCAGAAACAGGCTCCAGGCTCTGAGCCATCAGCCCAGAGCCTGACGCGGGGCTCGAACTCACGGACCGTGAGATCGTGACCTGGCTGAAGTCGGACGCTTAACCGACTGCGCCACCCAGGCGCCCCCGTTTAATTCTTTTTACGTCGGTACGGACTCCGAGGTCCCCTTCTGTTCGGTTGGTTGCAGTCCATCACTGCCAGTGTTTTGTTGCTTAAATTATTGCAGATTTGGCCAGTAAGCGCCCCTTCAAGCTGATATCTGTGTCCTTTCCACACTTTCCCATCCCGGGTCTTGTTTTTGGTTTTTGTTTTGTTTTGTTTTGTTTTAAGCACCTTCTTACTCTCTACCTCTTCTGATCCGGCCCTGGAATCAGCCATTTCTCCCAAGAGCCTTGGTTCCTTTCAGAGGGGAATGGCAATTTAAACAGAAATCTGGCTGTGTGCAGGGCATACGGATCGCCAGCAGGGCCTCTCAGGACCACACCAGGAGATGCCTGTGTGTGTACCCGGAGGCACGTCTGAATTTGTCAGCACCTCTTCTACGCACACATGAAAATATGTGATTTTGTCTCAATACTTCTAGTTCCGTTTGAGCAGCTCAGGTTTGTTCTTTCCTTTCCCCTTTTCTGTGTGAGTGAGAACCTTTCCCAGCAGGGAGACACTTGCTTACGTATCGCTTACTTGTCCACGTAACCACCCTCCACCTGCCACCTCCACAGCCCACTCCTGCCCCGGAGCCCTGTGTCCTCGGAGGCTCCGTGGCCTCGGCGCAGGTCTCTCGTTGCCGCCAGGCAGACCCCCCCCCCCCCGCCCCCCGCCACCCCCTCCTCCGACCTGGGAGGGGGAGCCGGGGTGCAGCGTAGAACTCGGGGGGGGGGGGGGGGGGGGGCGGGCCGGCTCAGGCAGCGAGCTCCTCGGATCCCTCCTCCTCCGTCTCCGGGCAAAGAGGAGCTGGTGGGCTGCACACCAGTGCCTCCCGCTGCCTCTCACACCGCGGCCCGGTCCACAGCCCTTCATGTACGGGGACTACATCGCCTATGACTGCTGGCTGGGGAAGGTCTACGACTTAAAGAACCAGATCATCCTGAAGCTGTCCAACGGTGCCAGGTACACGGCTCACCCGTGATACGGGGCCACGCTCCGCAGGGGCCACCCGCGGGCCGGGGAGGGCCGAGGGTGTCTTCTCGTGGGGCCTGCGGTGACGCGCGCTGCTGACTCTGGGGGCCCGCCCCTGGGCTGGTCTCCTGTCGCCCTGGCCTAATTTAGAGCATCTGTTAGGGGTTGGTGCTTTATTTTCGATAATTTTTAATGGTAGTCAGTACTCAGGGGTCGGGGCCTTGTTTGTGTCGGGGGAACCACTTGGGCCGGTGTGACCGTCATTGTGCCCTGGTGGAGACCAAACCCGTGTTCGCCGTTTCAGGTGCTCCATGAACACAGAAGATGGCGCCAAGCTCTATGACGTCTGTCCCCACGTCAGCGACTCTGTACGTTTGCTCCACCCAGGCAGGCTTCTCCGGGGGCGGGCTTGGAGGGGACAGAGTCTCTTGTTCCTCTGCCCTCTGGGCCGCACAGGAAGAAGGACTTCTTAGCAGAGAGCTGCGAGCTGGCCCGGGCTAAGCAGACGCTGCTTCTAGGCAGAGTGGTTTCCTAGAAAGGGGGTGGGTGCGTACCAAAAGGTCTAGAAGTCTAGACCTGGACAGAAAGTATTAGAACTTCTCTTTGCCTTTTGTTAACTGTATGTTTTCTTTAACAAATAGCCACTCTTCAGTATTAGAGTAGTACGCTGTGTTGTTACAGTCGGATATTTTAGAACGATAGTATATGACTGTTTATAAGTAAGTATGGGAAGGGCGCATGATCAGGCCGGTGTGGGGACTCCTGCCCTCTAGAGCCCTCGAAGTGTCACCCTTGACCGACAACACTGACCTGGCCTGAGAGTTTGTTGGAATGAGTCAGGGGTACATTCTAGTGAGCTCCCTGGGTGATTTATGTGCATTTTAGATGTGATGCGTGCTGCTCCGGAGCCCTAGGGTCTGTCTTAGCTTAGAGGGCTGGGGAGCATGCAGGTGTGAGGTGAGGCAGGCGTAGATGCAGAGAGCACTGTCCCCTGGGCAGGTGCCACTCATAAGGACTTTCTCTCTGGCCCCACATCCTGCAGGGTCTCTTCTTTGATGACTCCTATGGCTTCTACCCGGGCCAGGTGCTCATCGGCCCCGCCAAGATCTTCTCTAGCGCCCAGTGGCTGTCTGGGGTCAAGCCCGTGCTCAGCACGAAGAGCAAGTTCCGTGTGGTGGTGGAAGAGGTAAGGCTGGGGTGGGGCCGGGGCCTCAGCCTCTGCGCCCTGGTGCCGAGCTCTTACCACTCCCTTGCTGTCTGCTCGGAGGACCAAGAGGCCCCTTAGCCCTCTTGATCTGAAAGGGCTTTAAGGGTAGAGGGAAGCCAGGGCGTGGTCTTGGGGTAACTGCTAGGCAGGTGTCCCCCAGCCTGACCCAGCAAGGTGGCACAGCGGTGAGTGGTGGACCCGCCGGGCCCTGACAGGGTGGGGATCCGTGGGGTGAGGCTGTAGTTGTTACAGGCGGGGCCTGCTCTGGGGGTGTCCTACTTGGTCGTAGGCCGGGAAGATCCGTCTGGCTTCCTGCTCCGGAGGTCAGGTGGGCTCCGGGCGGCTGCTTAACTGAGAAAGCCGTCAAGCTGCCGACTAAGGCCCTGTCCCACCCGCCATCCCCAGGTGCAGGTCGTAGAGCTAAAAGTCACATGGATTACCAAGAGTTTCTGTCCAGGGGGCACGGACAGCGTCAGCCCCCCGCCCTCTGTCATTACCCAGGAAAACCTAGGCAGGTGAGTGGCTCCAGCATGCCCACTCCAGCGACCCCGGTAGCGTGCCCTGCTCGTGTCTCTGGACCCAAGTGAGAGCCGTGGGGGGGGCCGAGATCACCGTTGGTCCAGCCCTCGCTTCTCTCCCTCCCAGGGTGAAGCGTCTCGGATGCTTTGACCATGCTCAGCGGCAGCTTGGGGAGCGCTGTCTGTATGTCTTCCCAGCCAAGGTAGAGCCGGCCAAGATTGCCTGTGAATGTCCAGAAAAACACTGCGCCCAGGGGGAGGGCTCTATGGCCAAGAAGGTACGTCCTTGGGGTTGGGATAGGTGGGCGTTTGAGGAACCGGCCGGCCGTGAGCTATTTCCACGGCCGGGAAGGACGGTCTGTGCTTTAGGCCTTGGGGGGCAGCCCCGATCACCTTGCAGGCCACCTCGATGTGTATCGCTGCCCCCCTCCCCCCCAAGCTGCCTGGGTGTCCCACATGCCCAGGGTGGGGCCAGGGGCGCCCTGCTGCTCCACAGTCCCCGTGCCTCCTGCTCCGCCCTCATAGGTGAAGCGCCTGTTGAAGAAGCAGGTCGTGAGGATCATGTCCTGCTCCCCGGACACGCAGTGCTCCCGAGACCATTCCATGGAGGACCCGGGAAAGAAAGGAGCGGCCAAAGCCAAGAGCGAAACGGGGTCCGTCAGCCCCGAGGAGACGCCCGATGGGGCCGCCAGCCCGGTGGAGATGCAGGATGAGGGCCCAGAGGAGGCCCAGGACGCGGGGGAGCAGCTGCCCCCCTTCCTGCTGAAGGAAGGTGGCGACGACAGGCTGCACTCGGCAGAGCAGGACGCGGACGACGAGGCCGCCGATGACACGGATGACACCAGCTCGGTGACCTCCTCTGCCAGCTCCACCACCTCCTCCCAGAGTGGCAGCGGCACAAGTAGAAAAAAGAGCATCCCCTTGTCTATCAAGAACTTGAAGCGGAAACACAAGCGGAAGAAGAATAAAATCACTCGTGACTTTAAGCCGGGGGACAGGTAAACCCAGAGGCGCCCTCTCCCTCCTGGCTGAGTGTCCGGCCCGAGGCTGTCCGTGTGGCTCCCGCACACGCGAGCACAGTCTGCGAGCCCCACGCAGGCTCGGGGGGGGGCCCAGCTGAGGCCGCGTAGGTGCCTGGCCTTGGCCTGCGTGGAGAGGAGAGCTCTGGGAGTGGGGCCGGCAGGTGGCGTGGAGGCACCGTGTGGGCCCCGAGCCTGGCCTCCGGGACCGCGTTCACCGGGCTCTCCCAAACGAGGCCTCAGAGGAGGTCCCGGGGCACGGGACGTGCGGGGGAGCATTCACGGACCTGTCTTTCCTCCTTCTTTCCTTGCCTGTTGCGTGCGGCCCGGCCGACCGGATGCACCGCGCCTGCAGGGTGGCTGTGGAGGTGGTGACCACCATGACCTCGGCAGACGTGATGTGGCAAGACGGCTCCGTGGAGTGCAACATCCGCTCCAACGACCTCTTTCCCGTGCACCACCTGGACAACAACGAATTCTGCCCCGGAGACTTTGTGGTGGACAAGCGAGGTAGTGCCGGCCCCAGAAGGCCGCCCAGCCGAGGGCCCGGGCAGCGCTTGGGAGGGAGGGGCCGGAGGTCTCGGGCTCAGGGAGGAGACGCCCCCTTTGAAGAACTTCTTCAAGGACTGGGGCAGCCTTCTCTGGCCTCTGCCAGCCTGGCAGAGGACACGGGTCCTGTGCCCTGTGCCCTGCGATGTAGTGGCGGCGGGGGGGGGGGGGGGGGGGGGTGCGCGGCAGGGCTCCTTAGCCCTCAGTCACGTTCCCTCCTCCGGTTTCCCAGTCCAGACCTGTCCAGACCCCGCCGTCTACGGCGTGGTGCAGTCTGGGGACCACGTGGGCCGCACCTGCATGGTGAAGTGGTTCAAGCTGCGGCCCAGTGGTGATGACGTGGAGGTACGCGCAGCCCCCGCGTCTTCCTTCAGGGTGGGCTCTGGTGGGCTGGCCGTAAGGCCCGTGGGCTCATGACAACCCATCCCGTGCTCCAGCTGATTGGAGAAGAGGAGGACGTGAGCGTCTACGACATTGCTGACCACCCTGACTTCCGGTTCCGCACCACGGACATTGTCATCCGCATCGGCAATACTGAGGATGGAGCTCCTCACAGGGAGGATGAGGTCTGCCCGCCCCGCCCCCACCCCAGTTCATGGCCTCCATGCCGGCTCCCCGCCCCAGGCAGCATCTGCGATCCCCGGAGTTGCCACCGGGTGGCTCCAGGAGACCAGACCTGCGGGTCTCCTCCGGGCTCCGCGTGCCCTCGCGTGCGCCTCCACAAGGATTTGCCTGCCTGTCGGGATCAGACTGCACGCAGCTGCTCCCCGAGCCCCAGTGGTTCTGTTTAGCGGGGAAGTCCGACTCCTGGTCCTGAGTGCCGTGGGGGCACCGGAGAGGCTGGGGGAGGGGGCGTCCAAGCCGTGCCTTGGCGAGCAGGTGGGAACATCAGGTGGGGTCGAGCCGAGGAAGGGCAGGAACCCCGTCCCGAGAAGGTCAGGAAGCCCAGGGAGGGCGGAATGCTGAGCGGGAAGGGAGTTAACAGGGGCTTGGTGTCTGGCTGCCGGTGCCGGAGCCAGAGGGCCCCACGCTTGAGCTGCTCACCGTGTGCGGCCTCGGGCTGGCACCCGTGTCCCTTCTCACGGCCTCGCCCTTGTCACCCATTGCCGGAGCTCCCTTTTGGAGGTGATCTGGCCCTCACCCTTCAGAGAGATGCCCCCTTGACCCTGTCCCGTTGCCCTGCAGCCATCAGTTGGCCAGGTGGCCCGTGTGGACGTCAGCAGCAAGGTGGAGGTGGTGTGGGCTGACAACTCAAAGACCATCATTCTGCCCCAGGTAAGCCCCTGCTGAGGCCCAGACCGTCACCGTGGCAGCTGGGCTGGGAGCCGTGGCTCGTCTCCTGTCGCTGCTCACGGAACAGGGAGACAGGCTCTCGGGTCTTCCCGGTGAGGGTCTCTTCTTTGGGGCGTTTGGGTCTCAGAGAGCGCCTGAGAGGAAGGAGCTATCCCATGCAAAACTGTGGTGTGGGCAGTCCGGAGAACAGAGGGGCAGCCCACAGCTGGCCCGTAGTCTTGTCCCACCTGGAAGGTTCCCCAGGTTGCCAGGTGTGTGCAGATCTTCACAAGCTTTCCAGATCTGCCTGTGTCCCCATCTCACTGTGCTGAGAAACACAGGTTACTTCCCATAGGAGGTAGAGCCTTTCCCACCAACAGTCCTAGGAAAACTCTTCACACGTCAGCAAGAGAAAGGAGAAGAGCTGGCCCCCAGTCCCAGCCCCTGCTGGTGGGCTCTGAGCAGCAAAGCTATTCTCAGTACCGTTTCCCTCCCCCCTTGTGTGAGCTGATCTGCACGCCACAGCTCCCCTCTCCTGGCACCTTCACGGGGTAGGGGAGGGAGTGACTCACTCACCCCCTCGTCCGGGCGGCCATTCCAGGGTACGGGAACAGGATGTGACACAGGCCAGCTCTGCCGAACCTCCCCCCCGCCATTGCACGTTCTCAGCTACCCGTGCAGCCCCACGGAGGTGGCTGACCTGAATCCTCTAGGGGAGGGGCCGGATTTGCCATCAAGGTCAAATGGTGGCCAAGGGGTGCACACAGGGGCAAGGGAGGCTGGAACAGCCTTTGGCCGTTGGTTGGGGTTTTGAGCTCCGCCCCCCCCCCCCCCCCTCCGCAGTGGGTGTGGGGCAGGCAGAGGCGCCTTCTAGAGACCCGGGGACCAGCTAGTGCAGAGAGACCCAACTGCAGAGTTGAGAACAGGAGAGGGGGAACGGGTGGAAGGGGCCTGCCGAGGCCTCGACGCACCCAGTCACCATCCGCTCTGAGGGTCGGGACGGGCCCCAGAGTGAGGGCCCCGGAGCGCCCAGCAGAGCCTCTCTGAATTGCCTGTCTTCGCCCCCCCACCCGCCCCCCCCAGCACTTGTACAACATCGAGTCTGAGATTGAGGAGTCGGACTATGACTCGGTGGAAGGCAGCACCAGCGGGGCGTCCTCGGATGAGTGGGAGGACGACAGTGACAGCTGGGAGACGGACAACGGGCTGGTGGAGGACGAGCACCCCAAGATAGAGGAGCCCCCCATCCCGCCCACTGAGCAGCCGGCGGCCCCCGAGGAGGACAAGGGGGTAGTGATCAGCGAAGAGGCTGCCACGGCCGCCATTCAGGGGGCCGTGGCCATGGCTGCCCCCGTGGCTGGGCTGATGGAGAAGGCCGGCAAAGACGGGCCCCCGAAGAGCTTCCGGGAGCTGAAAGAGGCCATCAAGATCCTGGAGAGCCTCAAGAACATGACTGTGGAGCAGCTCCTGACAGGCTCGCCCACCTCCCCCACAGTGGAGCCGGAGAAACCGACTCGGGAGAAGAAGTTTCTGGATGACATCAAGAAACTGCAGGAAAATCTCAAGAAGACCCTGGACAACGTGGCCATCGCAGAGGAGGAGAAGATGGAGGCGATGCCAGACACGGAGCGCAAGGAGGAGAAGCCGGAGGGGCAGTCACCCGTGAAGGCCGAGTGGCCCAGCGAGACCCCGGTGCTCTGTCAGCAGTGCGGCGGCAAGCCCGGAGTCACCTTCACCAGCGCTAAGGGCGAGGTCTTCTCAGTGCTGGAGTTCGCACCCTGTGAGTTCACCTTGTTTTTCTTGCCGGATCTGGAGGCCGGGTGGCCAGCTGCCGCCTGAGGGGAGGAGGCCACGTCCCCGGTGTGGTCACTGGTGCCGATGCCAGGCTGGCGGGTGCGAAGCGCGTGGGGTTATCCCCCCGTCCGGGGCGCACACCCAGCAGCCGGCCGCTCCCTCGGGGCCGGGCTTCCCAAGGGCGGCAGCTGTGTTTCCAGATAGAGCTCTCAGGGGCTTGCCGGTAGCGATTGACCGCTCTTTCTTGCCTTGTAGCAAATCACTCTTTTAAGAAAATTGAGTTCCAGCCTCCGGAAGCCAAGAAGTTCTTCAGCACGGTACGGAAGGAGATGGCGTTGCTGGCTACCTCGCTGCCTGACGGCATCATGGTCAAGACCTTCGAGGACAGAATGGCAAGTAGCCCGGCGTGGGCCTGGCAGCTGCAGACGTGCTCGTGTGGGTGCTTGGTACCCGGGGGGCCGCGGGACCCGGCAGCACGTGGGAGGCCGTCCGCACCCCTCACGGGGCAGGACCCCCGCACGTGTGTCCGGATCGCAGGGCTCCTCCCTTTCTCCCTCCTGTTAAAAGTCAGTTTTGAAGCACAGAGCTTTACCTGAGTCCTGTTCTCTTGAAATATTACAACGTTGTGGAAAAGGCGAAAGTTGCCTTTGAGCAATCCTCAGCCCACCCCTGGGAGTCACGACTGAGTTTTGTGGGTCTCCTTATAGGAGACCCTCTTTTCATGTCTTTACCTTCTCGTGTGTCCCCGTAGACACTCCGTGTGATTTGTTTTACGTGAACAGCCCGTCCTCGTACATGTCACCTGCGGGTTGCTTGTTTCACTCAATCGGGTGGTTTTTTAGACCCACCCCCCATGTTGATGGATGTCGATCCAGTTCGTTCTTTTTTAGCTACAGAATAGCGTCCCGTCACGCGGCCATGCCGCATTGCGTTTTCCACTCCTGTCTTCGTGGCTCAGGCCCAGGGTTGAGTCCTGCCACCAGAGGCCGTGTGAGCACCTCCTCGTTCCAGGCGCAGGCCAGCCCGGTCCGCCGGGCCCCTCATTTATCCAGCACGCTTACCAGGCGCCTGCTGTGTGCTGGGCCTCGTGCGAGACCCTGAACCCTACTCTGACCCGGGCCCCAGCCCAGCCCTGGTGAAAGGGGCCCCAGGACAGAAGAGAGGCGCTGTTCAGACCTTCTTGCCGCAGGCCGGAAACCACAGAGCAGGGCTGGGGTCTCCACAGGGTCGGTGCTGCTCCGGGTTCTTAACGACACTTTGGCTTGTTCTTGGATTTTAGTAAAACTTGTGAAATTCCCGGCTGGTCTCAGCTGTGCTGACAGAAGGGACTAGCATGTTTTCCACGCCTCACTCGGAGGGACGGGGAAGTCGTGCCTTCTCTTGAGGCCCACAGGGCGGCCGCGTGGGAAGGCGCGGGAGAGGGTGCCGTCGGTCCAGTCGGCACTCCGCCCTCGCCATTCCGTCACCCCGTGTTCCGAGCGCGGGTCTGGCTGCCGATGCCGCCCCTCCGCCGGCATGCGCACAGATCTTGAGCGTCTGTGGGGCGTCTGCCCGGTGACTTAGTGACCTGAGTCTCTGGCACTCTGCCACCGTTTCTGCTGGAATTCCAGATCCCCTATCCCTCCGGTTCCCAAAAGCAGGTAGAGCCTTGCCGCCCTAGGATGTCCTTTCATTTTCTAACTGGTTGTGATTATTGTTGGTCTTCATGGGGGTGGAGGTCAGGGCAGGTGTTTTAAAGAGTAAAAATAAAAGTAATGAAGGACCCCTGGGTGACTCAGTCGGTCAAGTGTCTGACTCTTGGTTTTGACTCGGGGCGTGATCTCACAGTGGTGAGATCGAGCCAGCCCCGTCGGGCTCTTCGCTGACAACACAGAGCCTGCTTGGGATTCTCTCTCTCTCTCTCTCTCTCTCTCTCTCTCTCTCTCTCTCTCTCTCTCCTTCTCCCTCTCCCTCTCCCTCTCCCTCTCCCTCTCCCTCTCCCTCTCCCTCTCCCTCTCCCTCTCCCTCTCCCTCTCCCTCTCCCTCTCCCCCTCCCCCTCCCCATCCCTCCATCCCTCCCCCTCTGCCCCTCCTTCGTTCATGCTCTCTCTCAAAATAGATAAATAAAAAAAACTTTTTAAAAGGCAGAAAGAAAAGCATCCATTTAAAACAATTTTTAAAAATAAGGGGCACCTGGGTGGCTCAGTTGGTTAAGCGGCCGACTTTGGCTCAGGTCATGATCTTGTGGTTCGTGAGTTTGAGCCCCGCATCAGGTTCTGTGCTGACAGCTCAGAGCCTGGAGCCTGCTTCGGATTCTGTGTCTCCCCCTCTCTCTCTGCCCCCGCCCCTGCTCAGGCACCATCTCTCTCTCTCTCTCTCTCTCTCTCTCTCTCTCAAAAATAAACATTAAAAAAATTTCTTTTAATAAAAAAATTTTTTAAAATAAAAGTAATGACTTAACGGAAAAAAAAGCCTGGTAAAATAAACACAACTTTGGATAATTCTATTTACGCCTGGAGTTAAAAGACGCCGCGTGGCTCTGCACAGAGGTATTTACGTTTAGCTTCTCCGTAGCCGGTAGAGTCTGGAGCCACGCGGGCACCTGCGCTGCAGGCCCCCCCCCCCCCCCCCCGACCTCAGCCCTCCCTCCCTCCCTCTAGGACCTCTTCTCAGCCCTGATCAAGGGCCCCACTCGCACCCCCTACGAGGACGGCCTCTACTTGTTTGACATCCAGCTCCCCAACATCTACCCAGCCGTGCCCCCCCACTTCTGCTACCTCTCCCAGTGCAGTGGCCGCCTGAACCCCAACCTGTATGACAACGGGAAGGTGTGCGTCAGCCTCCTGGGCACCTGGATCGGAAAGGTGACTACGGTGCCAGGAGCCGGGTGGGAACGGGGGAGGGCGGCGGGGGGGGAGGGTGGGGTGTCGGGGCCGGAGCTGACGAGGCTGTGCGCGTGTGCATTCCAGGGCACAGAGAGGTGGACGAGCAAATCCAGCCTCCTCCAGGTGCTCATCTCCATCCAAGGTACGGCGGGCAGGGTGCGGGGCGCCGGTGGGGAGAGCCGCTGGAGGGTGCGGTGCCGCTGGCCTCCGTGTCCTCCCCGTCCCGCCTGTAGCTCTGGCCGGCCCTGGAGTTCTCGGGCCGGCCCTGACGGGCTTCTCACCCCCCCCCCCCCCGCCCCCACCCCCAGGTCTAATCCTGGTGAATGAACCGTACTACAACGAGGCGGGCTTCGACAGCGACCGGGGCCTGCAGGAGGGGTATGAGAACAGTCGCTGCTACAACGAGATGGCGCTCATCCGCGTGGTGCAGTCCATGACCCAGTTGGTGCGGCGGCCGCCCGAGGTCTTCGAGCAGGAGATCCGGCAACACTTCAGCACCGGTGGCTGGCGGCTGGTGAACCGCATCGAGTCCTGGCTGGAAACCCGCGCCCTGCCGGAGAGGGCCCAGGCGCTGCCCAACGGGATCCCCAAGGACGGCGGCTCCCCGGAGCCACCCGCCGTGGCCGAGCTCTCGGACCACGGCCGAGAGGAAGCTGAGGACGGAGGGCTGTTCCCCGGAGAGGCCTCCCAGGGCTCAGACTCGGAGGGCGGCGCCCAGGGCCCGGCCTCGGCCAGCAGGGACCGCACAGACCAGACTGCGGAGGCAGCGCCCGACGCCCCGGTGCCCCCCAGTGTCAGACCAAAGAAGCGGAGGAAGAGCTACCGGAGCTTCTTGCCCGAGAAGAGCGGCTACCCTGACATCGGCTTCCCTCTCTTCCCACTCTCTAAGGGTTTCATCAAGAGCATCCGGGGCGTCCTGGCGCAGTTCCGGGCCGCTCTGCTAGAGGCGGGCATGCCTGAGAGCGCGGGGGACCAGTAGCCGCCGGCCCTCGAGGAAGAAGCGTCGCGTGGGGAGAGGCCAGCCGCTGCCCGCTCGCTCCCTCCCCCGGAACCTTCCATCTTCCCGTTTTCTCCTCTGTCCCCAACGCGAAAGCCCCTCGCTGCCCTCTCCCCGAGGTGAGTTTGATGCTGAAGTGCAAGAAGTTTCACGAGATGCTGCCGTTTCTTTTCCGAAGCAATCTTCCAACAGGCCGGTGCCCTGTGGCAAAGAGAATCTGAAACCTGTTGCTGATTTTCCACTTGTCACCCAGGCAGGGCGTCCCGGCACTTGCTCCCTCGCCGTCCCCGTCTCAAGGCGGAGGTGGGGTCTTCCTAGGGCCTGGCTCGGGGGCTCGCTCTGCCCCACGAGCCGTGCAGCTCAGCCGCAGGACGAGTGGGTGTGCCTTGCATGAAGTGTGGGTTGCTCCAGCGTTTCCCCCCTCGTCCCTTTCAACCTCTTCGGTGCCCCACAGCGTCCCCGTTCCTGGGTCCTCCCGCTGCCACCGCCACCGGATCCTCCCTTGTCTCCCCACCCCCCCCACCCCCCTCCACCCCCAGCTGGGGAGTTGTGGCTGCCGTCGCCGACTCCTGGCTCTGCTCTGGACCTTTCACAGGATAACCCTCAGGCTGTTGAACTTGCTCTCTCAGAGAGGTTGGGACCAGGCCGGGTTCAGGGTGACACCCGGGAGAGGTGGTGGTGGCCCTTGCGCATAACATGGAATGAGGACCAGGTTGCTGCTGGAAAAGAAGACAGCTGTAGGTGCCTTGCTCTTGCGTCCCAGGTGGCTGGGGGCTCCGCAGTGCTGGCATGCCGGCCTCACCGCTTGGGCCGAAGCCGGTCTGCTCCCTGCCCCATCCCGCCCCGGGGGCCCTAGGAGGCAGGGCAGCGGCACAGACCAGGCCGGGGCAGGTGCCGGGGCCCCTCCCGCAGACTCTGCCCCTCCCACCATCACATGCTAACCCTGGGAGGTGACATAGAAGGAACCGGCTCTTTCTCTCTCTCTCTCTCTCTCTCTCTCTCTCTCTCTCTCTCTCTCTTTCTCGGTTGAGGATGAGGCCTCCTGTTGCTTACAAACTCTGCAGGCTCAATCTGGGGAGAGAGAGGTGGCCGACAGGGGTTCTCCTCCCTCGCAGAGACAGGCCCAGAGGTTTACAAGTTTTCTAAGCTTTTGATAATGTGAAGCTCCAGGTTAAGAGGATGCTGTTGAGCACATTGCAGCTATGTAATTTTTGGTGTATGTATGTAATATTTAAGGTTGAAAGAAAATAAATCTCAAAAGCAAAGATATTAACTCTTATTAGAAAAAAAAAGACAAAAAAAAAAAAAAGAAGCCAAAGCATGATGCGTCTTGTCCGCCTTCCGCTGGCTCCACACCTGTGCTGTGCCGTAACCACCCGGCGGGCAGCGGCCGCAGGGAAGGACGGAGCCGGGCCGCGGCATTTGGAGCCCTGAGTCGGTATCTTGTTTGAGAAACATCTAGAGTGGTGGGGCTGTGCTTCCCGGTGCGTTGTTCATGTGGAGATGTGAATGCCTACTGCTTACGATATCTGTATAAAGTGCTGTGTGATTAAACTTTTTTTTTACTTGCATTTTTTTCGTTTGGCTCATTACAATGTACAAAAAAGACAAGGTGGCACCATTAAACCTGCCTCTGCCATTCATCTGGGCTCTGTCGCCTTTCTTCCCCTCTGGGGCACCTCACGCACACCTCCCCAGGGGAAGGCAAGACCGGTTGCCAGGAAGGTTCACGGCAGCGGCACCTTGCACCCACCCGCTCTGCTTCCGCGCCTTCTGCGCGTCCAGTCCTAGGACTCGCTGGCGTCCGGGGGCCGGGAGCCCGGGATCTAGTTCAGCGGGTCAGTGCTGTTGTTCGTGGGCAGGGCTCGCGTCCCATTCTTCAAGGGCCAGTGTTGGGCAATGTCTGCCAGCAGCGGCTGGGGTCCCGGGGGCCCGTAATTGACCGGCCCAGGCCAGGTCAACTCCTTCCAGATGCTGGGGGAGCGGACATCCGAGCACCTGGCCTGGGCTATACGCCAAAACGGTGACCAGCTTGGGGGCCTGGTATGTGCCCCTCCTGCTGTTTCCTTTTAACTCCTGCCCATGGGGGGATAGGGGCAGGGTAGGGTAGAGGAGGTGGAGGAGGCTGGGGGAGCCCTAGAGCCCTCACTGGAGGGATAAGACTCCTTTCCAAAGGGAGTAACTACCTCCCATTTTGACTTTGTGGCCAATTTCCCTAATGCCCCCGAAATCGGAGACATTTTCCCTTTTTGCGGAGACTGACTGTGTGGCCCTGGGTAAGACACTAGATCTGAGTGTCTGTCTTCCATATGGGGTTAGGCAGTTGGCTGAGCTCCCTGGCTTCTCCCAGGCCAAAGGCGGGATGATCATTGGGGCAGGGCCCTAACCTCCGCAAAAAAAGAAAAAAAGGAAAACCCGGACTAGCCCTGGTCCCGTGCCCACCACCAAAATGACTATTAGCAGGGGTCAGTATCCTGCCGTGTCCAATCCAGGAGGCACCACTGGGCATCGCTAACGTTAAGTTCTAAACCCCACTCCCTCCCCCAACACCTGGAATAACACCAGTAGGCTGGGAGGGTCGCTTTATTTGTGTTTTGATTCATGGGGTGGGGCTCCCAGGACAAAACGGGACTGGCTCCCATAGGCAGGGGCGGGGGGCAACCGGCTGGGCTCCTGGCCCAGAGCCTCATTCTGGCCTTTGGGAGGCAGAGCCCGGCCTTCCAAAGCACATCCTCCGCCTTCCCACCTTCTCCAGGGGTCTGCTTGCTCCTCCCCACCACCACACGAGCTGGGGACAGGCCCTCCGGTCCTGGGGGAAGGGGAGAGGATCCTGAGCTCGGAGTAGACCAAACAGGCTAAGGCACGACAAGGCCCGTGGAGTCATAAGGGCTTTTCTGGAGGGGATCCCCGCCCAGGCTTCTGGCCGGGTGGGGGCTCCGCGCAGCCACTGACCATCCAGATGCAGTTCGCGTGCACCTGGCCCTGCACAGCCTCGCTGACCAGCAACTCCCCGTCGGCGGCAAACACACCCTTCCCATCCTTGGGCTCCAGGCGGAAGGCGACCACGGGCGCGTACACCAAGTAGGGACAGGCCTGCTCCAAGTGCCTCCCCTTCTCCATGGCCAGGAAGAGGCGCAGCAGCGTGGCCCGAGACACGCCCGCCCGCACGTAGAACAGGTGCATGGTGCCGGCGGCAGAGCGGCCCATCGGGGCGGCGAACATCTCGCTGCCCAGGTGCGAGTGCAGCAACGCCAGCACCAGCACGAAGTCCTGCTCCGGCACCACCGTCCAGTGCGCGGGCACCGGCTCCTCCAGGGGTACGAGGTGCGCGTCCGTGGGGCCCTGCTGGTCCTGCCGGCCCACTGCAGGGGAGGCGGGCACCCCGGGGACCCCCCTTCCTGCGGGGAGGTAGGCCAGTCGGCCCCGGTACACGCGCAGCGCCGCCAGGCGCAGGAAGGTGCCCAGAGTGAAGCGGAGCTCCCCGAGGCGCCGAAACTTCTCGCTCTCCAGATCCACATCGGCGATGAAGCCCCAAGACAGGCTAAGCACGGAGAAGAGGCGCAGGCCCGAGGCGGTCTGCAGTGACAGGAGGTTCATGGGCTCCAGCAGCCGGCGGCACAGCAGCAGGGTGCAGTTGGTCAAGAGGTCCTCGTTAGTCACCTGCTCGTAGCTGCGGGGGGCGAGAGGTCGGAGGGAGTGAGGCCGGAGCCCTCGCGCATCCTCCCCTTCCGCCGCCTGGGGACTCGAGGCAGGCAAAGCAACACCGGGTCCCTAGGGAGTTAGTCGGTAGGAATGACAGAGGGGGCAGGTGGATGGAGAGCGCCAGCTGGAGTGACCGAGAGAGGGCCCCGGAACACAGCGTGGAGGCTCCCGAGAAGAGGGAACAGAAGTTACCCTGGGATACGGGGACTTAGAAAAGAAAACCTGGCAGGAGGGTGGCATGGAGGAGAAACTGAGGCCCCCTCGGACCCTGGGCTCTCACCCGGCATAATGGTTCAAAGAAGCTGCCAGTGCGTTGCCGGAGCCAGCTGGGAGGCTACACAGGGGCTTCCGGATGGCAGTCTCCCAGTCGGGCCGCTCCATGAGCCCGTTCACCACCTGTTGGAGCACGGGTGGCCTCAGCCTGGGGGGCACCCCGCCCCCCACCACCCACACCCAGTCTCTTGGGGCGGGCCTCACCTCGAACATCAGCCCGTCTCCAGACATGACCACCAGCGCGTCCCAGCGCCCCAGCTCCAACCCCTGCACCAGCTCCCGAGCGTGGTTCCGACGCTCTGTGGAGAGACCGGGTGGCCCCGAGGGTATGTATGGGGGACAGTGGCCGGGGTTGCTCCCTGCCACCCCTCGGGGAGGCACTCACCAGTGAGCATCAGCGTGAAGGAGATGCCGGCCTGGGCCAGCAGGGGCTGCACGTGGCTCCAGAAGAGCTGCAGCGCCTTGCCCTTGCCTCCGCGCGGGTTTAGCAGGACCAGCACGCGGCACCGCTCGGGCAGCAGGCTCCCGCCGCCGCCCGCTGTAAAAACAAACCCCAAAAGACCGCGTCCCCAAGCGGCCACTAGGGGGCCGCGGATCACAAAAAGGGGTACTCGGGGTGGAAACGTGGGGCCTGATGAACTCCCCCGGTAACTGATCCAACAGATCCCCGCCAGAGGCAGCGGCCTTCCAGGGGGGAGCTCCGGGAGCGGGAGGGAGCACCGTGCCCTTGCCACCCCGGCTCTTGGCTCACACCCGGCCAGCTTCTGGCCTCGTCGGGAAAAGTGTTTCGACTGTCCCCCAGCCAGCCCCTTCTTTTTTTTGCCCAGCTGACTCTGGCCATTCTTCCTGGCAAGGGCGGAAGGGCCACCCACCCTCAGCCCCTCCCCCCCCCCCCGCCCGGGACCCCACAAACCTGGATCCATAACCTCGTCCCGCGGCTCCAGCTGCCAGGGCGCCCCCAGCGCCGTTGGGGGGCTGCCCGCGGCGGCGGCTCCTGCCTTCAGCTCCTTATCGGTGCCGCCCAGGCGGGCGACGCGGTGCGGGCTGAGGGGCTCGCCCTTCCCGCCCGGAGTCGGGGCCGCGGAGGTACCGGCGTCATCCCCTGCGGCTGCGGGATCTGAGGGAGAGGAGACAGCGCTGGCGGAGTCCCGGGCGGCCCCCAGAGATGGGCAGCGCCCAGCTAGATCCTCGGGCCGCGCGCGGGGAGCCGCGCTCTCTGGCATCGCCTAGTCCTCCGAGAGGTCCAAAGGGCCGAGGTCTGGCGCCACCAAGGGCGCCCCCGTCCTAGAACTGAGCCCCCCCCCCCCCGCCCCTCCACTCTCAGAGGCGAAGGGTCTCTCTTCCTGGGGACTCTCCTCCCTGGGGGCCTCGGGTTCCGGCCCGACGATGAGGCACAGCCCCGTGGCTCTGTCGGTCGCACCAGCTCCTCACCCCCCGGGGACTGCCAGAGGGAGGGGAGTCCGGTTGCGTAAAAATCCCAGAACGTGAGCGGGCATCGCGGGGCGCGAAGTTGGGCGCGAGCGATCGCCGCCCCGAGCCACCCCCGGCGGGCCGGGGCCACAACCGCGAGCTCCAGAGCGGCGGGGGTCGCCGCGCGCGCCTCCCGGGGCCCCGCGACGCTGCCCGGACGCGCGCCTTGCTCGTGGGAGCCGCGCCGGGGTGGCGCGAGGGCCGAGCCCGAGCCCCGCGGCCGGCCGTCGCCTCCGTCAGCCGAGCGCCGAGTGGGCGCCCAGGAGCCACGAGCGGCGAGAAGGCAGGGCGGGCGGCCCTACCCAGTCGGTCCGGTTTGCTGGGGAGGAGCCACCTCCGTTCCCTACAGTGGCCGAGGGCGGAACTCAGCCCGTCCCGGGCTCAGCCTCACGTCTGGGCGACGACCGGAGCGCCGGACTAACGCGGACTCCGCGGGCCCCGCCGCCTCTGGCCTCAAACTTTTAGCTCAACTTCGCCGCCAGGCGCCGCCGCGCTGGGAGGGCGCTGTGCCTCTGCGCCCGGCCTGGCCACACCCCGCGCTCCCCCGCGCTCCCGGGGGTGGAACCGGCGCCTGGCGCGGCCAGGGCCTGCCCGCCCCCGGCCTCCCGCACTGTCGGCCCCCGCGGCTCGGCCCCGCGCTGACGCTTGGCCGGATCTCGGGGCCCGGCCGCGCGCGCGCGCGCGCCCGCCGCTCAGACTGGGCGACCGGCGAGAAGGCGGCGCCGCGGCCCGGCTGGAGTCGGCGAGGCGCAGAGCCCGGGGTCCGGCCACGAGCGGCGGCCGCGAGCTCAGAGTCCCGGACGCGCAGGGGTGAACGCGCAGCGCGGGCCCCGCGCGAACTCGCCGCGCCGCCCGAAGTCCGAGCCGCCCCTGTGGGGCTCCGGGCGGACCCTCGGCTGCCCCTGGACGCTGCGACCTCCCGCCCCGGGATCTTCCCCCTTCGTGCGCCCCACCGCAGCCCCCCGGAATTCGAGGCCCAGACCCCACCGGGTACCCCTCCTCTGTGCCGGGGCGTCTCTGCTGCCGCGCCCGTTCTCCCCCGGAGGATTATTTTTGGCTTCCCGGCGCGGCAGCCCGGTCGCGCAGCCACCGAGCCCACGGCAGTCAGGCGCGCCGTCGGGGGGCGGGGGGAGGGGACAGGGGACCCGCCGGGGTGGGGTGGCTGCTGTCCGGAGGAGGGGGCCTTGTCAAGAACCTTAAAATTTGGATCTTTTCCCCCAGAGGAAACCATCGAGGCTCACCGGGGCGAGAGAAGCTGTCCCGCAGCAGGCGATCCAGTCCCACGCCCCTCACCCGCCGTGAGGTGTGAACAAGGTCTAGGGGTCCCCGTCGGGATCGGAGAGCCAAACCGCGGCGGAGTGTCCCCCGCCGCCTCCCCTGGCTCAGTGGGAAGATGCAAGCGCGCCGGGGGAACCTTCACTTCGACGAAGGCAGAGCGGGGAGCGCGTGTCAGTGCGTGCGTGAGAGATACACATACATATCAGGAGAAAGTGTCTGACCTGAACGTGTCCGCGACCAACTCGAGTTGAGTCCCCGGGGGGGTTATCTGCGGAGACCCGGAGGAGGAAGGGGTCAAAGCCGACTAGGTGCCCTGACCAGGTGAGGCCAAAGTTAGGAAAGGCCTAACGCCTGTAGCGGGCGGAGGTGGTCCGGGCCCAGGCTGCTGCGGGCTCGCGCGCCCGCACCCGCAGCCACGCGGCCCACGCACACCTGGCACTTCTCAACGCCCCCGAAAGTCGCAACTCGGGCACGCCTCCGCGGGGTCTCTTCCGGGGAACGCAGGCAGCGGGTCCCGGTTTCCCGGCACCTGGGGGGGGGGGGGGGGCGGAGCCCGCGGTCGCCTGCTAGGAGGGAGGCGCGGGCCCGGGGACCCGCGGCTCGGCGCGCGTCGCAGCGGTGCGCGCTTCCGCCTTGCGCGGCCCCCGGGCGGCCCTGGCTGGGTCCCGAGCGTCCCGAGCGCGTTCCGAGAAAGTGACTCAGCGATGCGCTCGAGGGTCGAGAAACTCCGTAAAACTAAGAACGTGGGGAGGGAGCTGGAGCGCCATCACCCTCTCGCAGCGCCGCGGCCGCGGTCTGGTCTTGAACCTCCGGGCCCGCCACCCCCACTCCGCAGGAAACCGGCACGGGAAGGGCAGCGCTGCAGCCGCAGTGCCGCGGTCACGCGACGCGGGGACGCGAGCGGCGGCGGCGGAGGAGGAGGCTCAGTGCGGGAGCCTGAGGACCTGATCCAGCCCACCCGCCCCTCCCCCCTGCTCCCCTCCTCCCCTTCCCGCCCTTCCGTCCCGGCTCTTCCCCTCCGGCGCAGGCTAGGGTCTAAGTCTGGATTAGGCGCTTTCGAAAAAGCGGGACGCGCTTTTTTCCCCCTGAGATCTCGGCCTTGGAGGGAGGTGGCTACGGAGAAGGCCAGGCCAGCCTCCCCCTTCCCCCATCAGGCCTGAAGAGCCGCTGCTTTAAACCTTGGAGTCTGGTGGGAAACTGAGGCACAGGGAAGGGAAGATGTGGCTGTGCATGAGTCCATGGTGAGAAAGCTCGCCTGCTACAGGGTCCCGCGCTTCCTCCAGGCGCCCCAGGCTGGAGCCCCGCCGGAGTCGCAGGGAGTCGGGTGGAGGCGGGGTTGACCAGAAACCTTGCGGGCGAGGGGAGGCGGGGCAGCCTTTTGGGCTCTTCATCCGGGCCTCCGGGGGCCCAGTGGGAGGGAGGTGAAGGGCAAAGCCCTCTGGCCCGGGTTCCAGTCTGCACAATGGCTCCTCTGTCCTCCCTGGCGCCTCTTCTCCTGCCCCCCTCACCTCCACGGCCCCCGCTGTAACCCCCCTCATTCTTGTCAGTCACCTCCCGGCTCCCAGGCCGCCTCTCCCCAGCCTCTCTCTAAAGAACCTTATCTGATGCAGAAACTCACCCATCAGCAGCCCTGGCCCAAGAGACAGGATTGGGCAAGCACAAGATGCTTGTGGCCCTTTGACAATCGGGGGCACCCAAACCCCGAGAGGTGAAGGGTCTTGCCCTAGCTGTCAAACCAATTCCCAACAGAGCGGAGAAGTAAATCCAGGAGTCCTGCCTCCCGGCCGGCCGGGAAGACAGGCCTCTTGCTGATTAAGTTTGAGTATCCTATCGATTGACCCGGTAGGTGGCCTGCCCCAAATGAGAAAGAAAACCAGAGAAAGAAAACGTCTTGAAGCCCTCTCCAGGCTTCCTCCCCCAAGCCTAGTCCTAGCAACCAGCCCCCGTGCCCAGCAAGGCCCACCAGGCTTGATCTGACCAGATTGCCACCGGGTAGCTCTAGCTCGGCTTGAAGGCAATACCTGTCTCACAGGTCAGAGAGACCGCCTTTCCATCTCTCCCAGCCACCTCTTCCTCCCCCAGGCAGCCTCCCCAGGGAGACACTCCTGAGAGCCTCTCTTCTGCTTCAGAGAAAGAAAGCAGGCGTTCACTGGGCCCAGCTCCAGCTCTCAGGAAACGTGGGGCCAAGGCCGCCAGATGGCACATGACTTGCTTTTATTAGGATAGGATCCCCACCATCCCTCCATCCTCCCTGGGACATTGCAGCTCCCAAGTTGAATTGCAGAGCCTCGAGGCCTCCCTTGACCTTGAGTCCTTTCCGCCGCAAGGGCAGGGAAGGGGAGGTGTGCAACTCTGCAAACTCCCCTTAAGACTTGTGTTCTAGGACAGTCCCAGATGTGGCTTTCCGTTCTGAGAGTTTCCTAGATGCTCGTGACCGTGCCGGGTGTTGTGGGTCGTGGGGTGTGCCGCCTGTGGAGATCCGGGAGGGCGTACTGGTCACACGGGATTCTTGGCTGCTCGCAGGGAGTGTTCAGAGTTTCTGTTTCTGCCGTGGTTGGGATCAGCTTAGCTCTACCCTTCGGGCAGCCTCCTTGTCCTCGTGGGTTTCCTTGCTAAGGCTGGGGACACCTGTCTCCTCTGGGGTCTGCCTTCCACCCCTCACCTGCTGGCCTGCTGATTCTAGCTCCCTGACAGGGTGATTAGCTTCTGGAACGCCCTCAGTGTGGAGGCCTGCAGGCCACGCCCACTCCACTCCTTTCGAATGTCTGCCCAACGTCTGAAGACAATTCTAGTTTCGTGGGGTCGTTGTCACAAAGTACCACAAACTGGGTGAATTCCCAGAAATCTACTGTTTCACCGACCCAGAGGTCCCGAGTCTGAGACCAGTATGTTGAGGGGGGAGGGTGCAGAGAGAGAGAGAGGGGGACAGAGGATCCAAAGCGGGCTGTGCTCTGACAGCATTGAGCCGGACGTGGGGCTCAAACTCACAAACTGTGAGATCGTGATCTGAGTCAAAGTCTGACGCATAACCCACTGAGCCACCCAGGCGCCCCTGGATTTGTTCTTTGGGGTCTGTATTCTGTTCTGTGGGCTTGTTCTTTTTCAAATGCAAATTACTGTGGGCGGGAAAAACCAATGAGTTATTAGGACTCTAGTGTGAATTAACGTATCGCTTTTTTAGCGTATCACATTTTCGATCAAAACAATGTACAAATACAGTGGGCGCCTGGGTGGCTCCGTAGGTTGCGTGTCTGACTTCAGCTCAGGTCACGATCTCAGGGTTTGTGAGTTTCAAGCTCCACCTCGGGCTCTCTGCCGTCAGCACAGAGCCGGTTTCAGATCCTCTCTCTCTCTGCCCCTCTCTCGCTCACACTCTCTCTCTCAAAGATAAATAAACACTTTCTAAAAAATGTACAGATAGGGGCGCCTGGGTGGCTCAGTCAGTTAAGCGTCTGACCGGCTTAGGTCATGATCTCACGGTTTGTGGGTTCAAGCCCTGCATCGGGCTCTGTGCTGACAGCTCAGAGCCTGGAGCCTGCTTTGGGTTCTGTGTCTTCTTCTCTCTCTGCCCCTCCCCCACTTGTGCTCTGTCTCTCTCTGTCTCGAAAATAAATAAATGTAAAAAAAAATAATAAATAAAATAAATAAAAATAAAAATGTACAGATACTAGGAGCGCCTGGGTGGCTCAGTCGGTTAACCATCTGACTCTTGGTTTCGGCTCAGGTCATGATCTCACAGTTTCGTGAGTTCAAGCCCCACATTGGGCTCTGCGCTGATAGCCTGGAGACTGGGATTCTCTCCCTCCCTCGCTCTCTGCCCCTCCCCCCCCCCCACGCTGTCTCTGTCTCTGTCAAGATAAATAAACTTAAAAAACATTTTTTTCCTCAATGGACAAATACTAGGTGTCCTGAAAAAGGGAGATAATGTGCGTCCACGTGCGTGTTGGAGGAAAGCGGGCGTCTGGAAAACGGAACCACCCTTCTCCCGGCGTTGTCAGGGTGCGATCCGTTGGGAGGGGTTGTTGATGTCTGCCACACTTCCTTGCACGCCCAGGCTTGCACACTGTTCCTCGACTTTCAGATCTTACTTTACACCTTGACTTATGGCGTCTCTGGCTTCCTAAGAAGATGGGTTTGTTTCCCCGGCCCTTGGAAGAACAAAGCTGAGTTTTGTGTCAGCGTATTAGGTTCCTGTTGCTGCCCAGATTTACTGTCTTCCAGCTCCAGAGGTCAGAAGTTTCAGATGGATCAGCGAGGCTGCCCTGCCTCGCCTGTTCCAGCTTCTGGAGGCCATGTGCATTGCTCTGCTCAGACCCTCTCTTCCTTCCGAAGCCAGTCGCACAGGACTTCAGATCTTCGTCTGACCTTTATTTCTATTGTCACGTCTCTGACCTTCCTACCTCCTTCTTCCTCAAAGGAACCCGGCGATTACATCGGCCCCGCCCCTATAACCCAGGATAGTCTCACCATTCAAGGGCCTTAATTTAAGGCTTCCTAAGCTTCTTCCAAAGCCCTTTTGCCATATAAGGTAACGTGTTCGCCCGCGTCCGGGATTATGACCTGGACATTTGGGGGGCAGTTATCCTGCCAACCACGGAGGAGTTAGGGAAAGTCTGGGAACTGCGTCTTGGCTGAAGAACTTTCCGACACCCGCCCCCAGCACCCCCAAGTGAACACACACCAGGAGGTTGTTTTCCCCCAAATAAGTGTCTATCGTGTGGGGGTGAAAACACTTTTGCTGGTATCCACACGTGATTCTGTCGACTTCCCTGCAAAGAATACCGGTTTCCAATTTTGAAAATTACCCAAGAGAAAAATTGGCATCTTGGCTACACATAGTAATTCCCGGATTCCAAAACCCCAACTTTTCACCTGAGGAAGGGACGGGAAGCAGAACAGCCCATCCCTTTTCGGCCTGGCAGAGTTCTCCACTCGGCTTTGCCAGAAAGGTTTGCCATGGGCCCCCCGGGTACCAAAAGGAAGCGTGTGGTCCTCTCGGCCCCTATCATGTGATCTAACAGCCCTGCTGCCTCTGCCCCTCTGTGTGCCTCTGCCACACAGAAAATCGTGGCTAGGAACATTCCAGAGGCTCTGGCTGACATCAGCTCCGGTTTGGACCCAAAGCAGCCTCTGGCCTGCTCGCCAGTGGCCAACCCCACATCCTGGATGCTTGCCGTGATTGTCCCTTCCTGAGGCTGCAGCCGGCCCTCCACCCCACCCAACTGTGCCTACTTGCTCATTTATACTGGTTCGGAGACCGGGGGCAACTGGTAGGAGCCTTGATCCAAGGGAAGGAAAGCCACGTCAGGCCGCCCGCGGCAGTTCCCCAAAGGGAAACTTCTGGGAGTCAGGAAGAGAGGCCTGGCGCTCTGAAGTTGGGGAGCAGGACAGCAGGACAAGCAGGATCCAAGCCAAGGGGATGGGTGTGTACACAATTTTCCGGGGGCTTGATGTTGTGCAATGTTTTCCACTCTCACCTCTTTCAAAAGCTAAGATGCATCCTTGGGACGTTCCCAAAGCAAACAGAGTGGGCCGGACCCGGCCGAGGTGGGCGGTGCATTGGCACCAGCGGTCCGGTGCCTTCCCTCCAACCTGACGTGGACCCTGCCTGCCTGCTGCCGGGGAGGTGAAGTCCCTTGTCACCGGGACCCAGAGAAGCTTGCCCTGCCTCTGGGAACGCCCGCTCCCGGCACCCCACTGACCCCTGGTGGCCACCTGGGACATGCGTCCTTCTCCTTCATCCGAACCCTGCGGCTGCTCAGGCTTCCTCCATAGATGCCATCTGTGGGGGGTGGTAGCTTGGGGGCAAAAGAGGGGCATGGGCGCCCTACTCTGCCCGGCTGCACAAAGACACGGATCCTGGAGCGGGGCTTGCCTACCCCTGATGCTCATTATCCACATCCTGAAAATAGAAATTCCTCTTCCCTGGAGGCTTGCCTCTTGAAGGTCAAACCCTTCGATTCTTTCCAGACACAGCCCCGGTAATTTAAGCCATGATTATACAGCATGGGCTGGACAGCTGGGGCCGGGGAGGGGGGCTGGGGGCAAAGGACACTGTAACCTAATTGCACACGTGTTCCCCGAAGCCTTTGGGCATCAAGGGGAGTGATGTGCTGATCCGACAGGAGAGCCATTTCCAAAAGCAGGTCCTTGTTCTCTGAAGTCCTGGCCGCGGCCACGTGACTAGCATCTTGAGAATGAGTTAAGATGTCATTTCTCCTTCAAGGCACCGTCAGATGATCCTAGCAGCCTTCTCTGAAACTCACTTTCAAAAAGGAAATGGGGAAACAAGTGATTACCTGGCAAAGCTTACAGACTAGTGAACTTGTGTGTGTGTGTGTGTGTGTGTGTGTGTGTGTTTTAAAGAGAGAATGCGCACATGTGCACACTCAGGGGAATGTGGGGAGAGGGACAGAGAGAGAGAGAGAAAAAAATCTTTTTTTTTAAATTTTTAATGTTTATTTTCAAGAGAGAGAGACAGAATGTGAGCAGGGGAGGGGCAGAGAGAGAGGGAGACAGACAGAATCAGAAGCTGGCTCCAGGCTCTGAGCTGTC
The DNA here is from genome assembly GCF_018350215.1 of Panthera leo. Lineage (NCBI taxonomy): Eukaryota > Metazoa > Chordata > Mammalia > Carnivora > Felidae > Panthera > Panthera leo. The sequence goes on along the minus strand of NC_056692.1, from coordinate 56,180,997 downwards.
AGCGCAGAGCCCGACGCGGGGCTCAAACTCACGGACTGCGAGATCATGACCTGAGCTGAAGTCGGAAGCCCAACCTACTGAGCCACCCAGGCCCCCCGAGACAGAAAATCTTAAACAGGCTTCACGCTCAGCTCTGAGCCCGACGCAGGGTTCAATCCCACGACCCTGGGATCACGGCCCGAGCTGAAATCAAAGAGTCTGACGTTCAACTGACTGAGCCACCCAGACTCAGCCACCCCTGAATTTGTTTTTTAAAAGCAAAAATTGGGGGGGGAGGCACCTGGGTGGCTCAGTCAGTTAAGCGTGGGACTTCGGCTCAGGTCACGATCTTACAGTTCATGGGTTCAAGCCCCAAGTAGAACTCTGTGCTGCCGGCTCAGAGCCTGGAGCCTGCTTCAGATTCTGCGGCGCTCTCTCTCTCTCTGCCCCTCCCCTGCTCACGCTCTGTTTCTTTCTCTCTCTCCCTCTCTCTCTCTCTCAAAAATAAACATTAAAAAAAATTTTTTTAAGCCAAAAACGGAATGGGCCTGGAGAGTGCTCCTGTGTACTAGGTGGCTGAAGAACACGTCTTTTTCCTTCTCGTCTCCTTCCTAGAACTGCAGTCGTTGTGGTCCTCCCCACGGAAGTCCTCAAGAAATGCTTGCGGACTGACCTCTCCCCACCGCATCCCCCTCGGCAATTGCAGCAGAGAGGCCAGGAGAGAGAGCCACATCTCGGTGCCAGGGGGTGCCGGGGGGGCCCGAAAGGGCGCGGTCCCACACCCCACCTCCTCCGGGCGGGGCACAGCAGGCCGACGGGTCCCGGGAGAACCGGCCAGTTGGCTCCGAGGCAGAGTTAAAACGATATCTGAGTCTTCCTGACTCGGATGGCCTAGGAAAGTCCATAGCATCAGAACTGGGCATTTGCAAGCAAGCACATAGATCCTACCGCTTTAGGCGGAGTTCCAGGCACCATGTGACAAGTGTCTGTGACTACTCGGTTCTCAGATGGACACCTTTGAGCCCTTGAGGAGGGAAAACACCCAATGTCTGCAAAGTATGATTAGTGTGGGACGGGGTCCGCCTCCTTCAGCTCTGGCAGGCACGAGTGATATTCCCAACGGGAGAAGCCCGTTGAATCCTCAGGGGCTGGATCTCTTAACTCTGATTTGCAGCCCTTAGCGTTGTGGGAGCCACACTGGCCGGGACAAGGCTGAGCGGGAGCTGGGAGCCACAGCAAACCTCAGGACACGGAGGGCCACGTCCCTGCAGTCCCAGGCTCTTCTTTTCTTTTTTTTAAGTTTACTTATTTATTTTGAGACAGACAGAGGGAGTGCAAGCAGGGAAGGGGCGGAGAGAGAGGGCGAGAGAGAATCCCAAGCAGGATCCCCACCGCCAGCACAGAGCCTAACTCGGGGCTCGAACTCCCGAACTGTGAGCTCATGACCTGAGCCAACATCCGGAGTCAGACACTCAACAGACCGAGCCACCCAGGTGCCCCCAGTCGTGGGCGTTTCTGCAGTGCTGAAGACCCTGAGAGAAACATTCTAGACCAAGACCCCCATGTTGAGAGCACTCAGCAAAGCCTAGCAGGTCAACCGTGGAAACGTGGCCCTAACCAAAGTGGGAAAGGAAGCTAGGATTACCCATCAGCCTTTGAGAGAAATAGCTTTTAAAATGAGGTTCCTCGAAACGTTGAACATGTGACCTAACAGTTGCACTCCTGGGTCTACGTGCACCCGCGAGAAACGAAAACGTGTCCGCACAAAACTTCGGCAGCAATGCTCGCGGCAGCTCTAGTCACAACAACCGAAGGCGGAAACAGCCCAAATGTCCGTCAGTGGACGCATGAATAGACAGAAGCAGCAAATCCGTATCGTGGAGTGGTTATTTGGCCACGAAAAGGAAGCAAGTGCTGACACGTGCCCGAACGTGGCCGAGTCTCCAGGATGTTCCGTGGAAAAAAGCTAGGTGTGAAAGGCCACCTGTTGTGTAGTCGGTTGGGTGTCCGACTTCAGTTCGGGTCATGATCTCACGGTCTGTGGGTTCGAGCCCCGCGTCGGGCTCTGTGCTTGACGGCTTGGAGCGTGGAGCCTGCCTCGGATTCTGTGTCTCCTCCTCTCTCTGTTCCTCCCCCGCTGGCGCTCTGTCTCTCTCTCAAAAATAAATAAACAGTAAAAGAAATAATAAATAAGAGGCCACCTGTTGTGTGATTCCATTTGTTTGGAGTGTACAGAATGAGCAAGTCAATCAAGATAAGAAGATTAGTGGCTGGGATAAGAGGGGCGTGGGAGTAGTTGCTTACTGGACGTGGGTTTTATTTTGGGGGTGACGAAGATGTTTTGGAACGAGACAGAGGCGGTGTTTGCACAGTACTGAATGCACGAGATGCCACTGAGCTGTCCATTTTGTGTCCTGTGCGTTTCACCTCAATTTCTTTTTCCAAATAAGGAACTTGAAGGAAAGGGCAGTGCCTCTCTCAGGATCATTCTTTTGTGATGCACAAAATGTCCATTTCTTAAAAAAATTTTTTTTTTGAATGTTTACTTATCTTTGAGAGAGCGAGAAAGACAGACAGAGCGTGAGCGGAGGAGAGGCAGGGAGAGAGGGGGACAGAGGATCCGAAACGGGCTCTGAGCTGTCAGCGTAGAGCCTGACATAGGGCTCGATCCCATGAACCCAACCGTGAGATCCTGACCTGAGCCATTACCAAAAGGCGGGGTCCCGACCGACTGAGCCACCCAGGCGCCCCGGCCTGAGGATATCCCTAGTAGGAAGCAGAGAGGAGGCCACAGACAATAGCCACGGGATCTGCTGATGGCCCCTTCTAATTCCAGGGTCACTTAGCACCGTAGCTCCCAAAGGAGGCAGCACGTTGGAACCCCCTGGAGATCTAGCGCGCAGACAAATTTGGAAGCTGCCGACTTAGCGAATCTTGGGGAGCCTGGATGGCTCGGTTGATTGAGTGTCCGACTCTTTGAGTTCAGCTCAGGTCATGATTTCATGAATCCGTGGGTTCGAGCCCTGCGCCCGCCTCCACGCCGATGGTGCGGAGCCTGCTTGGGATTCTCTCTCTCCCTCTCTCTCTCTCTCTCTGCGCCCCTCCCCTGCTCAAGTTTCCTTGTGCTCACACACGTGTGCTCTCTCTCAAAATAAAGAAACTTAGAAAGAAAGTGGGCGTGTGGGGGGATCTCTAGCGTGTTTTCCAAGCAGGTGGCCAAGCTCAAAGAACGCACAGATTTCTGTAAATGCCACAGAAAACTTCTTGAAGGGCATCGTGAACTGTCATGGTCCCAGTGACTATTTCATGTTTGGAAATGGACCAGGCGTAGTGGAGAAATGACGCATCTTATCACAATCTCCCTACATCCCCTCAGACACCAGCGTGGGAACGTGGGAAGGGTGACAAAGCTGGCCGCCAGCCAGGCTCCAAGTAGAGGGGACAGGGGTCTCGGCAGCTATTACAGTCAATCCGGCTAGGTGGGATCAAAAAGGAGCATTGGGGAATTTAAAAAGCTAGGTTAAGTCGTGGCGCCTGGGGGGCTCATTCAGTTAATGTCCGACTTCGGCTCGGGTCACGATCTCACAGGTTGTGAGTTCGAACACCGCGTCGGGCTCCGTGCTGACAGCTCAGAGCCTGGAACCTGCTTCGGATTCTGTGTCTGCTCTGCCCCTCCCCCGCTCGTGCTCTGTCTCTCTCTCTCTCTCTCTCTCTCTCTCCCAAGAATAAGTAAACGTTAAAAAAAAAAAAAACTTTAAAAAAAGCTCAGTTAAGTCTTATTTCCCTGTTGAATCGTAATACAACTTTCTTAATGTCTAATTAGTATTTAATTACCAGGGGATTCTGTTTTCCCTTGTGTGTAAATGAAAGATTACCTTCCCTTTATGAAGACTTTAAAGACTTCACCCTGGTGGCTAAGCCTCAGATGTGAGCCTTGAAGTGTCCAGCCCCCTCCACCGTGCCACGCCGTTCTTTCCAGAGTCAGATTTCCAAGCACCTGACTATGTTTCTATCATGACTGGGGACGGCGGTTTGAAATTTATGGAGGAATGGAAAGGAAGAAGAAATCGTCGGGTGGGGAAGGGAAGGGAGTCGATGAAATGCTCTTACATCAGAGGTTACCTGGCTTATGAGCTGGTACTATACATAAGCTGGAACTTGGGCTTGTGTTGGTGTTTGACTTACATCTTTCCATCAGCCCCGATATCCCACTTGTGCGAACCGTTCCTGGGCAATTACTAGAAAGAATTAATTTTTCATCCAAGAAAGGAACATATGTGTCTGAAAGTACTGACTCCCTAGGGAAGTGTTCCGCTTATCTGTGTCTGAGTAATAAATCACCCAAAAACTTAGTGGCTCGAAGCAATCATTTATTGGCTTCACCCTGGGTTGACTAGGCTCAGATGGGTGGTTCTCACTTGGGGACTCATGTGGTTACCGGGTCATTGGGCTAAACGTCTGAGATGGCTCTCTCGTGTGGTGACAGTTGTGGCTGGCTGTCATCGAAGAGTTCAGCTGGGGCTGTCAGCCAGAGCAACTCCTTGTGGCCTCTCCATGTGACATGGCAGCTGGGTTCCAAGAGGGAATGTCCCAAGAGCAATCATTCCAAGAGACCGAGGCAGAACTTACGAGGCTTCTCATGCCCCAGCCTCAGAAGTCCCAGAACATGGGGCTCAGCCGGTTAAGCGTCCGACTTCAGCTCAGGTCATGATCTCACAGTCTGGGAGTTCGAGCCCTGCGTGGGGCTCTGTGCCGACAGCTCGGAGCCTGGAGCCTGCTTCAGATTCTGTGTCTCCCTCTCTCTCTGCCTCTCCCCTGCTCAAGCAAATCACTAAATCCTGCCCAGATCCCAGGGGGAGGGAATGAGGACCCCTTCCCTTTGGTGTGAGGAGTAGGGTTGGCTTACAGAGAGAGAAGGAACTGATGGCCGCCATCTTGGGAGAGCTGGTAACTTACCTCAGGGAGGAAGAAATGGGGCAACTTTAGAGAATTGCTTTGCCCTTCAGGAAACTGGTTTGCAGCTTACGAATAGACCCCTTCAGGGGCGCCTGAGTGGCTCAGTCAGTGGAGCATGGGACTCTTGATCTCGGGGTTGTAAGTTCAAGCCCCACGTTGGATATAGAGATTGCTTAAAAATAAAAAATCTGAAGAAGAAGAAGAAGAAGAAGAAGAAGAAGAAGAAGAAGAAGAAGAAGAAGGAGAGACTCCTTCAAATATGTTTTCAGGAACCCTGGTGCCTTGTTGGTCAAGGTCCCGGCTTCCTTGATCTTCGGGCTTTAACTGAAACCAGCTGTCTCTGCTGTGACAACAGTCATCTTTAAACCCCTCTCCCTGCCGGACGCTGCTGATTTCCCACTTCTCTGTTACTCCAAGTGGTTAACCTTTATCGAGCTTTTATTTTGTGTCAGGCAGTGCGCTAACTCACGCCGAGGAGCCGCGTTCACGGGCAGCCACTTTCACTAAGGAAATGGGTCTGGTTGAAGGTGCACATCAGCAAAAGCTCTTACTCGAATGGCTACCACCAGCTGCGCCCTGTCAACATCCCCCTTTCCCCCCGGGGAAGAAGGCTCCCCATTTAAGGCACCTCAGTCTGCTTTCCGGTCATTTCTGCTTGCTAACACAGCCTGACTCTGCTGTTTAGGATCTGTTCCTTTAAACTCGTCTCGGGGCACCTGGGCGGCTCAGTCGGTCTGAGCGCCCGACTCTTGGCTTCGGCTCAGGTCATGATCTCACGGTTTTGTGGGTTCGAGCCCTGCATCGGGCCCTGTGCTAACAGCACCTAGTCTGCTCGGGATACTCTGTTTCCCTCTCTCTCTCTGTCCTTTCCCCTGCTCACACTGTCTCTGTCTCAAAAAATAAGTGGAAGAAAAACAAACCCAAAACTTATCTCGGATTACCCCCCACCTTTCCCTACGCGGGTCAGGCCTGAGGCCCCAGCATGAGGAAGCAGGGACATGCATGTCTCTGATGCCACTGTGTCCCCTCCTCTGTGCGCTCTTCTATGAGGCTGAGGCCGAGAGGAGAGAAGTGGAAAACCACCCGTGTTCCCTGCGGTGACTGGCCGGCGGCCGTGCTGTGGTCGTCCTCGGGCTCTGGGCCGTCACTGCCGATCTAGCTCATGTTCTAGAACAGGATTCCCCATCCTCCGCGCTACTGACATTTGGGGGGCTGGATCGTTCTTGGTCGTGGGGGCCTGGCCTGTGCACAGTGGAGCAATGCCTCTGACCTCTGCCCACTAGATGCCCGTAGCTCCTCCCAAGCTTTGCCACCAAAAATGTCTGCAGCCATTGCCAGATGTCCCTCGGGGCAACCAACCTGGTTGAGACCCAGTGCTCTGTAGGCTTGCTGTGGACGAGAGGGGGCCCCGCCGGCCGGCCCACGAGAGACTCTCTCCCAAAGGGTTCCCCTGAGTCACCCGTTCTTGTACGTCGTCATGTGACCATCTACAGAGAAACGCCAACCGGGAAGGCCCTTCCAGCTTTGCGACCTAAGAGTTTTTATTGGGGTTTCGTCGCGTAGGCACTTTGATTCCTTTCCCGACCTTCGTCCGAATGCCATCTCCAGCCCCCTCTCCTGCCGGCAGGTTGAGCTCATATCACGCGGTTTATCACAAACTCTCTGGCGGGATTGGGGAGCCCAGCATGAATAGCAGACATTCCTATCTCTCGGGGAATTCCAAGGATTTAGAGGTGACCTCTCAGGACCTGGGGACGAAGGCCAGCCAAGTTCTTTTTTTTTTAATCTCTTTTTTTAACGTCTATTTATTTTTTTGGGAGAGAGAGAGACAGAGTACAAGCAGGGGAGGGGCAGAGAGAGAGAGAGAGAGAGGAGACACAGAATCCGAAGCAGGCTCCAGGCGCTCAGCACAGAGCCCGACGCGGGGTTCGAACTCATGAACCACGAGTTCGTGACCCGAGCTGAAGTCGGACGCTTAACCGACCGAGCCACCCAGGCGCACCCCCCACCCCCCCAGCCAAGTTCTTGATTACACACAGGGTTTATAGGGTCAGCTAGCCCACCAGCTGGAGTCTTCTGAACTTAAAATCTGGGGTGCATTTTCTCCTTGGTAGTGGAGTCTGGTAATACTTGGAGAACAGGAGAGATCCCACTGGGCCCCTCCTTCCACCTTGTCACACACACAGCATCTCGTAACCCTAAGGCGGGTAGTGTTGTGAGCACTGGTTTACAGAGGAAGAAACACAGTTGCGCGGGTTGGAGACCGGCCCAGGTGAACCAGTAGAAATCACACCTGAGGGCAGGCGCCTCGGGCCCTAAAGCTGCCCCCTCATGGGGGCAGAGGGTGCCCTGCCTCCTGCCCTGACAGGCAGGGATGAGCTGGCCTCACCCCACCGGCTCCCCACACAGCCTCCAAACCACCCGTCTCCCTCCTGCGAAACCGTCCCTGCTCTGACGCTCTGCTGTGGGGGTGAGGGCCTCCCCCTCTCCTCATCTGGGACATCTCGGGTCCTCGCTCACCATCTTCTCGGCTCCCACTGCTTCTGAGAATGTGTAGGACCTTGGGATCCGGGATCTGGGAACTGGACCCCTGCCACAATCTGTCCCTGACCTAGAACATTCTTCGCCCTCAGCCCCGACTCTCACAGCTGCTGCTGGACCACACCATTTCTCCAATGCCGAAGTCCAGTGTGCCTATCTGTCCTGTTTCCTCCCACCTACCGCCACACTTTCATTCGGGCCTACCTTTATTTTTAAAGATTATTTTTTATCAGAGTATTTTTTTTTTAGTGTTTATTTATTTTGCGACACAGAGAGAGTGCACATGCGTGGGGGAGGGGCAGAGAGAGAGAGAAAGAGAGGGCGGGGGGGAGAGAGAGGATCCCAAGCAGGCTCCGTGCTCATCAGCGCAGAGCCCAACGCGGGGCTCGAACCCATGAACCGTGAGATCGTGATTTGAGCTGAAACCAAGAGTCGGAAGCTTAACCGACTGAGCCGCCCAGGTGCGTCTATTTCTAAAGATTTTTATTTCTTTTGAGTAATCTCTACACCCAAGGCTGGGCTCAAACTCACAACCCTGAGATCAAGGGTTGCATGCTCTATCGACGGAGCCAGCCGAGCGCCCCCAGACCTACCTTCAAATCAACTGCTAAGGGTCCCACTCCTCCTCCAGTCCAGTGTCGCCAGGCGCCGAGGTGGGGCCACTGATCCCTGCCGTTACTCTCTCTCCCTTCCCCCAGCGTCTCCTTTCTGCCATTTTCGTCCTGCAATATCCATTTCACCAATTCTCTGTGTTAAGTCTTTGTTAAAATAATGAATGTGGTGCCTTTTCCTGATTGCCTCCTGACTAATAAGTATGTGCAAACACTTTCCAACTCTCTTCACTCAAAGACTCATATATGCCAGACCCCGTTTTGACTGCTTGACATGTATTAACAAGCTTAACCGTCGCAAAGCCCTTCTAGGTAGCAATTGTTATTATCCCCACTGTAGAGAAGAAAAACAGAGGCAAAGACATAATGATTTTCTCCAGGTCATGCAGCTGATAAGAGTTGCCTCCCAGAGTCTGGTTCCCCAAAGACAATGCCCATTCTGTGCACCGGCGGCCTCGCGGAGAGTCCTTGGGGCATTACACACACACACACACACACACACACACACACACACTCTCTCTCTCTCTCTCTCCCTCTCCCTCTCTCTCTCTTTCTCTCTCCCACCCCAACAAAGTCCCAGTTTGTGAATGGACCGTAGCTACTCTTGGACATTTGTACTGTTTGCAGATTTTAGCTGTTGTAGAGCCCAGATCCTCTTGAACCTGGAATTTGGCATTCTTCAAGGCAGGAACCTTGTGACTTTCTCAGTTATTTGGCCCGTGGGTTGCTATAGCCTGTCTCCTTAATGTTCATCTCCTACCCTCTCAGCCTCTTCTGCCCCTGGCTTCTCTCCCCACTCCATGTCTCTCTTTGATCCCATCTTGCCAGTGCTGCTAGAAATCTGGTGATGTGGGCAAGGAATCTTCTCTTGTTTGGCAGGAGCTCCTGCAGAAGCTCTAGAAGGCACTAGAAAGCACCAGATGGTTTCTACTTGAACCAAAGTCTTCGATGATGTATGAGTATTTGTGAGATCCTGTACGTGCCTCCAAAGGCCTCCACCAAGAGCTACTGAAAACCCCATCATAGATAGGTGGCTTCTGTCCTCCTGAACACCCTGCACTGAGATTCCATTTCGGGTTTTCCAGCGGCCATCCCAGCAGCCTCGCGCTACCACTGTCCTTGCAGAAGTTGGGAAGGGTCACTCCCTGCGTGCTTGGCTCTGTCTGCTCAATATTTTGCTCTTGCCCCAGCATGGTTTCTGGTGCCCCGTTGCGAGATTCGGCTCAGAGATCCAAGTTGGTATTATTTTTAGAAATAAAGATCATTCCTTCTCAGCTTGCTGAGGCCTGCTCGTGGAACGAAAACAGAGAAAGGCCTCGTATTTTTCCCAAGTTCAAGTTGGAGCGGCGCAAGGTGGAGGCAAAAGTCCCGCATCGTTGCCCGAAATGTTCTCTTTGGTTGCAGAGATGACCTTGCCCGTCCCTCGGGGGAGAAGGCTGAGCAATCCCAGACATACCTCTCTTTGCCTTGTCCAGACCATTCTTGGCCAAGTCTTCCCGTCCAATCTGAACCCGTGCCCCCTTGGTCTACACATTTGTAAGAACAGAGGAGATCACGTTTCTACCGCTCCTGCTGAACCTGCAGCCCATTCAACAGCGGCAGCATTGTTTTTAGACTTGAAAATTGAAATTGGTCTGAATATGGGGAACGTCATTTTGTGCTGACCAGAGCTGTTTTGTTCCTGCAGGAAACGTTCAGCAGATCTGGGACCTAAGGATGAGCCAGGTCTGCCAGAGAAACAAACAAACCAACAAAACTTGAAACTGGTCAAATCTCCCTTCCAACTTCAAAGAGGACATTCTTTTTTTTTTTTTTTTTTTAAATCACGATGCTTTTATTTTTTTTTTAATTTTTTTTAAACTTTTATTTATTTTTGAGACAGAGAGAGACAGAGCATGAACGGGGGAGGGTCAGAGAGAGGGAGACACAGAATCCGAAACAGGCTCCAGGCTCTGAGCTGTCAGCACAGAGCCCCACGCGGGGCTCGAACCCACGGACCGCGAGATCGTGACCTGAGCTGAAGTCGGCCGCTCAACCGACTGAGCCACCCAGGCGCCCCCAAAGAGGACATTCTTTACAAAATGAGCAGAGGGCCCCTTTCTCCTAACTTCAGACCCTGTATTAGTGACAGTTCTCCAGAGAAACAGAGCCAACGTTATATACGGTACAAGCATCGTGTATATATCATTGTATATATATGTACATCCACGACTGATGGGGGGAGGCTGGCCAACTGGAGACTCAAGAAAGAGGTGCAGTTTGAGTCCAAAGACCAGCTGCTGGCAGAATTCCCTTTTGCTCCAGGAGGTCAATCTGTGTTCTCTTCAGACCTTCAGCTGATTAGATGTGGCCCACCCACATGACAGAAGGTAATCTACTCAGAATCCATCAATTCAAATGTTCATCCTGGGCACCATGGATGGGCAGCCAAATTGATACATCAAATGAACCGTTGCAGACCCTTAGGAATTTGCCCAAGGAAGAAAGAAATGAGCAGAAGCTTTGTAGGTACAACCTTGTCTTAGCTTGAGGCCGCCCAGAAGCAGGCACTGAGACAAGAACGTGTGAGTGGTTTACGTGGGAAGCAAAGCCAGGAAGCAGCAATGGGGGGGGGACCCAGGAAGAGAAAGAAGATGGCAAAAGGAGGGCTGTGTGACTGCACAGGTTATGGCCGAGGACAGCCGGGGAGCCCTGGGAGACACTGTTGTCCCCAGGGAGCGGTGAGGGGCTGGGTTTTCACTCCCCGGCTTTTCCGGGTTGTGACCCGCAGGGGTTGAAGTCTGAAACCCCAGTTGCGTGAGCAGTGAGGATGCCTGAGTGCTTGAGACCTGGCAGCTCGTACTTTGCACAGAAATACACACAGATCGGTTTCTGTAAATTTTTTTAATTTTACTTTGTTTTTAGAGAGAGCAAGAGAGTGAACTGGGGAGGGGCAGAAGGAGAGAGAGAGAATTTTAATCCACGCTCAGCATGGAGTCCGACCTGGGGCTCGATCCCACAACCCTGGGATCGAGACCTGAGCCGAAGTCGAGATTCCGACACTCAACTGACTGAGCCACCCAGGCGCCCCCCGTGATCTCACAGTTTGTGGGTTCGAGCCCCGCGCCGAGCTCTGTGCTGACAGCTTGGAGCCTGGGGGTCTGTTTTGGATTCTCTCTCTCTCTCTCTTTCTCTCTCTCAAAAATAAGCATTAAAAAAAGACTTAAAAGTAGTAGTTGCCCTTCAGCCCTGGTGTTCTTTCTCTGGGCCGTGGGGGCACTTCACTCCTATCCTCAGGGACGCCCCCGAGATGCTGCCGGGGAAGCATCAGCCTGGGAGCCAAACAGAACGAATGTTCCACAGTGATTTGAACATGACCGCCCCTCGGAAGGAGGACGTAGACCTGGGAAATAGGGGACAATAAACCGGACCATGGCCAAGACCACCGGGCACACGTGATGCTGAGGCGTGACACCCCAGGGAGGGCCCGGTGGGAGCAGCAGCCACCCCAGAATTGCTGCAAAGCCCGGGCGGTGCCGGGAGAGGGGTCCCCTGCGAGGGCCTGGCTCTCCCCTTTCTGACAAAGCATCTATTGGATGCTTATGTGCAGCAGGTGCCAAGGCGGTGGGGCCCAGGCACGGAACCAGCCAGGGGGGCAGTGAGGCAACCCGGCACAACAGCTGGTGGGGATGAGGGCCAGACCCCCCCCCCCCCCCCGGGGACACTCAAAGGGTAGCTGCCAAACGCTTGGAGGTCATGTCTGATAGGCACTGGAGCCGTGGGGGCGGGGCGACTGATGCTGGGGACACCCGCGGGGCAGAGACCAAGGGAAGAAATACCCCGGCTTCTTCCTTCCTTCCACCTCCAGCCCCCCGCCCGCACCTCCCATTGGCCGAAGCTGGCGCAAGCCAGGGGATCCGGGAGCCCCCAGGGTCAGCCCTCCTGTCAGATGGAGGATGAGGACAAGAGGCCAGGACCAGCAAAGGAAAGGAAAAGAAAGGCCGGAGCAGAGTCTTCAAGCATAAGAAGGAGCTTTCCAAGGGCGCCTGGGTGGCTCAGTAGGTTGAGCGTTTGACTTCGGCTCAGGTCATGATCTCACGGTTCGTGAGTTCGAGCCCCGCGTCGGGCTCTGTGCTGACAGATCAGAGCCTGGGGCCTGCTTCAGATTCTGTGCTCCTGCCCTTTCCCCACTCAGACACACACACACTCTCTCTTTCTTTTTTTTTTTAAATTTTTTTTTTCAACGTTTTTTATTTTTTTTATTTTTTTTATTTTTGGGACAGAGAGAGACAGAGCATGAACAGGGGAGGGGCAGAGAGAGAGGGAGACACAGAATCGGAAACAGGCTCCAGGCTCCGAGCCATCAGCCCAGAGCCTGACGCGGGGCTCGAACTCACGGACCGCGAGATCGTGACCCGGCTGAAGTCGGACGCTTAACCGACTGCGCCACCCAGGCGCCCCATCTCTCTCTCTCTTTCAAAAGTGAATAAACATTAAAAAAAAAAAAAAAAAAAGAAGAAGGAGCTTTCAGGTTGCATGATCTTGGGAATGGGCCTTCTGAGTCCAGATGTCACGTCCAAAGACACTCAGGACTTCTGGTTCCACCCATGACAGAGAAGCTGGTACCAAACTAATCTCTCCACCTAACAAAAGCTGGACAAACATACGAAACTCCTGTTCAATAGACAGCACTACGGAGCACCCAGGGAAGAGAAGGCTTGAGAGCCGGGATCCTTAATGGGGGCAAAGTCACTGAAGAAAGTTTCCAGTCACTTGGCCTTTGCCCTGAGGGCGTCTTCACGTCCACACTGCGGGGGTGAACCAGGGTCAGCAAAGTCCAAGCAGAAAGCAGCAGTTTTAGCTGAAGAGACAGATGTCAGAATCTGAGCCACCAAAGTGGCTGGGACTCCAGGGGGCAAATTCTCGGAGAGGCCCGCACCGCACGGTTCCGCGAACAAATTATTTTGCAGTTGCAGACTGACTCCTAAACCGTACGTATCCGTGGCAAGGCTCCAAGTAACCCAGCAGAAAGCAGCACGAGACACATAGGACAGAGTCATCATCTCAGAGTTTCGTGACTCTCATGAGCCCCCTTGGGATTTTCTCTGTGCCCCTCCCCACTCACAGTGTCTCTGTCTCTCTCAAAATAAATAAATAAACTTAAAAAGAAGAAGAAGAAGAAATCACAGTGGCAACTGCAAAGTTTCTCAGCCACGAGAAACTACATTATTTTCAACAGGTGGCAAACTGTTCCGGAATCCACACACCCAGAGCGTGGCCTACGGTGGGAAACAGGAGCTGGGCTCGGAGACCTAGGCCAGATTCTGGCTGAGAAGTTCCATCTTGCAGGCGGTGGAAAGCCCCAGAGACCTTTAACCAGGGGATCTGGGGCGCAGATGTGGAGGGTGGGTTAAAAATGCTGGAAGAGGGGCGCCTGGGTGGCTCAGTCAGTTAAGCCTCTGACTTCGGCTCAGGTCATAATCTCGGGGTCTGTGGGTCCGTGGGTTCAAGCCCCATATCGGGTTCTGTGCTGACAGCTCAGAGCCTGGAGCCTGTTTTGGATTCTGTGTCTCCTTCTCTCTCTCTCTGCCCCTCCCCCACTCACATTCCGTTTCTGTCTCTGTCTCTCTCTCAACAATAATAAACATTTTGAAAAGTTAAAAAAAAAAAAGAAAAGAAAAGAAACGGGAGTGGGGGGGGGGGGGAACCCGGCTGTCTCAGTCAGTAGGGTATGAGCTCTTGATCTCAGGGTTGTGAGTTCGAGTCCCACATGGGTGTAGAGATTACTTAAAAAAAAATCTACAAAAAGAAGAAACTGGGGAAACCTTTTTTAAAAAATGTTTATTTATTTTGAGAGAGAGAAGGCATGTGCAAGTGAGGGGGAGGGAGGGACAGAGAGAGAGACAGAGAGACAGAGAGAGAGAGAGAGAGAATCCCAAGCAGGCTCCCCACTGTCAGTGTGGAGACTAGTGTGGGGTTTGATCTCACGAACCAAGAGATCATGACCTGAGCCAAAATCAAGAGTCAGATGCTCAACCAGCTGAGCTACCTAGGTGCCCCCAAAACTTTCAACAGTATAACCCAAATGTTCATTTTTCTTTTTTAAATTTGAAGATCTAATTGCTTTTATTTTTTTAGGCTTATTTTATGTATGTATTCAATCATTCATTCATTTATTTTGAGAGAGAGAGAAAGAGGGAGGGAAGGAGGGAGAGAGCGGAGGAGGGGCAGAGAGAATCCCAAGCGGGCTTCACATTGTCAGTGTAGATCCCGATGTGGGGCCCCAACTCACAAACCTGGAGATCGTACCTGAGCCGAAATCAAGAGTCAGGCACTTAACAGACTGAGCCACCCAGGCGCCCAGCCCCTGTTCATTTTCTATCTCTCTTCCCCTGCTAGATTGTACCCCCAGGATAGGAGCTTTTTTGTTTTTTCTTAAGTATCCCAAACACCTAAAAAGGGCGTGGCAAATAGGTGCTCAGTAAACATTAACGTATGGATAAGCAGATAGATGTAGAAATGGGAGGTGGGGGGGAATGAAAGGGGTAAAAGTTAACTCCAGGATTTATTGGCTGGGAAATCAACTCAAGGTTATGATCAGTCACAGCGGGAATAGAGGAAGCAGCACAGTTCCAAGGAGACCTGAAAAAATGAAGATGGTACAAGGGTTCTGGGGGATATAGATAGGAAAATGTGAAAGGAAGTGATTTCCTTCTGTTCTAGAAGATAACAAGGCTTATGGTTAACCATAATTTGGCCCAGGCTATTTAGCTCACATACTTTTTTTTTTTTTTTTAATTTAACCTACCCCAAGGAGAGAGGGGGTGGGTGGGGCAGTAATTCTGGAGAGCCAGCCACATGTGGATCAGACTGCCGCAGATTTCCAAATCCTGAATCTTCAGGATTGTGAGGCTTCTTGAGGTGAGAAGTCACAATCCACTGTTCCCTCTGGCCCAATGTTGCAACAGGCGGAGTCCCTAAGAGGCATTTTCAGAAGCTGGTACTGTGCGTGTGAGCAGCACTCCACCTGCCTCCCTCCCTAGTCTTGGGGCAGCTGGTAACCAGCGACTCAAAGCCTTCGATTTTCACTTTTCTTCTCGGATGTTACTCAACACATACTGATTGCCTGCATCTGGAACCCACTGCCCTAGCACTGCCCTAGACCCTGGGCAATCCCAAGCGCTAAGTGACACACGATCTTGCCCAAAGAGCGTTTACCTCCTAGTTGGGAATTCACAACGGTAAATCAAAACACAAGCAACTATGCATGGTTCCGTCCACGGTACAGTCCGGGGGGCGGAGGGTGGCTGACTCTGATTGAGGTGATCTAGCGAGACTCCGCGGAGCCCATGCTACACGGAGTAGGTCTTTGAGGGACCGGAGCATGTGGGAGAAGAGGAAGAAGGGCTTTTGCGCTTGAGAGCAAAGCACTAATTGGCAGGAGTAGCTTTGACCCGCTCAGGGAACTTTGCCTCAAGTGCAGATACGAGGCTAGGGTCCGTTTGGGGAATAAAGATCAGGCTCCGGGACACACACCGCCTCGGGGGCGTCTCAGCAGTGCCCGCGACCGGCGGAAAACAACCCCGCCCTCCGCTTTTCAAATCAATCCCAGCTGGGCGCTCTGGCTGTGTTAGCATAGAGGCGCGGAGCTAGATGGTCACCCTCCTCGGACGCAGACATTTTGGATCCTGGCAGAAGAGCTGGAAACGGCGGGGACCGCTACCAAGTCAGGCCGCACCGCCCCGGAACGTGAGCGCAAAAGAGCTCCCGTGGGAGCGACAAAGGCAAGCGGCGGGGCGATCCGCGAGCCTCCTCTCGGCAGAACAAGCTTTCAAAGAGTGGCCCACCGCCCTGCCCTCATCTGAGATGGCGGCTCCGCGGGCGCTCTAGCCGGCGCCTCTCCAATGCCCAGAGGGGGCGGCGGCCTCGCCACTGGCTCTGAGGCGGCTGCAACGCCGGTCGCCACGAGCGTGGGTTCTGCCCCGGCCCTTGGTGGCCTCGCGTACGTGGACGTGGGGGGTCTCGGGCCTCTCCCCTTCCGCAGCCGGATCCCCGGCCTCGCGGCCGCCTCAGCCGCAGCCGCTCCGGGCGCCGCCCCGCGCCGGCCGGCTGTAACCGCGCCTCGGGCCGGACGATGCCCAAGAAGCTGCTGCTGCTGCCCCCGCTCTCGGCGTCCTCGACTCTCCGCGCCCCGCGAGCCAGCCCCGCCGCCCGCCCGGCCATGAACGCCGCCCGCACCGGCTACCGGGTCTTCTCGGCCAACTCCACGGCCGCCTGCACCGAGCTGGCCAAGCGCATAACCGAGTAAGGGGGCGGGGCGGGGCCCCTGGCCGTGGCGGGGGCGGGGGGGGGGGGCGTCCCGACGCCCCTTCCCCTCGGCGCCGCCCTGCACCCGGGCCGCGGAGCCGCGGGCCCGCCTGTTCCGGGCCGGACCGACCCTTGCGGGTGGCCATTCTGCACCCGCGACGCGATCGGCGCACTCTGACTTCTCCCCGCGCCGGCTGCGCGGCACCGCTCGCCCCACTCCCTCCCACTTCCCGGGCAGGGGCGAGGCTGCCGTCGCCCCGCAGGGAGGGCCCGGAGGGGGACCCTGGGTGCGGCCCCCTGTCCCACAGTGGGAGTTGACCTCGGAGCCGGGTCGTCGCCACTCCCCGGTCTCCTCGGTGGGCCCGAGGCCCGCAGGTCCCCGGGCTATAACACGCTGACCCGGCGATGGGGGGCGCTGCGCCCGGAAGGGGGGCTGCGCGGGGGCGGGGGGCGGCGGGAGGGCCTTGCAGGTGGCAGGCGCCGGGTGCACCAACCCTAGCCGGGGTGGCGGAGAGAGCAGCGAGGACAGGACAACTCCAGGGGAGCAGATTTGTCAGAGTTGCTGATAAAAATAAGTCTAACCGAAAAAAAAAAACAGGAAAAAAAAGAAGAAAGAAATAAGTCTAACCCTATTTTCTTAAGTGAGCTTTGGATTCGAGCAGTCATTTGAAAGGAGCTCTTTGCCTTTCCGTGTGTTTTTAACCCAAGGAAGCCGGTGATCTCAAGTGGCTTCTGGGGTCTGACAGCTCTGAGATGTCTTTCCCCAGTCTTGCCACTTACTAACCCTGTGGCCCTGGGCAAGAGACTTGATTTTCCTGAATTCCATCGGTAAGATAGGGACGGCGTTGTTATCTACCGGGCAGGAACATCGCGAGCAGGAACAAAATCATGTAGATAAAGCTTGTAGCTGAGCAGAGGCTCACAGTGGCCCTCGGAATAATAACTCTTTTCTAGTTGGCTCTTGGAGAGTCCCAGAGCTCTAATGCAAAGGAAGAGCCTTCGGAACCCTTTCCAGATAAACTTGTTACAAACCTAAGGCATAAAATGAATAGCTTGCTTTTTTAACGTTTAAAGTCATTTTTATATCTTGAAACAGTTTTACATTAGAGTTTCTCTGGATTTTTCAGAGTTGATGAATAATTGCAAGGATATAATTTTGGATTCTAGATGGAAATGTCGAAGGGAAACTTCAGTCCTATTTTCTCAGCGATGCCTATTTTCTTTTCAGTTGGGGGTTTGAAGTGAGATTAGAAGAGTAAATCCTCTCTACTTCCTAGTTTCTGTTTCTAACCCCTGATAAATGTTGGCTTTTTGAGGCCAACTAAAATGCTAACTTTAAATATAAAGCTCATGTTTGTTTTGGGTCAAATTCACCACAGTGACCTTGCTGAGAGAAAGCAGATGGAGGAGGGCACATTTAAAAGGTCAGTGGTTTTGCTTTTTTGTTTTAATGATAGGTTCTCCTCTGCCTTGTTCCAGAAATACTTAAAGATTTTAATTTTCATGTAATCACTACCCCCAATGTGGGTCTCAACCTCACGACCCTAATTGGGATCAAGAGTCCCATGCTCTTCAGACTGAGCCAGCCAGGCGCCCCCAGAAGTGTTTTATTTTTATTTTTTTATTAAAAAAAAATTTTTTTTAATGGTTATATTTATTTTTGAGACAGAGAGAGACAGAACATGAGTGGGGGAGGGGCAGAGAGAGAGGAAGACAGAATCCAAAGCAGGTTCCAGGCTCTGAGCTGTCAGCACGGAGCCCCACGCGGGGCTCAAACTCGTCAACTACGAGATCATGACCTGAGCCGAAGTCGGACGCTCAACCGACTGAAGACACCCAGGCACCCCCAGAAATGTTTTAAATTACTGTAAATAATATTTGTAAATACTTCCTTTATCTGTTTCGTATGTTGAGTTTCTGAGTAAGACTTTATTTGAAAAAAGGCTTTTAGGGGCGCCTGGGTGGCTCAGTCGGTTAAGCGTCCGACTTCGGCTCAGGTCACGATCTCACTGTCCGTGGGTTCGAGCCCCGCGTCGGGCTCTGTGCTGACAGCTCAGAGCCTGGAGCCTGTTTCAGAATCTGTGTCTCCCTCTCTCTGACCCTCCCCCGTTCATGCTCTGTCTCTCTCTGTCTCAAAAATAAATAAAAACGTTAAAAAAAAAATTAAAAAAAAAAAAAAAAGAAAAAAGGCTTTTACCACTGAGCAAAGTGTGAAGGTCCCTGACGTTAGGATATTTTATTTCCATGACTGCTTTTGGATCTGAACTTCCAAGCAGGGATTTTCAAACACTTTTGGTTATACACTTGAATCAGTAGAAAAGTTAGGTGTGCTCGATTCCCAGGATGTGTGTAAGTTACATACGTGTTATAATTAATCCCCTTCATCTAGCTTCAATTTAACAACTTTTTGTTAGTCTTATTTCATTTACTTTACCTATCTCTCACTTTTGGGGGGGCTAGATTCTTCTTTTTTTATTAAACTAAGCTCTAGGGATGCCTGGGTGGCTCAGTCAGTTAAGCATCTGGTTCTCGATTTTGGCTCAGATAATAATCTCAGGGTTCATGAGTTCAAGCCCCACATCAGGCTCCATGCTGATGGTAGGGATCCTGCTTGGGATTCTCTCCCTCTCTGCCCCTCCCCTGCTCCTGCACACATGCTCTCTCTGTCTCTCAAAATAAATAAACTTAAAAAAAAAAAAAAAAATGTGAACTAAGCTCTATACCCAATGTGGGACTTGAACTCATGACCCAGAGGTCAAGAGTTGCTTGCTGTACCGACTGAGCCAGCCAGGTACCCCCCAAGGATTTTTTTTTTTAATTACAGTAAAATGTACATAACTTAAAATGTACCATTGATTTAACCTTTTTTTGAAAATATTTTTAATGTTTATTCAGTTTTTGAGAGAGAGATGGAGACAGAGTGCGAACAGGGGAGGGGCAGAGAGCAAGGGAGACACAGAATCCAAAGAAGGCTCCAGGCTCTGAGCTGTCAGCCCCAACGCGGGGCTCGAACCCACAAACCACGAGATCATGATGTGAGCTGAGGTCAGACGCTTAACCAGCTGAGCCACCCCAGCACCACACCATTTAACCATTTTAAGCGTACAACTCAGTACAACTCAGTAAATACATCTACAGTGTTGTGTAGCTGTCACCAGTATCCATTTCCAGAACTTTTTCATCATCCGGAACAGAAACTCCATACCCTTAAAACACTAACTCCCCGATCCCTTCCCTTCCAATCCCTGGTCATTTCTGTTCTCCTTTCTGTGTCTGAATTTGCCTCTTCTTCTTTTTTTTTTTTTTTTCAACATTTTTTTATTTATTTTTGGGACAGAGAGAGACAGAGCATGAATGGGGGAGGGGCAGAGAGAGAGGGAGACACAGAATCGGAAACAGGCTCCAGGCTCCGAGCCATCAGCCCAGAGCCTGACGCGGGGCTCGAACTCACGGACCGCGAGATCGTGACCTGGCTGAAGTCGGACGCTTAACCGACTGCGCCACCCAGGCGCCCCTGAATTTGCCTCTTCTTAAGTACCTCTTATAAATGCAATCATGCAATATTTGTCTTTTTGTGTCTGACTTCTTTTACTTAGAATCATTTTTTCAGGGTTCATCTATATGATAGCATGTATCAGAATTTCGTTCCTTTTTAAGGCTGAATAATATCCTATTGTAGACTTGACTGGAATAATTCTATTTATTTATACTGTGCACAGTATCTGTTAGTTCTTTGCTTATCAAGAGAAACTATTTCATACCCCAATATCCGTGTTTCATAGTTAGGAAACCCAGGTCAGTGACAAACTTCCATGGAGCCCAACCCGAAGAAATTCTTTACATTCCAAAACCACTTTGCACCCCGAGAGGCACCAGCCGTCTTCACCTCAGAATCTCTCAGGGAATCATAATTTCTGTAGAAATTTGCCTATGCCTTCTTTCTTGGTTCCGCCGCAGCAACCTGGAGAGAAGGCTGCAGCCCGCTAGGATGTAAGAATCCTCCACTGTCTAAACTCTCAGACACTTGGCCAGAAGGCCTCGCGTCTGACGTTTCCTCAAAGCCCCGGAAAGCCACAACCTCCTCTACCCAGCGGCCTTCCTCGCTGTCCTGCGTGCGCGGCTGGAGTATTTCTAAACAGATTCCCCCCTCACATCATAGCATTTCACTCACTAAAGTGGTAATGCTACCTGATAACCAGGAAAACCCATGACGGGGCACCTGACTGGCTCAGTCAGTGGAGCGTGTAATTCTTGATCTCGGGGCTGTGAGTTCGAACCCCACAGAGGGTATAGAGATTACATAAACATCTTTAAAAAAAAAAAAAGCAAAACCTATGACATCATTAATTCCTTAATATCATTTAGTATCAAGCCCTTGTTCATAGTTCCCTCCCCTGTGTCAAAAATGGCTTTTTGTGCCTAGTTTATTCTAATCAGGATCCCAAGCAACATTCACACTGCATTTGGTTAATGGCACTGGAGTCTATTCGCTTTCGGCCATTGCATTTACCTGTGACTCGTGGTTTTGGAATCGGTGTCGGTAGCCACGCGTCTGTTTGGGAATGGTTTTCCAAGACCGTTGTTCAGAAAACAATGAACTAGACATTAAACTTTGGCTGTGGATTCCCCTCCCCCCCCCCCCCCCCCCCCCCCCCCCCCGGTAGAGCAGCGTGTTACAAAATGGTGGGCCCTTGAAGCTGCTTGTGGAACAGTGGAGGGTGTGTGGTTCTTAATGCATTAAACTTTCTGAACTTTTCTGGGTTTTGGGAAAGAATGCTAGTCTAGTTATTTTAGCCTTTTTGTTAAACATACACATAGGAACTGAAGTTTTTTTTTTTTTTAAAGAGCTTATTGCCTTTACCTCCCCTCCCCCCCCCATAGGCGTCTTGGTGCGGAATTGGGGAAATCTGTGGTCTATCAAGAGACCAATGGAGGTAAGTGAAAATGATTTCTTAAACATCCTTTGTTCTCTAAACTGTTTAGTCAACTGACGTGGGTTTTTCTTTTTAATGTTTATTTACTTTGGAGAGAGAGCAAGAGGGGGAAGAACAGAGGGAGAGAGAGAGAATTCCAAGTGGGCTTCATGCTTCAGTGCAGAGTCTCACATGGGGCTCGAACTCAGGAAACATGAGATCATGACTTGAGCCAAAATCAATCGTTGGTCTATTTTTTTTTTCCCCTTTTTTAGGAAGAAAGAGCACATGTAAGTGGGGGAGGAGCAGAGAGAGGAAAACAGATTGCTAAGCAGGCCCCACACTGTCAGCACAGAGCCCGATGTGGGGCTTGAACTCACGAACCGTGAGATCATGACCTGTGTTGGACACTTAACTGAGCCACCCAGGAGCCCTTCAACTGACATGTTTTTAAAAGGCTGATGCTATTCCCGTGTAACATGAAAACATTTTTCTTTAAGATCATTCACTACTTGCCTCTAAATCTTTCTTTCTTTGTTCTCTTTCTTAAAGTCTCCTTCCCCTGTTTCCAGGATAATGTGACTGTCTTGTCATTTCACAGTGAAAAAAGGAGAGATGTAAAGAATATGTTTTCTCTCCTATATTGGGCTATGTTTGCTAAATGCCCTTTACATCTGTGTCTCCTTATGTCATCAAATGGCATCTAGAGCAATCTGGTACCAGGTAGTAATGACTTTTTAAAAAAACCAGCTTTGACGTCCGACTTCGGCTCAGGTCATGATCTCACGCGGTTTGAGTTTGAGCCCCATGTCCGTCTGCACAGAGCCTGGAGCCTGCTTTGGATTCTGTCTCCTCTCTCTGCCCCTCCCCACTTGTGCAGTGTCTCTCTGCCTCTCAAAAATGAATAAATGTAAAAAAAAAAAAAAAAAAAAAAATTAAAAAACAAACCAGGGGCGCCTGGGTGGCTCAGTCGGTTGAGCGTCTAACTTCAGCTCAGGTCATGATTTCACTGTTCGTGAGTTCGAGCCCGGTATCAGGCTCTGTGCTGATGGCTCAGAGCCTGGAGCCTGCTTCGGATTCTGTGTCTCCCTCTCTCTCTGCCCCTCCCCTACTTGTGCTCTGTCTCTCTCTCTGTCTCTCAGAAATAAATACATGTAAAAAAAAAAAAATTAAAAAAATAAATAAATAAAAATAAAAAACAAACCAAACAAACCCAGCTTTGAGTTCTTTCAGCCTAAATTTTTTTCTCAGTTCTCTTGTAGACTCTCATCCTGGGTTGGTAACCCATTTTTGCTGCCCTCTGAGTTTCCGTGGAAAATTGTGACATTAAATGATAATGCTTCAAAGCACTTTGTTGATCGCCCGTGTCCTAGGAGTGCTGCATCGTAAATCTAGTGGGGCTGTGTACTTCAGGCCATACAATGCCCTGTGAAGACAAGTTAACGTAAAATAATTTGGAACCGGGGCGCCTGGGTGGCTCAGTCGGTTAAACATCTGACTTCGGCTCAGGTCGTAATCTCACAGTTCAAGCCCTGCGTCGGGCTCTGTGCTGACAGCTCGGAGCCTGGAGCCTGCTTCGGATTCTGTGACTCCCTGTTTCTCGGCCCCTCCCTCACTTGCACTCTGTCTCTCTGTCTCTTAAAAATAAATAAGCATTTAAAAAATATGTTAACCCCCAGATATCCTTCATCCCGCTTCCACACTTAGAAACTTGGTTTTTTTTTTAAGTTTATTAATTTATTGTTTTTTTTAAGTTTATTAATTTATTTTGAGAGAGAGAACAAGTGGGGAAGGGGCAGAGAGAGAACAAGTGGGGAAGGGGCAGAGAGAGAGGGAGAGACAGAATCCTAAGCAGGCTTCGTGCTTATCAGCGCGGAACCTGACGTGGGGCTCGAACTCATGAACTGTGATATCATGACCTGAGCTGAGATCAAGAGTCACTGTGCCCCTTAGTAACTTTTTTTAAAAGTTTTATTTATTTCAGTAATCTCAACGCCCCACGTGGGGCTCAAACTCACGACCCTGAAGTCAAGCGTCGCGCGCTCGACTGCGCCAGCCAGGCGCCCCCGCACTTAGTAACTTTCTACTTGGTGACTTTAAAAACTTCATCTACCGTCAAGACAAGTCAGGAGATACTGGTATTCAAAAACCTAAAGCTGAAAGCAGATAGACGAGCTAGTCTGTTTAGCAGTGACAATTTTAATTTATGGTGATGGCATCTGGGAAGCTCCTGAGATGAAGCACCTGAGGACGAGAAGGTGGTTTAACCAACCCCACTATTCACTCTCCGGGTCTTTGTATTTTGCTGTTGTTGTTTTTAAGTAGGCTCCATGTTCAACATGGGGCTCGAACTCTCGACCCTGAGAACAAGAGCCGCGTGTTCTACCTACTGAGCCAGCTGGGCGCCCCATCTCTTGGTCTCTTTCTGTCACATTAGCCTGAAAAGTCTCCCAGCCTTTGGCGTTGCGTTGTCTCTCCTGGATCAGTCCTCGCCTACTTGGTCCAGGTCTTCCACTTGGGGACCTCAGGACAGGGCCCGAGGCCTCCGCGTTTGTGGGAAGAAGGCAGTTAACTTTTGACCTCTTTACTTTTCCCCAGGCGTCCTGTCTTTATTTCGGTGATGGGTTTGCTTTTTTGGACCCCGAGATTTTATGTGGATCTGTTTGTGTTACTTTTTTGCCTTTTAGCGTATTTTTGGGTCTTTTTTTCCCTTCAGCTTCACTATTTTTATATGGGTGCTTGTCATTCTGAGATCTCTTGCAGACTTATTTTGGTGCGCTAGGTGAAGTGTTGATTTAGATTTCATCTTGACTCTGTCCATGTGCTGCCCCATTAGTGTATCACGAAGTGCTTTCCCTAAACTATTGGACTTTTTTTTATTTTTCAGAAACAAGAGTTGAAATAAAAGAATCTGTTCGTGGCCAAGATATTTTCATTATACAAACAATACCCAGGTAAGATTAGCATTAGAGGTAAGATTTCCTCTAAAAATCTTAGCGATAGAATTCTGTTATCATAGAAGCAACACTTCCGTTTTCTTTTTTTTTCTTTAATGTTTATTTATTTTTGACAGACAGAGGGACAGAGCATGAGCAGGGGAGGGGCAGAGAGAGAGGGAGACACAGAATCTGAAGCGGGCTGAGCCACCCAGGCGAGCTCCGAAAAGCTTTTTGTTGTTAAATCCGATGCATGGCCCCTGCGGATGCACAGTTTTTGCACTTTTTTTTTTTTTTTTTTTTTTGGCATAGTGGCCCATTTCAAGCTGCTGTGGTGTCGATGGTATCTGTGTATGTCTCTGGAAAGTGCAGACCTTCCTGTCTTGGTTTATTGAGATTCCTGAGACTGTGGTCGTGGTAAGAATGGCCCTTGGGGCGCCTGGGTGGCTCAGTCGGTTAAGCACCCGACTTCGGCTTAGGTCATGATCTCACAGCTTGATTCTGTGTCTTCCTCTCTCTCTCTCTCTCTGCTCCTCTCCCACTCATGCTCTGTCTCTCTTTCAAAAATAAATAAACATTAAAAAAAAAAGATGAGAACGGCGCTGGAGGCCATCGGGGTGAGGCTCTTACAT
Organism: Panthera leo; assembly: GCF_018350215.1. Taxonomy (NCBI): domain Eukaryota; kingdom Metazoa; phylum Chordata; class Mammalia; order Carnivora; family Felidae; genus Panthera; species Panthera leo. The sequence continues at coordinate 56,156,143 of NC_056692.1, read as the reverse complement.
GTATCTTCTTTAATCCTTCACCCAAATCCCACATGGAAGCTACTTTTAGCCTCAGTGAAAATGTGACTTGTAATAAGAAATATATATTTGGGGGCGCCTCGCTGGCTCAGTTGGTAGAGCATGCGACTCTTGATCTCGGTTAGGGTTGTAAGTTCGAGCCCCAGGGTGTAGAGATCACTTAAAAATGAAATCTTAAAAAAAAAAAAGATGTGTGTGTGTGTGTGTGTGTGTGTGTGTGTGTGTGTGTGTATTTGGTCTTCCTTTCCCAGTGCTGAGCTCCTAAAACCTAAAACCTGTGGAATTTCCTAAGCGATAAGAGCAATGAAGGTGTCTTTTGTTATTCATAGCAAGCCCCTTACAGCCACTCCTGCGCTGACGTTATTGAGATGGTTTTTGGGAAGCCTCTAGATCACCACTAGAGGGGGGCTCCTGGGGAAGTCAGCAGAGGATAGAGGGTGGGAACTTTCAGCCCCTCCCTCCCCCACGGGGGTGAATCCGTCCTCTGAAGCCTGTGCCCTAGTGCCTGCAGCACATACCCTGCCTGGACATCTTGTGTTTCCGGTATTTCCATAGGAAGATTCCAAGAAATGGAATTGCTGGGTGTAAACATCCATGCCGCTGTAGTATTGGTAGATGAGGCGCCTCTGATAGATACTTTGATAGTAACTTTGCCCACTAGTCGTCCGGCAATTTTGGTTTTGTGCCGGTTTCCTCCCGGTCCTGGCACTCTTTTTGCCTCGTGCTTTTGTTCGATGCTGCACCTTAGAAATGAGGGGGAGGGGGCACCTGGGTGGTTCAGGCGGTTGACCTGACCTCGGCTCAGGTCATGATCTCACCATTTGTGGGTTCGAGCCCCGCATCGGGATTTGCAATGACAGCTCGGAGCCTGGAGCCTGTTTCAGATTCTGTGTCTCTCTCTCTCTGCCCCTCCCCCGCTCATTCTCTTTCTCTCTCTCTCTCTCTCTCTCTCTCTCTCTCTCTCTTCCCCTCTCCCTCTTTCAAAAATAAATATTTAAAAAAAATTTTTTTTAAATGAGGGGAAGACCTGAGGGTCTTGTCTGGGGGCGAAATGCGGGAGCGTGGGAGCTCTGTCACCCGCGAGGCTGCCCTCTGGTGTTGTGCTCGCCAGGGGAGACTAATGTCATCACCCCTGTTGGTGGTGCTGCTGACCAATAGCCCCGGAGGCGGGGCTCACCTTCCAAAACCCCCTTCCAGAGCCCGCAACATATTCCCTTTGCTCCAGTAATCGCACGTTTTTTATTGTTGAGGGTGGATTCAATTTTTTGGAAATGGCAAAAAGCCTTTCTGAATGAAGTGATTATGTTGCATGATTTAAAAAAAAAATTTTTTTTAATGTTTATTTTTGAGAGGGAGAGAGAGAGCGGGGAAGGGGCAGAGAGAGAGGGAGACACAGAATCCGAAGCAGGCTCCAGCCTCCGAGCTGTCCGCACAGAGCCCGATGCGGGGCTCGAACCCACAAACCATGAGATCATGGCCTGAGCTGAAGTCAGACGCTTAACCGACTGAGCCACCCGGGCACCGCTATGTTGCGTGATTTAAATGTCTGATACTCGATGTGGAGAACAAAGGCAAAAAAAAAAAAAATTGAACTTCCTCACAACTTACAGCTCAGTGACAGGTATTTGAGACACGCAGAGTGACCTTCCTCAGGGAGCTTAGCTGCCTCCACGTTAATACTTTGCTAGAGGCAAGAGGCAGTCTTAGCTTGACGTCCGTCCAACCTCCAGGATCCTATAAAAAATCCCTTTGGAAACTTCCTTTATCTCTAACTGCCCCCTCCCAGCCCCAAGATATAGACTAGCAGTCATTCTCCAAGCATTTGGCCTACTGATAGACATCTGCAGGGTCTCATGACTGTGGTTTTACTGGAGGAAATGACCTCTTCCTCATAAGAGCTAGCCCCTCAAGGTCCTGGACACCTTGCTTCCATGTTCCTTCGAGACTCAACGCTGTCCCTGACCCCCCTCCCGACTTGAAAGTATATAATCAGCCACTCCTCACAACCCCGGTGCAGTGCTTTCTGCCCACAGGTCCTGTGCCCGTGCTTTCATAAAACAGCCCTTTTTTGCACTGAAGACGTCTCAAGAATACTTTCTTGACCGTTTGCTCCCGAACCCCAACATTTCACATCAGTACTCCAGGAGCTTCCAAATATACTGAGCGAGGGAAGGAAGTAAAATGGATGTGAAGCTTACAGAGTGTTTTTTGAAGGACAATTTCCGTGTTTATGTTACAAGGCCTAGTGTGTTGATGTAATGTAAGAAGAGTCATTAAAAGAACATTTACGGGGCGCCTGGGTGGCTCAGTTGGTTGGGTGTCTCACCCTCGGTTTCAGCTCAGGTCACGGTCTCACGGTTTCATGAGTTCGAGCCCCGCATTGGGCTCTGTGCTGACGGTGCAGAGCCTGCTTGGGATTCTCTCTCTCTCTCTCTCTCTCTCTGCCCCTTCCCTGCTCACCCTGCCTTTCTCTCTCTCTAAAAATAAATCAACTTTAAAAATTAAAAAAGAGAAGAACATTTATACCTTATTTGCTTCAGATGATTAAGTCGTGGGGTCGGAGGTGGGGTAAATCCCACCCCGTTAGCATGTTGTCACTCCTTCCATCTATGGTGTCGGCCTGTCATTGCGGTCCTGCACCGTTCGGCTGGTGTATACAGACCATGTCTGCTTCCTCGTGTCTCATTTATCTTTGTTTATCAAAACCGGCAGAGCAACAAGGGTCGGATTTAATATAGGATGTGATTATCTTAGGGAAAGAAAAACGAGTCGGTTGGTAAACAATTAAGATTGTCCTACTTAGATACAAAGACCACGAAAACTAGCCAGGATGTACTTGGAACAGTCTTAGGGAACAGATAAACAAAGCAGAGGCTGCCAGCCAGCTTCTCTTCACCCTGCTAGCCCACAGATTAACTGCCTGCTGTCCGGTTTGTCTAGTGTCCCGCAGGGAACGGGGAGAGCCAGTGTGACAGAGGCTCCTTTGTTGCTTTCCTGACCGAAGGGGTGGGGCATGGGAGGCTTTCCTTAGCTTTGGGCTGGAGGATGTTGAATCCCTTGGCATAGGTCAATAGGAAGAGGAAAAAGTAGAAAATGAAATCCCACGGCAGAAATTAGTAATTAGTGAAAGGGAAGTTTTGCTGAAATCCAGGCTCTTTGAAAATTGTTCGTTTTGTTACGTTAACATCTTACCATCTGGGCGGGCCTTGAGATGTGCTGCCCAAACCTCACTGCATCCTATGGTTGTGTGTTATAAATGCTGTTACAAAGCCAGCTAAAAGCCCAGCCACCTGGGCAGATACTCTTTCGGAATCTATTAGCTTCAACTCTAACCATATTGCTGACATTGAGGTCTGATGGAAGAAACCACAGCCGGCGGAACTTTTGCAACACCGCCCAGTATCACGCCCCTGGAAGGTTAAGAAAGCTCTAATTGTATTTCCAACATTGTCAAGCAGTCTATATGCGGAAGAGGACTTTGGCTATAGTAGATGTGATGCCTGGTGTTTAGTCTAGATGTGGACGCCTGAGTTATTTACACGCTGTCCTCCAGGTACTGTGTAACCTTCCAGCATAACATTCAGAGCCCACGAGGCACCAGTTCAGGTGATCCAGTGGGGGAAGAGCAGCTCTCCCCTCTGTGGAATGAAGTCTAAAAGTCTGGGAGGGGAGGGGCACCTGGGTGGCTCAGTCGGTGAAGCGTCCGACTTCGGCTCAGGTCATGATCTCACGGTTCGTGAGTTCAAGCCCCGCGTCGGGCTCTATGCTGACGGCTCGGAGCTTGGAGCCTGCTTCACATTCTGTGTCTCCCTCTCTCTCTGCCCCTTCCCTGCTCATGCTCTGTCTCTCTCTGTCTCAAAAATAAATAAACATTAAAAAAAAAAAAATTTTTTTTAATAAAAAAAAAAATAAAAGTCTGGGAGGGGGAACGTGGAGTTAGACGTGCCCCCTCTTGGGACCCGTGATTACCACGAGGGTGATCCAGTGTGGGCCTCTGGCATTTTCTTCCCCTGTGGTCAGCCCCATTTGCCATTTTAACTCCCCCACCTAACACAGTGCCTGATTCCTGTTGCTCAATAAATATTTGTTGAATATGTGAATGAACTAAAATTGACCAGGTCTAACAAATTCCGAAGTACCTTGAAAGTGTTTGGTAAATGTTTTGTCCTGATTATTGCCAAAAGATTGTGTGTCCTCTAACCTTGTGATGCCCGACTTGGGACAGTATTAGTTTGGGAGCATGAGAAGGAAGAATGTTCCAGTTTATTTCAGAGGAAGGAAATAACCGGAAAATACCGTAACCTGTCAGCAGTCCGGAAGGAAGGTCAGAGTTGTCTCAAAATTGAGCCCTGAGTCCATTATACCCACGCTCTGGGAGAAATGCTTGTGTGACCGAACCCTGAAATATTTACGAAAAATCCAAATTACGAAGGTGAGGTCGGAAATTCTAGAAGTTGAATGTGGAAGTAAACGCTGTCGGAACGCAAGGATGTCTTTGCAGCGTGTCACTCCCAGATGCTCTGAGGACGGATACCCTCAGAGAGAGGGACACACGCGAATTCAGAGACTGAGAGGAATTGGCCCGACCGCCCTTCAGGCTAGAAAGCAATCCCCATGATGAGTATCTTATTCAACGAAGTCGGTACCGTGTTGATGGCGGGCTTTCCGTTTTGCTATAAATGAGGGCGTCACTGCTGTGTGTCAGACAGTTCAAGAACTGACCCCCAGAGGGCCGGCTGCGCACATGGATAGAAACTAAGACGTGGGAAATGATCCTCTTTCCCAGGAAGGCAAGGGAGATACACTCCTGACTCCAAAGAGAGGGTGTTTGACGATTCTTGAATAATCCAAGGACCATTGGAAGAACATCCTGAAGGATTTCAAGGCTCTCACCTCTTTTTTTTTTTTTTTTTTTTTTCTTTTTTGTGAACAGGGGAGAGTAGTCTTACTGGGTTATGAGGGCAGAGTACCTCCCCCCAGCCACTGAACTCACTCTGCTAGCCCAGTGTGTTCCAAGCTACAGCTAAGGAGGCATCTGCCAGGCCCCTCCCCAAGGGCAGAGTCTTCGGCCCAGGCTCCTGCCCAGTGGGCCCTGTCTCAGATTCTCTGGGAACTCGCCTCCACGAAACTCAGGGAGGACCCTGTCGGGGCCGCTTTTGGCTTCCAGTCTCAGACCTTCCCAGGTGACCTGGAGTGGAGTGACACAAGGGACTCAGCTCGGAGCTTCCCTCTGCCCTAAGGTTTTCACCGCACGCACCCGTGTGTGTGTGTGTGTGTGTGTGTGTGTGTGTGCGTGTGTGTGTGTTTGGCTGGTTTTGGGTTTTTTGGTTCTCACCTATTTTAAGGGCAGAGCCCTTCTTGGGCGCCATCAGCCTTGGCGAAGAGTAGCAATCCACATTCATTAAAATTGAAAGTAGCCTTTCCTTTGAATATCTTTCAGATCCATACTTCTTTCTTTGTCTCTCTCTGAGTAACCTCTGTTGGGAATCTGTGTACTTGAGAAAAAAGGGATGAGATTTTTGAAAACTTAGTTCCAAGACCTCCCCATCCTCCACCCTACCCGCTACCCCTGGAAGAACAAACAGACCAAATCCCTCCTGGCGATGGCAGCTACATAGCAGGACAGTGGGCCCCCCCCCCCCCTTGGCGTTCGCAGGACGCAGGGGCTGAGTCCCCCGTGCCTGGGATGGTGCCCACGGGTGTTGCTTAACTCTGGCCACCAGCAGTTGACGTCTGCCTCACATGCCACCCCAGCGATCGCATCACTGACAGAACAGCCAGGCGTAGGTGAGTGTGGGTAGCTGTGCTATGGATTTACCTAACCACAGATGACAACCACAGCTGCAAAGAGCTAACAGCCTTTCCCCTGTATTCACAAGGTGCCATCATAAGCTAGGTGACGATAAAAATGCCCGTGACACCCATCTTGGTGGCCCGTGTGCCATCGCTGACGTTCAGATCTCTTTTAGGGGTTAGTAAATGAAACTCCCCCCCCCCCCCCCCCCCCCCCAATTACAAACTTTACCTGTTTCAGAGATGTGAATACCGCCGTGATGGAGTTACTGATCATGGCTTATGCGCTGAAGACGGCCTGTGCCAGGAACATTATCGGAGTCATCCCCTACTTCCCCTACAGCAAGCAGAGCAAGATGAGGAAGAGGGGCTCCATTGTGTGCAAGCTCCTGGCGTCCATGCTGGCGAAAGCAGGTGAGTGTGGACGCGGACCTTGGGGTGCTCACTTAGGACTCTTCCTGCTTGAGAGTAGTCCCTCCCTCAGAGCTAATTCGGGACCGGTTTTAAGTGTTGCTCACTAATTACTTTCTTCTGTTCCCTTTTGATAGTTCCGGTTAGGGATATGTGAGCTTAGGTGTAAATTCTCATCTTTTTCTTTTCTCTTTGTCTTACTTGAGTGCGACGTCGTCTCTTCTCTAATCTTGGGCTTTTCCGTCATCTGTCACTTCTTTTCATTTCATCTGACCATGAAAACTTTAGCTGTGATCTTGGCATCCGTAGGGGATCTTTTGAGCTCCAGGTCTAGGTTTTATGTATTTGCCTCGGTTAGCTAAATGCCGTTCGTGTGCATAATATTAAAACCAGGTTTTTCTTTTGCTACTTCTCCAGTTTATATAATGCTCTTTTTTTCCCCCCTCCCTGATTGTCTCTCTGTCTAGCAGCTCGTTCTTAATTGCTTTCATTCTGTGTTTTTGTAGTGGTAACATGCTTTCTGGCCTATGAATCAAATGTAAAAACACTTTCTAGTTACTGGGATTTTTGCCTGGCGTGTTTACTTAAAAACTCTAATATATATTTGAGTCCTGAGAAAAAACATTTGGATTCCATTCTCTAAAAATGTGTAATGTTTTGGGGAGGAACAAGAAATACTGCCCTAGAAGTTTTGCAGTGACCTTTGGCCATTTGTTATGTTTTTATACGTGTACCTTTTTTCGATCAGCACTGTTGACTATAAGAGTGTATCTTGTTTTTCTAGAATACTTCTTGACCCATTCTTATGTGACATTTAGAACTTGTTCCTAACTTCAATGTCTTATCTTTGTGTTATATGAGTTTTTCTTCTAATAGGTATGTTACTTTGGATTTGTTTTCTTATTCCTTCTGCTTCAGCCACAGGCCTTTTAACATTTCTTCCTAGACTCTTTAGTCAAGGCCTTACTATTTTTTTTTTTTTACACCCATTACTTCTTTAGTATTTATTAATCCCATATTCATATCTTTGCTTCTGTCTGGTTTTTCTTCATTTTCGGGACCAAGCTAGTTATGATAGTAGAGGAGAGCACTTTTTTCTCTGCTTTAGCGCTCTTTGTCTATGTGGAAGGCATAGGCTCTTTCACATGAGGTTTGACCCATTGTTTAGTCCATTCAGTTTTGTTGAGGTCGCAAATAAAGTCTCTGTAGCTTACGGTGTTTGTTCGCAATCCGTTCCCTGCTTTCAGCCTTCGGTTAGGGAACAGGAGTGGGCGTCTAGTTTGTGGCCACTGTAGCCAGTAACTTGTAGGGGTGAACTTTGTAATTGTTTGTTTTAAAATTTCAGGTTTAACTCACATTATCACTATGGATCTTCATCAAAAGGAAATACAAGGCTTTTTCAGCTTTCCTGTGGACAACCTTAGAGCCTCACCTTTCCTGCTTCAGTATATCCAGGAAGAAGTGAGGAGCATGAGCAAACACCCCATTTTCCTCAAAAGAGACCCTATGTAGTTTTCCTCTGGTATCAGATTTCAATATGGAAGGGCACATCGAATGATCTTTCCCTTAAGTCTTCCTGCCTCAGGCAGCCGGATAGGGTCAGCATAGAGGCAAGGAGGGTCATATTTTGTAAAGCCATTAAAAATAGATTTCCTTCTAAGTATATTTAGCAATTTACCTATGTTTTCTTAAATGAAGGTGTTAAGAATTAATTATTTATCTTCTTGATGTAGCAGTACTTTGGCAATGATGTTCATTGATAAGCGTTAAAAGAATTTTAAATGTGTAAATGAAATCCTAGCGTATCCGATTGCTAGTATGGGTCCCTGTTAGGAGAGGAAAAAATGTCATGCCAGCATCCAGGTGTTATTTTTGATAACTTTCCAGTATTTTCTTATTTTTCCCCCAAATCTAGATCCCAAATTACAGGAATGCAGTCATTGTAGCGAAGTCTCCTGATGCGGCCAAAAGGTAAAGAAGCTAGACGTTTGTAAAAATTCCTTTTGGGTGCTTCTGAGTCAGAATGAGCTGTTTTGGAATCTAGGGTCTGTCATAATGTGTCCCGGAAAGGCTCCTTGGCTTGAGTGCACGCCCCCCACCCCCCTTCCCATTATTGTCTTGTCCCCACCACAGCTTTGTCTCTAGTCTCCCAACCATACAGATCAGTCTCTGAATTTCTCCGTTTTCCTGGGGGAGAAAAGGAAGTTCTTCCTTTCAGGTTCTCAGGAAAAGGAAAACAAAGGGATATGAGCATTTTTCAGGCTATGGGGTTTTTTTGTTTTTGTTTTTTTTAATGTTTTATTTATTTTTGAGAGAGAAAGAGAGTGCGAGGAGGGGAGGGGCAGAGAGAGAGAGAGGGAGAGAGAGAATCCGAAGCGGGCTCTAGGCTCTGAGCTGTCAGCACAGAGCCTGATGCGGGGCTCGAACCCATGAACCGTGAGATCATGACCTGAGCCGAAGTCATACGCTTATCTGACTGAGCCACCCAAGCGCCCCTAGGAGTGTTACAATATTGGACAAAGGGTAGAACCAAAATTATCCAGAATCAGATGCTGGCCCACATGTCAACTCCTGGGCCTCTTGAGGGCACTTAACGTTCTGGTCTAGGCCTCAGTAAGGCCTCTGATTTGTAGAAATAATTCCTTTGTGTGTCCCTAAAAGCCTGAGTGATGTTTTCGTTTTATGATAAATAGAGTAATGAGATAGTGACACTTGGGTTTTCTTCCCGTGAATTTTGCTGCTTCCCTCTTTCTCTTAGGGCGCAGTCATATGCGGAGAGACTCCGTCTGGGGTTGGCTGTAATCCACGGAGAAGCCCAGTGTACAGAGTTGGACATGGATGACGGTCGTCATTCTCCCCCGATGGTCAAAAATGCCACCGTCCACCCGGGCCTGGAGTTGCCGTGTAAGATTAGCTCTGTGTTTTTATTTCACTTGTAAACGGAAGAAAGTTTGGAGTAGTGTGACTGGCTAGGAGTTAATACGTGTATGGATGTATGCTATCTTGGTATTTCCAGTAATTGAATGGTATTGCATTGATTTCCCATTTGGTAAAAGGAGATTGTGTTACATTCACAGACATGTGTGAGGACAGTGGAACTAATCTGGGTGGCACTTAGCCTTCAGAGAGTGTGGAATAACTTTAGCTTTAATGAAAATGCTGTATGTGTAATGGTGCGAAATCTTACGCTTCTATACTTTGGTCAGGTCGACAGTAGCAGCCACTGATCAGGCACTAGTCTTTGGTGACCCAGGTGACTTTTAGCTCTTACTTTAGTAATATAGCCCTTCGACCTGATACTTGACTAACTTGCTATTAATTAGTCCAACAGTGTGGAGGCTATTTCTTTCCATGGATTTTGAGTGGTAATGACCTGCATCCTAGACTATAATATATAATATACTTTTTAGAGGGAGAAGATTCTTTCTTTTGTTTAAGTTTACTTATTTATTTTGAGACAGAGAGAGAGAAAGAGCGCAGAGGAGGAGCAGAGAAAGAGAGAGGGAGAGAGCGAATCCCGAGCAGACTCCGCGCTGACAGCGCGGAGCCTGACGCGGGGCTCCAACCCGCAAACGGTGAGATCATGATCTGAGCTGAAATCAAGAGTCGGATGCTCAACTATCTGATCCACCCAGGCACCCCAAAGATTATTTCTTTTTCAAATCTGTATCTGTTTGCCATGCCTCAGAAACATACGGAGGTTAATAGAGTGGGAAAATACCAGAATGGTTATACCCCAGGTTACTTAGACTCCCGTCAAAGGTGTAAACTGATTTGTTTCCCCCATCGAATTTCCATTGCTTTGTTTTCAACTTTGGAGGTTTCTGTATAAGACAAACAAGCAATATACTCTGTCAATTTAAATTCTTGGTACCGTAGCATTTTACTTTATTTGAAGGTTTCATAATTAAAGTTCTTGAATAGGCAATACATTGATAATACTTCAGAATTCAAAAAGTATAAAATTCTTTCCAGTAAAAAAAACTTTCCTACCCCACTCCCCTGTCTTCCTCCTAGATTTTTCTCTTTCCTCCCCAGCTGCTCTGACCTGCAGATAGTTGGCTTCTTATATCCGTTTAGAGACTATATGTATCTCATGTTCTCTCATTTTCACATAGTGGTAGTATATCACATTGCTCTGTCCCTTGCCTATCAGTCTGTACAGATCTCTCGGTCTTTGATAGTTTCGTGGTGCCCTGTTTCCTGGATATACCATAATTTATTGAATCAGTCCCCTGTTGTCGAACATGTAGAGTTTTCCCAGGCTTTGGTTATGAAAAACAAGGCACCAGTAATAATAAACATCTTTTGCGCTCTCATTATGTGTCAAGAGGTATTCGAAGCCCTTTAGTAGATCTCCAGATGTGGTCTTCACACGACCTTGTGAAAGCGCTCGTGTTATCCCTTAGTCTGCCAGTGAGGACACGGAGACCCGGCCCGGAGCTGGTGGCGCCAGGGCTTGGAGTGAAGCAGCGGGATCCAGGATCCATATTTCAGCTTTTTATTTTGAACAAACTGCAGTCTGAGAGAAAAGTTGAAGGAATAATACAGAATTCCTCTCTCCTCTTGACTCAGAGCCCCGGATTTAACATTTATGTACATACTCTTTTTTTCTGAAGCGTATGAGAGGGATTTACAGACACCGTGCCCCTGTATTCCTAAATGCGTCGGTACCTATTTCATAAAAACAGATATTCTCTTAGGTAACCACTGCGCAGTTATCAGACTCAGGAAACTGACGTTGTTACAATACTATTACCTAATCTGCAGACCTTACTCATGTTTTACCAGTTGTCCCACCAGGATCCTTTAGAGCGAAGGGAAATCATTTCTTTCTGGCCCAGAACCCAGTATAAGATCATACATCGGACTCAGTTGACGTTTCTCTTTAGTCTTCTTTAATCTGCAGTGGCTCCTCTGTTCTTGGTCTCTTATGGCCTTGACACTTTTGAAGAGTACAGGCCAGTTCTATAGAATATCCCTTCACTGGGGCTTGTGTATTTCTTCACATTAGGTTGAATCAGTTACTATGTTGTCACATGGTGATGTTGCCAACTCCCCTTCTGCCCTGTTCGTTCCGTCACTTATATCGGGATGGATTCATGGAATCTTACTTTGTTCAGCATGTTCTCTAATCCATCGCTACTGTTTATTGTAATGCTCAAATTGTCTTAGACTTGGCCAAAGAGGACGCCTTCGAGCCACCTCCCGCGTTCTTTTGACGCGTCCGTATCATTTTTTGATACTTCCGTACTGTCTGGTACAACTAGACGTTCCATGTTTATCGTGTACTTCCTCAGCCCTGGAATCAACCGTCCTAACAAGGAGCCCCGATTCCTTTGGTGGAAAGTGGTATTTACTAGCCAAGATTTGGGTCACATTACTACCTGTGACTAACCTTGACTTCTGTTCTTTCTTGAGTGACCGAATGTACTTACAGGATGGAGACTGGCAAACAAAATGCTGGGTCAGAGTTTATTTTGATAGATATTGCCAAATTATCGTAGTATTTTCTATGCTGGTGTGAAGCAGTGTGTTCCTTCATCCACATGCAGGTGTGTTCACATGACCACTTTTTACAGTTGCCGTAGGATCATTTTCTGATTTCTTCTTACAGATTTAGCCAAGGGGATGCTTTAAAAAAAAAAAAAATGCTAGTTTTGTATGTGTAATTGTACCTTCCAAATTAAATATGCTTTATATTTATATGTCCGTTATGCTTCCGGTACGTCTTAAGGGCTTTGCTTAATGGTAATGAGGATGAAGAGTCATTTATTAAAAGTGAAGTCTTAGAGGGGCGCCTGGGCGGCTCAGTCGGTTAAGCGGCCGACTTCGGCTCAGGTCACGATCTCACGGTTTGTGGGTTCGAGCCCCGGGTCGGGCTCTGTGCTGACGGCTTGGAGCCTGGAGCCTGCTTCGGATTCTGTCTCCCTCTTGCGCTCCGCCCCTCCCCCGCTCACACTCTGTTTCTCTCTCTCTCTCTCTCTCTCTCTCTCTCTCTCTCTCAAAAATAAACTTTAAAAAACAAGTGAAGTCGTATAAATTTTTCTGTTTTATAAGATAGAGTTGAATCCGTCCTGATGGCAAGGGCATCTAATGAACTTGAAAGGATTATAGGCCAGTGGTTCTGCGAAAGACGGCTCTGTGTTTGCCACATTGGTGAAAATTAAAGAGTTTGGATCACAAAAAGGAGAGAAAGTCACCTTTTCTGGCTTGGTTTTCCTGGGTTGTTAATTTTACAAGTGAAGATGTGGTTTTCACCACTAAAGTGAAAACAGACATGAGCCTCAATTAAATGTAAGTTTTGACTTGTTTGCGTGTGGACCGAGTCATGAGCTTGAAAATAACCTCAGTTCTAGTTCTACTGGAGACCTTTATTTCTTATATCTCTTTTTACTGTCAGTCTGTTGATAAAGTTTGACCTTCCATTGAACTAAAAATAGAACGAGATCAAACTGCATAAGGAATGAGTAATTCCTCTTGGTTCTTTCTTGCTCTGTATTTCAAGAGGGGAAGTTTTGGTTAATTGACTCTGGGGAAAGAGTAAAAGAGTATGTAAAATTTAAGGATGGTTATAAACGTGGCTTGCAAAATGCTAATTTTAAAAGCAAAAGATAATTTCCTACTTTCTTCATATTGAGGTCATTTGGTAAATTGACATTTTCACTGCAGTGAGTTGATACAGTTTTAATAGTGATTTCTGGCCACAAGTGATGGTGCACACTTCATTTTATTCTTTAAAAAATTTTTTAATACTTCAAAAAAATGTTTATTTACCTTGAGAGAGAGAGACAGAGAGAGCATGAGCCAGGGAGGGACAGAGAGAGAAAGAGAATCCCAAGTAGGCTCCATGCTGTCAGTGCAGAGCCCGACGCGGGGTCCGACCCCACGAACCGTGAGATCCTGACCTGGGCCTAAATCAAGAGTTGGACTTAACTGAACTACCCAGGTGCCCCACAGTTCATCTCATCCTTAAACAGATTGGGTTTTGTTGGAGAAAATGAGGCAAGAGAACAGAATCTTAAACGGTAGTTTTAGCATCTTTTACCCTTAAACTTCAGTACATACAGAAAGTGTCTGACAATTTTTACTGAAAAATTTGAATTTTCAGTGTTTTATTTTTGGGGCAAGCTGTTAGGAAATTTGGGTTTGTGAGGTGCTGTTCATTTCCCTTGACTCTATACTAAAGTCTCTGTTTTTTCGTAGCGACCATATTGTATGTTCAGTTTTATCCGGATCTCAAACCCAGTTAAGAGCAGGGAATGAGCATACCAGGAGGGATGCTTGCTTTTCAAAAGAAAAAAAAGCCTTTTAAGCCTCCATCCTATAGCCATGCCTGGTTTTCATTCCAAACGGATAGAAGTTTTTTGGGAGAAGCAGAATTACAGAAAAGCAAACAGGAGTACTGTGACATGTTTTCTGCATCAAACTTGAGCTGAGTCTTTATTGGCCTTGGGTGAGGGACACTGGCTTGCAATTCTTTTTTCACAGAGGAAAATGGTCAAGAACAGGGACCACATCTCTCTAAGAAGCGGGTAGGCCAACACAACCACCTACTCACATGGTCTAATTTAAAGACAGAGCTTAGGGAAGCCTTTCCTAATGCCGGTGGCTTATTCTCTCCCTCTTTTAGGTGCTATGCATATGCAGAGCCTCTTTAACTGCCCGGATTCAAAAAAATTGCCCTTGTTTCTGGGATGGGAAATCAGGAAATGTTGGTTGAAATTGGCCAGTAAAATAGTGCTGGATTTCAGCTTGGCCGATTGCTGGTAGGTAGAGAGGCACGCCTGTTCTTTGAGGGTCGCCGTACCTGTAGAGAGGAATCCATTAAAATGGACTGTTTGCTGATAATTACTAACCTATAGGACTACCTCGAGTTTTATTCTTGTGTCCCTCTCCCCCTCCTGGTTTAATATTTCAGCATAACGAAAAGCTTTAAAAAGTAGACTACTTAGCCTGTTCTTCTGAAATTTGTTTTTTCTTTGTTTGCTCACTTTCGTTTGAGGGTGAATTCTTGTTTCCCTTTTCTACCCCGTAGTTAGGTTTGTGTACTGAATGGGCCTTCCCACGTGTAAATTGTCCAGTGAGATAAGAAGCCTCTCCTTTAAGGACCGGTCAAATCAGGAAGAGATGATGGAGTCATGGTTATTGTCCTCAAGTTCCTAATTTTCAGGAAACTGATGATGTCAATAGGCCAGTTATCTGATAATAATCTGATAATAAGGTTACATTGTCCAAATAAAGTCACTTTGGAAGACAGTGAAGCAAAGCTGGCTCTCTTATCTGGCACCTTTACCAGCTTCGTTTTCTACAGAGTGGGATTGAGTTTACATTTCTGTATCAGTCTCAGCTAGAGTCAGATATTTCTGGCTTGCGTGGCATCACAGCGTGGCTTCTCCCGCCGATAAGATCTTCCTCGCGCTTTCGCTCTGTCCTTAGACCTGTGCTGTCTGAAGACTTCTTAGTGGCTGTTAGTGACGTGTAGCCCTTAAGCTCTTGAAACATGGCCAGTGCTATTTATGGACACTGCACACCAAATATCAAAGACTTAGTATGAAAAAAAAAGCAAAACATCCCTTATTTATTTATTTATTTATTTATTGCATATCTGTTACATACTGAAATGATAATATCTTAGATATACTGGGTAAAATAAAATCTATTAATTTTACTTTTCTTTTCTTTTTTTTTTAAAGATTTTATTTTAGGGGCACCTGGGTGGCTCAGCGGGTAGAACGTCTGACTCTTAATTTCAGCTCAGGTCACGATCTCACGGCTCAGTAGTTTGAGTCCCACCTCGGGCTCTGTGCTGTCAGTGCAGAACCTGCTTCAGATCCTGTCTCCCTCTGTCTCTGCCCCTCCCCTGCTTGTGCTATCTCTCAAAAATAAACGAACATTTTGGGGTGTCTGGGTGGCTCAGTCAATTAAGCAGCTGACCTTGGCTCAGGTCATGATCTGATGGTTCGTGGGTTCAAGCCCTACATCGGGCTCTCTGCTGTCAGCACGGAGCCTGCCTCAGATCCTCTGTCCCCTCTTCTCTCTGCCCCTCCCCTGCTTGTGCTCGCTCTCTGTCTCTCTCAATAATAAATAAACTTTAAAAGAATAAATTTTAAAAAATAAACATTTAAAAAAACGTAGTCGACAGTAATCTTAAAAAAAGATTTTATTATTTTTTAAAGATTTTATTTAAAGTTTATTTATTTTGAGAGCAAGAGAAAGCACAAGTCAGGGAGAGGCAAAGAGAGAGAATCCCAAGCAGGCTCTGCATTGTCAGCACGAAGTTGGACACTTGGATGTAGGGCTTGGATCCATGAACTGTGAGATCATGACCTCCGAGGTCAGACACTTAACCTGGCTGAGCCACCCAGGCGCCCCTGAAGATTTAAAGTAATCTCTATAGGGTGCCTGGGTGGCTCAGTCGGTTAGGCGTCCACCTTCGGCTCAGGTCATGATTTCACAGTCTGTGGGTTCAAGTCCCGTGTCAGGCTCTGTGCTGACAGCTCAGAGCCTGGAACCTGCTTCAGATTCAGTGTCTTCCTCTCTCTCTGCCCCTCCCCACCCCCTTTCTCTCTCTCTCACACACACACACACACACACACACACACACACAAACATTAAAAAAAAAAAAAGGATTTTAAGTAATCTCTATACCCAACAAGGGGCTCGAACCCACAACCTTGAGTCTTGTGCTCCACCAACTGAGCCAGCCAGGCACCCCTCTTTTTACATAAAATTTTACATAAAATTACATATGGCTCACCTGTTTCTACTGGACAGCACTGCTTTAGACAGTCTGTTTCAGAGACCCTAGGTTCATTTCGGAGAATTTCCTCTTTTTTTTTTTTTTTTTTTAAATAATGGGTTTTTTCCCACCACTTCCAGGGAATGAGGTTGCGATTATACTTATTTAGTGACACATGACTAACTTGTGATTTGTTTTGTTTTGCTAGTGATGATGGCCAAAGAGAAGCCACCGATAACTGTAGTCGGAGATGTTGGCGGGCGCATCGCAATCATAGTGGTATGGTCGTGGTCGTGTGTCGTCCTTCGTGTGCAGGGAGGACACTGCTGCCTCTTAGAGGTCGTCCACTCTGGGAGTATGTTTCTAGTGAGGATGACAGAGTTATTAAATGGATTCGTCTGTCCTTTCTCATCCACACTCCCTTAGGACAAGTAGGAATGTTTATATAGTTGAACAGGGATTATTACAACCTACAGATGTAAAAAGAACACAGGAACTCCCGTAAGAGAATTCAACCCCATAAATAACCTTTGTCTTCAGGGGTCTGGGACTCAACTTTCAGCTTTAGGGCCACGAGATGAACTAAAGATGAGCTCTTCCATTTTTACGAATGAGAACAAGTGCCTTGTTCTTTGTACGTTAGCACGACCGATTTGCTCCCAGCTCTAAATGCCGTTGCTGGGCCTGATTACAATGGCTCACTTTATTTCTGTGTTCTGGCATTTCACTTTTTCTTGAAGAAAAAAAAAAAAAAGGAAACAAGTAAATGGGACACAGAAATGCGCCTTGGCAGTCCCGACGTCTAGCTGTACGTGTCACATGTGACTCTGAGTACTGACAGCCACACGAAGCACCGTCCACACGCTTCTGTTGCCACTGCGGGATGTTCGGTCTGGGGCCCAGGCGGACAGCTCTGATCTCCAGTTGGAGATCCTCTGAAACCGAGCGCAGAGAAGAGCAGAGAGGCGTGTGTCCAGAGAGACAGAGGGTGGCTCCTTACTGCTAAGTCTGCTCTCTTGTCAGGATGACATAATCGATGATGTGGAAAGTTTCGTCGCTGCGGCGGAGATCCTGAAAGAGAGAGGCGCTTACAAGATCTATGTCATGGCCACTCACGGCATCCTGTCTGCAGAGGCCCCCCGCCTGATCGAGGAGTCCTCCATTGACGAGGTGCGTCTGCTCTTAAGGGGCTTCTTAGCACACTGAGCCTGCGTCCAAACTGGCTTCTCTCTTTTCTGTGAATAGTAAGGTGGCTCCATCAATACTGCCGAGCTGCTCCCTGGAGGGCCTGTGAGGTAGTGGCCTTGCCGGCCGGCCGTTTATTGGGCCAGACGTGTAGTTGGGAACATGTGTCTGTTGGCATAAGGCTTTGCTTTATGTACTTCATGTAGTTTGTATTGCGGTGTAATTTGGTACTCTGGTGGCATTTCTCTGAAGCCTCGAATTCTTCCCTGACCACAGGAAGGTTCAGCAAGGCGCCGGGCCCTGTCATTCCTGCGTAAGCAGACCGTGACATTCACAATCTTCTGTTCCGGACTCTGTCGCCTTTTTCTTGTGTAATGTCGGTTGAGTTTGCTTTGTAAAAACTATATACTCAGTGGAATGAGGTCTTGTAGTCTGGAGCTCGGGGAGGCGGCTGGCTCAACTTTTCCGCGTGACCACGTTGGGGCACGCACATCAGTAACCGTGTTTATCTCCCCCGTTGCCGCAATGACTAGGTGGTGGTGACGAATACCGTCCCTCACGAGGTGCAGAAGCTGCAGTGTCCCAAGATAAAGACCGTGGATATCAGCCTGATCCTTTCTGAAGCGATTCGGAGAATCCACAACGGAGAATCCATGGCCTACCTCTTCCGCAACATCACTGTGGATGACTAGCTACCACGGTCGCCCGGACCGCGGGGCCCCTGCGGAAAACGTGGGGAAAGCGGGGCCGTCGACGTCCATCCCCGCGTTTCCTTCCAGGGGAGGACTGCAAACAGCCTGGAGCCATGTAGTCTGTCTTGCCAAGTTCGGGAGGTAGGAGGCATTGAGCTGGCCAAGGGGAGGACAGAGCTCCTGGATAAATGGCCTTAACGTCCGCCGTCCTCATCCCGTTCCTTAAACACAAGTTACGCTTTCCTGAAAAGAAGCTCCGAATCTTACTGAAATGGGAAAGGAGTTGAAGGCAGGTAAGGTCTTAACTCCGTGACTGGCGGTCGGCACCGCGGGGAGCTGCGTGTGTCGGTGTGGAGCTTGGTTAGGGGAGCCGAGCGCCCGGCACCGTTTTCCATTCTAGCTGTCCTCTCCCCGTCCGACGTCACAGAAGCCTTTCGTAGAAAACCCTCTTTTTCTGTGAGAGGCTGCTGGGCCTCCGGCCGCTGAACAACGAAGCGTGTGTGGCACGACCCCTAGCAAGGAGGTCCGATTAGAGAGTAGCATCCCGTCTCTGGATACCTGCGTTGCTGTTCAACTGCAAATAAAAGTATTTGTGCTCTTGCCGGTCTGTTCGCTGCCTTGCAGAGCCGCCCACTCTCCTGCCTTCCCGGTGACTGACTCCAGGCTGTGCAGGAGACAGCGGGTACAAAATAAAAGGTGTTCCAGGTCCACGGCTGGTCTCAAGCCCTAGACGTGAGTCTCCGCCTGCAGGTTCCATCCCCTTCCTAAGCAACGGAATCCAATCCTTGTCAGAATAGTAGATTTAAAAATCTAAGTTTAAAAAAAAAAAAAATAGAACTCGCCATGCTTTTTCATGGGTGGTAGGTGACACATGTATTGCATTACCTAGGGCTGCATTGGACCTTTCTACCCAGCATTTAAACTTACCTGGCCACAGGGCGCCTGGGTGGCTCAGGCGGTTAAGCGTCCGACTCGATTTTGGCTCAGGTCATGATCTCCTGGTTTGTGAGATCGAGCTCCGCATTGGGCTCTGCGCTGACAACACAGAGTCTGCTTGGGATTCTCTCTCTCTCTCTCTCTCTCTGTCCTTCCCCTGTGCATGCATTCTCTCTCTCAAAATAAACATTAACATTAAAAAAATAATAAAATTACAATTCTAGTTATAGCACACATGTCAGGTAGACCTTTTAAACCTTCCGTCTAATCCAGGGCAGGACTGAATGTAGTAGGAAGGGGCAGTGTCTTTTGGGCAGCGAGCTGGAATTGCTTGTTGGTTCTGTTCCTATGAGACAGTAAGGTAATTTGCTTCGTTGTACAATTGTATTTCCCTGCAGGGACGTTTCCCTGACATTTTTATCCCTTTTCCTAATGACTTGAAAGATTCCCTAACCACAGTCAAGACTTTGAGCACATTAGCTTTTTCCAGCACACATGTCGCCTTCTGTTGAGAGTCCCACGTAGGGGCATTTTGAGCAAGAACTTAATTATCAGATAGTGAAATGGTAGAGGAGGAACCGTAGACTATTACTCAGGAAATCAGTTCTTATTCATAATGTCGGGCAGATGACTAGTCCTTTCTGGGCCTCTGTCATCAGTTGGAAAAAGGGAGGTTTGGATCCAACATCTAAGGGAGGTCCTTTTCAATTCCAAAATTCCATTTATATGTCCAGTGAATGTTCATTTTCCTGTGTTTATATGTACTTATTTAGCAGAAGCATTCAGTAGAATATATGTCCTCAGATTAGAATTAGAATATATTCATATATGCCCTTTCCGTTGCCATTTAGTGGGTCCTGATACATGCCTGGCATGATGCCAAGTCTCAGGGATCTGAAATGAAACCATGAGGACCCGGGGAGCTGACGCTCTGGCCAGAGCTAATGTAGTAGTAGCAGGAGCAAGGGGTAACATCCTTCTGGAAATCACCCAACTTAGAATTGAGAAGCCCACGTTCTACTCCCTCCAGGACAGCGGATGCTCTATCGCAAGGCTTTAACTTTGTGATCTGGCCTCAAGTGTACACAAAGAATTTGTTCTTTTTTATTATTTTTTTTAATGTTTATTTTTGAGAGATAGAGCATGAGTGGGGGAGGGGCAGAGAGGGGGAGACAGAATCTGAAGCAGGCTCCAGGCTCTGAGCTGTGTGTCAGCACAGAGCCCAATGCGGGGCTCCAACTCACGAACCAGGAGATCATGACCTGAGCCAAAGTTGGACGCTTAACCAACTGAGCCACCCAGGCGTCCCCAAAATTTTTAATGTTTACTTTTGAGAGAGACAGAGTATAAGTGGGGAGGGGCAGAGAGAGAGGGAAACAGAATTCGAAGCAGGCTCCAGGCTCTGAGCTGTCAGCACAGAGCCTGACGTGGGGCTCGAACCCATGAGCTGTGAGACCACATCCTGAGCAGAAGTCAGTTGCTTAACCACCTGAGCCACCCAGGCGTCCCAAGAATTTGTTCTTTTGACAGTATCAGCAACCGTGTGAAGGCCTACGGGGTGTCAGGTGCTAGGACTATGACAATGAAGAAGAATGTTTGGGTGTTAACCTTCCTGCAGATTATAGGCTGATGTTTCACCTCTCTCCCAGGGAACACTTGGGCTGGGGGGTGGGGGGCGTGCATGAAGGGTTTCAATTAAATTTTACCAGCTCAGACTAAAAATCTGGATTTGAAAAGTAGTTCAAATAGTACAGATACACAGGTTTTCCCTTCCTGAATATACTAAACATTGCATTTTTCTGTTTTCTGGAAGACTCTGGTATGGGGAAATCGAGCCCCAATTGCCAAGAGCACCAAATTCCTCTAGTCCTGTCTAATCCTGCCTCGTAATGAGCTGAAATGCTGGCGTTTGACCAGATGAGTCGTTTTTGAGATGAACTAGGCCAGGGTGGCACAGTAAAGGCCTGCCATGTGGTGGCTGGTCAGAGCTGCCTGGGTAGTAGGTGGTCTCTCCCAAGTTCCCCTCCTTTCTGCTGAAGCACAGTGAGATGGGAACTGTCTCCAAGAGGCCAAGGTCTCAGGACTGCACCCCTTAGACATGTGCCACTGCCCTGAATAATGGAACAAGCTAAGGACACACGTGGTGTCCCTTAAATCTTTGTTCCCAGTGGCTGAGTGAACGAATGGGGCGGTTAAGCGACGGCTCGAATCTAGGTGAGCCTTAGGAGGCCTCCCCCTCCCCCAAATGCTGTGCTCCCGATAGCGATGCCTTGGCACAGCCCCGAAGCCCCTTTAGGAGCATTCACTGATAACAGTTAGTGGTGTGCTGGGGATACGGCCAAGGCTTCCCCGGACCCCACTAGAATGGGCTCCCCTTGCGAGTTTGCGGGTGGCTTCGTGTACGGGGAGGTCCCGCAAGGCGCTCGGCGGGGCCTGTTCATTGGCAGAACCCTCCGCGCGCGGCGTGCGTGCACAACCGGACGGCGAACGGGGCGGTCCCTCCCGTTCCAAACGTCCACCGGCCGCGACCCTGCGCGAGGGGAGGGCGGCCCAGGGCTCGAGCTCGGGGAGCTGGGAGACGGGAGAGCGGAGACCGGACTGCGCAGGGTAGGTGGCGGCCGGACCCCGCCGGGGAGGCGGGCGCCCGTCCCTGAGAGCAAAGAGGGGGAAGCCTGGCGGCCGGGCCCTTCCTCCCTCCGTCTTCCGAGCGCTGCAGACGGTGACTCGTGCTCCGGAGAGCGCCAGGGGCGCGGCGGGCAGTGAGGGGGACGTGGCGGGCGCGGACCCCCGCTGAGAAGGCGCACGATGCCGCCCGCGACGGCGACCGCCACGGTCTCCCTCCGGGAGCTGGCCGACCTGGCCATCGGCACCCCGGAGGTGGGCGCCGTCAACTTCACGGCCCTGCACACGCTCATCGTGGCCATGCTCCGGAGCCTCAACCTGCAGGAGGTGCGCATCAACTTCCAGTCGCCGTCGCCCGAGTCGAGTCGCTCCTCGGAGCTCCCGCGGACCGCGCTCAGCGCCCCGCAGCTGGCTGTGCCCAAAGAGAAGCCGCGCAGCAGCTCGGCCAGGCCGCCGGCGCTGGAGAGCCAGGTGAAGGACCTCAGCAAGCAGCTCAAGACCGTCACAAGCCAGGTGCAGGGCATCATGAGCCACGTGCAGCACCTTACTTATCCCGTGGGCCGGCTGCCCGTGGACTCCCAGGACTGGCCGGAGGGGGAGATGGCCGTGCTGCTGCCGGACAGGGCTCGAGGAGGGCCGGTGAAAATCGGGAAGGACGGCGAGCAGGACGGCGAGCGGGCCAGCGCCACCAAGGTGAGCGCGGGTGGCCGACAGGCCTCTCCCCAAGCGGAGGGGGGTCCCCGGCAGGGAGGCGCGGGCGCGGCGGGGGCGCCAGGCCACCGAGCGGCCCTTCTCGACCTTGCAGGCCACGGTGCTGCTGCACGATGTCGCAGACGATGTGCAAGCCTTGAAAGAAGCCAAGGAAAAGGCGCAGGAGCATTCCGAGGTGAGGTCCCCTGGTGAGGGAGGCGGGGACCCCCGCCTCGCGGATGAGTCGCCCCCTCCCACGCGGCGCTTTTCCTCGCCGCTCCACCACCAGTTCTCAGACACCTAGGGATCCTGAGCGGGCCCAGTGTGGGACATGGTGGGGGGGGGGGGGGGGGGAGCTGACAACTTCTCAGAATATTCTTTGAGCCAATTTCCTTTAAACAAGCATAAAGTAAGATGGTGGGTGTTGAAAGCCCAATCCCCGTCCTAGAGGAGGGCCTGAGATGGAGAGAGCGCCGTGGTCACACAGCCGCCGCGGGCATCGGCTCCTGCACTTGGGTCTCGGTTTCCTTGGAGAAGGAAGTGGCACTGTAGGGACCGGAAGCACGAGGCAGTGCTCTTATTTCAGGCCCTCAGGAGGCCGCCCAGGGGCTCGGAGCTGGAGGGAGGAGGAGGGGCAATTAGGAAGAAGCACCCCCCTCCCCCTCTCCCGCCGAGGCTGGGGGGCGGGGGCGGGGGCGGGGGCGGCGCAGAACAGCTCAAAGAAGGCGGTGGGAGCCAGTGACCACCTTCTACCTGGGGTCCCAGGCCTTGAGCGCCCAGCGGGACTCATTTTCACTCTGGGAAGCTTTTCTTTTTGAAATGTAGTGTTGGGGGGGGGGGGGGGGGGCGGGGGTAGGGTGTTGTGTTTTTTGTTTTTAGACTAAAGGCTTGTTTTACCTTGAGATTCCTACATTCTGGAGGTTTGCAGAAGTCCTATGGAGCAACTTAAGTTTTAGCAATTTGTCTTGGCTCTTTTGGGGTGCTTTTCTCTTTCAACCACACAGACGTTCAGACACCCTGGAAGTGCCTGATAATTTTTGTCCTTGAGAGGCTTAATCAGCCTCAGTCAGCAGGGCTGGGATGTTTCCTCGGTGGGTAGGATGAAATGAATCCCGGGACCCAAGGCTCCATTCCTGCCCTAGCATTTGCTCTTGACCCGCTGTCCCCCAGTCCCTCCTCCACTGCCCTCCCCCCACTTCCCTTCCTCTAGTTGGCTGGAAAGGAAAAGAAGAGCCTTGACTTAACCAGCCCTACCTCTACCCTCCTCCCCTCCTAGATCAGCACACCTCCTTTCTTCTCCTTGTGCGTGGGGTGGGGTGGGGTGGGGCGGCACAAGAGGAGCTGTTTTGATCCTCAGTCTCTGAACTCTTTTTCCAGAAAGCCTTCCAACGGTTGGATGAACTAGAGAAGAAAATCAGAGAACGGGACAAATTCCTGGTAATATGGGCAAGCTCTGTGACAAAGGGCCCTCAAGGAGGCAGCAGGGGAAGATGTCTAGACTCCCACCCCAGAGGTCTGTGTCCCTCTGGGGTTCGATGATGCCCTCTGCCCTCTGGGCACTGCCCCTGGATTGAGGGGAAATCCTTCCCATTCCTGTCCGGGTGTCCCACAAGGAGCCCTCGTGGGACAGGAAACTGGCTGCCCAAGACTCACTGGTCACATGAAGGACAGTGACTTGTCCTCAGGGCTAGGGCTACGGTTCTGTTAGCTCAGTTCTGTTCCTGAAGCTTTCAGGGACTAAACTAGGGGTGTGTGTGTGTCTGTCTTCTTGTTGTCGATTACTGTCAGGATCTAGTGGGCCGGAAGCTGAGTTTGATGCCTGTTGGAGAAGAAGTCACCATGGTCACCTGGGAGGAGCTAGAGCAAGCAATTACTGATGGCTGGAGGTCCTCACAAGCGGTGAACAAATTGGGGGGGGGGGGGGCTGGGCCGTGGTCTCGGGTGGGGCTCCCCTGAACCTCTCTCCCTTTTTACTACTGCACAATATTCCATTACGTGGATGTTCATAATTTCATGTTTTCTATTATGGGTGTTTTATGTGGTTTTTTTCCTATCTTGTAACAAACCACGTTCCAATGTGACCTTCACACATGCAAACATACCCTCAGGGCAGATTCCCAGAAATGGAATGTGGGTTTGTGATTTGGCTGATTTTTGCCAAACAGTCCTCCGCGGAAATGCTTCCAGTTTAACCCCCGACCAACAATGTGGGAGAGAACTTGTTTCTTGAGTCCCCACCAGCCCTGTCTTCCAGTACCCTTTTTGTCCCCAGTTGGATGGAAAATGGTACCTGAGTATAGTTTTGATTTGCTTTTGTAGCTTTTCAAAGTTCCTTTACAGTCTGTTCTGAGATGCCTGAGTCCCTTCACTCTTAGTGGACAAAGATGACCCACCTTGGAAATAAAACGTCTTTAGGGGGCCCTGTGCTGATGACTTTGACACATGGGTGCATGCAATCGTCTGCCCGTCCTCAGGCGGTGCACAGGGTAACCAAATCGTTTTTAGATCCCCACCCTGTCTCCGCCTGAATAAAATGGGTATTCTCAAATGGCCCTCAAGGACGAGGATCAGTTGCCCTTTTGGTCTGGACATTCCCCTTCTCCTGGCTTTGTGCCTCTGGATTACTCAGAAAGGAGCACCCTCTCCCCCCACCCCACTACTCACACAAACCAGGGAGACAATGGACCTTTTGGCGCCACCAAGTGGCCATCTGGGGCACGTTCACTATTACGTGGGTGCTTTTTGAATGGGGGTGCATCTTCAGAGGAGTTGGAAGAGGACCCTGCAAACGAAAGGAATGGCCTGGAAAAAGGTTGCCTCTGCTTTTGCTGTGTGTGTGTGTGTGTGTTTTAAGCCAAAGGTTTTGTGCACGTACCAGTATCTGTTTTAAGTGAACTACGCATTTTCTCAAGGTGCCATAGGAGACACCTGCCAGACCTATAACTAAGCACAATATAAGCGCCTTTAGACATTTTCGCTTCTCCGGAGGTAAGAAAGTGTGTGTGTTTTGACAGTTGCTCGTAATCGTGAACAAGCCCAGGAGCAAATGAGGATAGATTATAAACATGAAAACATCTTTGAGAACGCAAGAGAACAAGTTCTGGTAATGACGAGTCCACCTGCCGCACAGACCAAAATGAACGCGTGGAGAGCGTCCCTGTGTCAGGCTGAGAAAACACGACAGACCTGCCGGAGCCCCATCGTTCTTGCACTGTTGGTGGGACCCTTTATGAAATTAGGATTTCAAAAATCAGCGTGTTTTTTTTTAAAGCTTTTTGAAAGAGAGAGCAAGCAAAGCGGGAGAAAGAATCCCAAGCAGGCTCCATGCTATCAGCGCAGAGTCCGATGCAGGGCTTAAACCCATGAGCTGCGAGATCATGACCTGAGCCAAAATCAAGAGTTGGATGCTTAACTGACTGAGCTACCCAGGCGCCCCAAAACTCAGCATCGTTAAGGTCAACTATGTGTTTTGGCCGGTGGGCGGTAGCTCTGAGGCGATGCCGAGGCACAGCATCTGCCTGTATCCTAAGTAGGGGGTCAGGACACACACTGGGACGGTGAGTACAGGGGTGATCAGCACAGAGGAGTCAATATCATATCTGGAACGCCAGACATGGGAAAGGAGTTGTGTTTTGATCTGGAGGAGGAAGGCTGCAAGCACACACGTAGCAGCTATGGTTATGGGAGCTCAGAACTGAGGAGGAAGGTGCCCGTCCCAGGAGTTGAATGTACTTGGGGACACAGCCCAGTGCCAGCCAAAGGCATATTCTGAGGGGCAACAGGGTGTTCTTTACAACTTTGTATACCGTAAGAAGTAAGGGAGATGATTCGTTTTCAGAAATACCAGATAAAAGCTATGCTAACAGTAGGTTTACAATCTATTGGAACATGTATGAACCCCCCCCCCCCACCCCCACCGCCATAATGGAGTCCCAAACCTTTAGACACGTCACTTCCTGGTTCTCCCCACCCCCCCCTCCCGTCTCTGATTCGAGGCCTTATTTTTTGTGGGCTTTGCAATGAGCATGCGCCCAAAAACTGAAGTCTCTGCGTCACCTCAAAGAATGTACATTTGTTCCAGTCTGACTACTTTTTGCCTTACATGGGATAGGCGACTTCCGGGTAAGGCTGTAACCTCCGTAGTACTCAGCCAGTGAGGAATCAGGGGAGGGACTTACCTCTGTAGCACTCAGCCAATGAGGAACCAGGGGAGGGACTTGCGTGCTAGGAGATAAACTGTCTGCTGTAACTGCCCAGAGTGTGCCCGTCGGTCAGATGCCCACTCTTGCAAGGACGTTGATTAACATTTGGTGATCAACACCTCGCCTCACTGTGCTCAGAGTCTCTGCCTCCCTCCTTTGATTGGGTGGGTGGCCTTAATTCTCACATATACCCAAGAATGATGATGTTGCTTCTGCTGCCTCTCCTTCCCTCCTCCTGTCTTACTACTAGGGGTCAGAACCAAGAAGAGCCTACCCTAGCCCACCAATCAAAACTTTCGTTAAGGGAGGAAAAAGCTTCCCCACTCTCCTGTCATCACAGTGTTGAATCTGAATTTCCAGCTAGATCCCTTTGTGACGGGCATTTAACAATGGAAGAATTTTTCAGCAACCATTTTACCAGGCCCACGGACCCTGAGCACAGACGTTCTCTTGCAGAGATAGCCTGTCCGAGATAAAGGGCATTTTCTCTTCAAAGCTTTGTGGCCTCTAAACAGAGTAGAAAGCAAAAATTAAAAGTTGTATTCCAGTACAACTGTGAAGTTGGGATCAGCATTTAGATATCTTCTGCTTCAGGACCCAAAGAACAGTGGCGCAATCGGGAGGAAGGGCTTCCCAAGACTGACCCTGCTCTCATCTACCTGGGCAAAATGGCACATCCCCGGGGAAACAGAAATTAAAATGTCGTAATGTCTCGGCGTCAAGGACATAGTAGGTAGGTTCTGTGGATTGGGGGGTGCAGATCTCATTTAAGGCGGGAAGGACTGAAAGCCCCAGTCCAGGAGGGAGCGCTAGATGAATCCTGTGTAGAGACGAGTTCATCTTACATCCTCCTCGTTCAGATCACAACCTAACAGGCTAACAGGGAAGGAGGGGCTTGAAAGAAATGTATTTTGACTCAAAATAGACCCATTGATTCCAAGATGTACATTCCCCCCCCCCCCGCCCCTCACATTTTAGCGTCTCTGAAATCAGGTTGTGTCTTTGAGTTGATGGTATTTTGTAATTGATTGGCAGCATTTTCCTTTTTCTACCGGTACGTAAATTGATGGTCCATCATAAACGACACCACCTTAGGCTTGCTGAAGTGAGGAGGAGAGCCGGCACGAGATACACTTTGGTAGGAAAGTCCCATGGTATTGACTATCTTGAAAGGTGAGAGTTGATAAGTTGTCTTAACATAGAGCACCTGGCATCTCTGCCTCCAAGATCCTTGAACTTGGCGCAGGGTGTAAGGGACAGAGCAACAGATGGCTGTTTTCCAGATTTTCCCAGCTGGAGGGGGGGTGAGTAGTTACAGTTTGTTGTTTAGAAATCTAGGGGATGAGTCTGAAGTGCGGTTCATGTTAGGAGGTCAGGCCTGGCACCCGTTATTTTCAATTCCCGTGATCCTCAGCTATGATGTGGGTCTCATCTGATGCCAGTAACAAAAACGACCAACTTTACTCTTTTTTCAATGATTTTTTTTTAACGTTTATTTATTATTGACACAGAGCGTGAGAGCAGGGGAGGGGCAGAGAGAGAGAGGGGGAGGCACAGAATCCGAAGCAGGCTCCAGGCTCTGAGCTGTCAGCACAGAGCCCGACGCGGGGCTCGAACTCACAAACCGCGAGATCGTGACCTGAGCCGAAGTTAGTCGCCCAACCAGCTGAGCCACCCAGGCGCCCCCAAAATGACCAACTTTTCAAAAACCCCATTCCATCCCCCCACCATAACCGTTATATCCATTTTTCCAGGATCGTAAACTGTAGCTTTAGTTTTAGGCGCTGTGGCAAGCTGAATAACGTTGATTTACATGGCAGAAGGGACCTGGCAGATGTGAAGCAGTTAAGGATTTTGAGATGGGGGCTTATTCTGGATCATCTGGGTGGGCCCAGTGGTGTGATCACAAAGGTCCTGATGAGAGGGAGGCAGAAGATTCTACTACCGAGGAGGGGAAGGAAATGTGGCCACAGAAGCAGAGATTGGAGCCATGCAGGCACAAGCCAAGGAATGCCAGCAAGTCTAAGAAGCTGGAGAAGGCGAGAGCCTGTACAATCAGCACCTGCCAGTCACCTTGACTCCAGCCCAGTGAAACTAGCTTTGGAATTCTGCCCTTTCGACCTGTACGATAAGAAATCTGTGCTCTCTGAAGCCACTAAGTTGTGGGGTAGTTTGTAATGGCAGCCATCAGGAACAGGTAATACAGTCCCCTTCTTCCTCTTGAGGGCAGTTCATGAATGGTTGTCTAGTCTTGTAGGTTTAGCTGAACTTTTCCAATATTGTTTCCAAATGTCAGGCAGCAACCTGGACGGACACAAAGTCCACAGCAATTGGTTCTGGAATGGTTTTCTGACACGAGCAATACATTAATACATTGGGTGTCTTTTAAGATTTGCCTTCAAAATCTTTGCATGCAGTCGGTTTTCTTTCCCCTCCCTCACTCCCTCCGTCCCTCCCTTCCTTCCTTTCCTTCCTTCCTTCCTTCCTTCCTTCCTTCCTTCCTTCCTTCCCTCCTTCCCTCCTTCCCTTTCCTTTCCTTTCCTTTCCTTTCCTTTCCTTTCCTTCCTTCCTTCTTCCCTCCCTCCCTCCCTCTCTTCCTCTTTTGTTTGTTGTTGTTTGTAGTGATTGATTTTAACTCCAGTAGGCCTCTCTAGGTGACAGGCAGAACCCTAAAATGGTTGCCAAGACTCCTGCCCTCTGCTGCGCACACCTGTATAATCCCCTCGGGTGTGGGCAGAACCTGTGGATATGATTTGGTACCTCTCCCATAATTAGGCTGCTAATACACTGACTTTGAGTTAATCTCAGGAGGGATTGGGTGGTCCTGACCTAATCAGGTGAACCCTTCTCAAGAAAGTGAAACCCGAGTCTGGCCCCTGTGGAGGGGGCCGAGTGGCTGGGATCGAGAGTGGCCTCTAGGAGCTAAGAGCTACAGCCGGGCACGAGGAGCTGAGTTCTGGCAACAGTGCTGAGCCTGAGATAAGGCCGCAGCTTGGCCTAGATTGCAGGCTGAGGGCCCTGATGGAGCACACAGATAAAACATGTCCAGACTCATGACCCATGGAAACAGTGAGATAACCGACTCTAAACTCGTGTCGTTTTCGGTGTCTATGTCTGTGGCAATTTGTGAGACGGCAGGAGAAAACGAGTCCAGGTCGTTGAACCGGTGTTTTTGTTAAATGGTTTGGGGCCTCACCGAGTAGTTCCAGGGCTAGGATTGCAGGTGGGCCATCAAGCGTCACCAGTGAGGCTCCTGACCTCAGAGGGAAGTATTGCGCTCTGCCAAGGTGAGGCCCTAAGACGTTGTAAATCTTTCGTGCTTCCTGGGATCTTGTAGGTGATTCGAATAGTAGGAAATTGTTTCGCAAAGATTTTAAGGGCTCCCAGGGTCCAAGGAGTACACACTAACCCTGGGTGGTGCCAGCCTCACCCTGGCCAGGGTCCCCTACCGAGAGCTGTGCGTTTTTGCAGCTTTACAGATGCTGCTCAATCGATGTGGAACAAGTTGCGAATGACATTTAAGATTATCACTGGGGGCTGGGGGGAGGGGGCGGTGGTGGAGGCCCCTGGCTGGCTTAGTCCGTAGAGCATGCCATTCTTCGACCTTGGGGTTGTGAGTTCGAGCCCCACAATGGGTGTAGAGATTGCTTAAAAGAAAAAATCAAGGAGAGAAAAATAAAGATTATAATCACGGGAACTTGGATCCTGACTAAAAAATGATAGTCACGGGGATCACAGCACAGCCTCTGGTCAGGATTAGATGTGCCTGAAAGAGGGTAGTGGGGCTTACGGAACGGCATGTTTTTCCCCCACGTTTAAAAATTGATTTAAAAAAATAGACTTTATCTTTTTATTTTTTTTTAATTTTTTAACGTTTTTATTTATTTTTGAGACAGCATGAACAGGGGAGGGGCAGAGAGAGAGGGAGACACAGGATCTGAAGCAGGCTCCAGGCTCTGAGCTCTCAGCACAGAGTCTGACACAGGGCTCGAACTCATGGACTAGGAGATCATGACCTGAGCTGAAGTCGGATGCTTAACCGATTGAGCCACCCAGGCACCCCCAGACTTTGTCTTTGTAGAGTTTTAGGTTCATGGCAAAATTGAGTGGAAGGCATAAGGGCTCCTGGCTGACTCCACCAGTGGAACATGTGACTCTTCATCACGGGATTGTGAATTCAAACCTCACATTAGGTGTGGAGCCTGCTTAAAAAAAAAGAAGGAAGGAATGAAGGAAGGAAGGAAGGAAGGAAGGAAGGAAGGAAAGAAAGAAAGAAAGAAAGAAAGAAAGAAAGAAAGAAAGAAAGAAAGAAAGAAAGAAAGAAGGAAGGAAGAAAGAAAAGAAAAGAAAAGAAAAGAAAAGAAAAGAAAAGAAAAAGAAAGAAAGAAATTGAGAAGAAGGTATAAAGATTTCCCATCTGCCTTCTGCCCACACCTACCTGCATAGCCTCCCCCACTAACATCCCCCAACAGAGCGTACGTTTGTTACAACTGGTGAACCTACATAGACTCATAATGTCACTCAAAGTCCATAGTTTTTTTTGTTGTTGTTTTTAATGTTTACTTGTTTTTGAGACAGAGAGACAGAGCATGAGCAGGGGAGGGGCAGAGGGAGGCAGACAGAATCTTAAGCAGGTTCCACACTCACCATGGAGCCCAACGCAGGGCTCAATCCCACAACCCTGGGGTCATGACCTGAGCCGAAATCAAGAGTCGGACACTCAATCCACTGAGCCACCCAAGCGCCCCAAGTTTCCTCCATGTCTTTTCATGACTTGATATAGCTCATTTCTTTTTAGCGCTGTATAATATTCCATTATCTGGGCTGGACCACAATTTGTTTATCCATTCACCTACTCGAAGGGCATCTTGGTTGCTTCCAAGTTTTGGCAATTATAAATGAGATTGCTGTAAGCATCTGCGTGCAGGTTTTTGTGTGGACGTAAGTTTTCAACTCCTTTGGGTAAATACCAAGCACCGTGATTGCTGGGATATAGAAAGAATATGTTCCGTTTTGTAAGAAACCGCCAACTGTCTTCCACAGTGGCTGTGCCATTTTGCATTCCTACCAACAACGAATGGAAAGTTCTGTTGCTCCGTATCCTTGTCAGCATTTGCTGTTGTCAGTGTTCCAGATTTTGGCCATACTCATAGTTGTGTAGTGGTATCCTGTTTTAACTTGCATTTCCCTGATGACATTCCTGATGTTGGTAATTTATGTCTTCTCTTATTCCTCATCAGTGTGTCTAGAGGTTTATCAATCACGTTGCTTTACCCAAATAGCTTGTTTTTTCATTTTATTGATTTTCTTTGTTGTTTTCTGCTTTCTGCTCAGACCTTTAACGTTTCCTTTCTTCTGCTTGTTCTGGGTTTAATCTCTTCTTTTGCTAGTTCCTTGAAGTGCAAGCTGAGCCTTTTTTCTATTTCAGTATTGGCATTTAGTGCTATATAAATATGTCCCTAAGTATTGCTCTAGCAGCAGCCCACAAATTCTAGTATACAGTTCAAGATACTTTCTATATCCCTTTTGATTTCTTCTTTCATCTATGATCTATTTAGCAGTCTTATTGTGTTTCTAAATATTTGGGGATTTTCCATGGATCTTTCTGTCACCGATTTCTAATTCCATTGTGGTCAAGAAATATAATGTGTACAACCTGGATCCTTTTCAATTGTTAGATGTATATTTTATGGCCCAGAGCATGGTCTCTCTTGGTAAATGCTTGTGTGCACTTGAGAACAATGTGTCCTCTGCTATCCTTGGGGCAAGTATCCTATAAATGTCAGTCAAGTCACATGGGTTATAGTTTTGTTCAGGTTTACTGTATCTGTTGGGTTAAACTCTGTGTCCCCCCACCCCCACCCCTCCAGAAGGTGTTGAAGTCCTAACCCTGCCATGTAAATGCGACCTTATTTGGAAATGGGGTCTTTGCAGAAGATCAAGTTAAGATGAGGTCATTAAGGTGGGCCATAATCCAATATAAGTGAGTCTGTATAAAAGGGGGAAACTTGGACAGAAAGAGACACACATAGAGAGATGATTGTCCGGAGATGGTTGGGAGAAGATAGCCATCAGTGAATGCCTGAGGCCACCAGAGGCTAGAAGAAAGCATGGAACAGATTCTCCGTCACAGCTTCAGAAGGAACCACCCCTGCCACACCTGGATCTCAACCTCCTCGCCTCCAGAGCTGTGAGACAACAAATTTCTGTTGTTCAAGGCACCCAGTCTGTTTGTTGTAACAGCTCCAGAAAATGAATACAGTGTCCTGGCTGACTTTCTGCCTACTTGTCAATTACTGAGGGAAAGGTAGTGAAATATCTGACTATAATTGTGGATTTATCCATATCTCCTTGTAGTAGTTCTGTCAGGTTTTGTGTCACATATTTTGAAGCTCTGTTATTAGGTGCACAAATATTTGGGATTGTTATGCTCTCTTCATGAATTGATCTCCTTATATGAAGAAATCACCTTTTTATCCCTAGTAATATTTTTCTTTCTGAAATCTACCTCGTCTAATATTAATACTGTGATTCCAGCTTTTTTTTTTTTTCTTATACATGTGTGAGTGTGGTGTACTTTCTCCCATTCTTTTTGTTTTAAACTATTTGTGTCTCTCTATATGAAGTTTTTTCTTACGAGTGACATGGAGTTGGTCTTGCTTTTTTAACCAATCCGACAATCTCTGCTTTTTAATCCGGCTGTTTAGATCATTTATATTTAGTGTGATTATTGATATCATTAGGGTTGAGTTATCATCCTGCTATTAGTGTTCTATCATTCCATCTGCTTTTTGTTCCTTTTTCCCTCTTTGTCTTCTTCTTTTGTATTATTTGACTGTTTTTGTTTGTAACCTCTTTTGTTGGCTTATTAGCTACAAGTCTTTGTTATTTTATGTTATTTTTTTAATGTTTTATTTATTTTTTTGAGAGCATGTGGGGGGAGGGGGAGAGGGACAGAGGATCTGAAGCAGGCTCTGCGCTGACAGCAGCTCATGAACTGTGAGATCATGACCTGAGCCTAAGTCAGACACTCAACTGACTAAGCCACCCAGGCGCTCCAAGTCTTTGTTATTTTAGTGGTTGCTTTAGGGTTTATAGATTTATACCTCTTTAGCTTAATCACAGTCCACCTTCACGTAGTATAAGGACTTTACAATGGCATATTTCCAGGGGCTTTTATTTCTGGGGTCAGCAAACTTTTTCTAGAGGAGGCAAGTAAATATTTTAGGTTTTGTGGGTCATATAGTCTTTGTCACAATTGCTCAACTCTTGTTATTATGTGAAAATAACCATAAACAATACATAAATGAATCAGTGTGCCTGTGTCCCAATAAACTATCATTAACAAAACAGATGATGGGCTGGATTTGGCCCGTGGCCATTGTTTGCCAGCTCATGCTTTGTGCTGTTGTTGTCGTGCATTTTACTTCCACATGTGTTATAAACCCTACAATACATTGTTCTTATTTTGTTCAGTCAATTATCTTTCAAAGAGATTTGAGTCATAAGAAAACCATCTTATAGATTCATCCATGTAGTTTCCATTTCCAGTGCTTTTTGTCCCTTTGTGTAGATCCAGGTTTCCATCTGGTATCATTTTCTGTCTGCCTGATGGGTTTCATTTAACATTTCTTATAGTGTGAGTCTGCTGCTGATGAATTTCAGCTTGTATTTATATGACTGAAAACATCTTTATTTTTTCCTGTGTTTTGTGTTTTGTTTGCGTTCTAGTGGCCTAACATGTGGTCTATTGTGGAAAATGTTTATTCAGATCTTGTTATGTGAAGTGTTGTACAGATATTTGCTGGTCCAGTTGGTTTATGGTGTTGTTCAAGTCTTCTATTTCCTGGTTGATCTTCTACCTATTTGTTCTATCCCTATTGAAAGTGGGGTATCAGGGCGCCTGGGTGGCTCAGTCAACGGTTAAGTGTCCCACCCAGCGTATCTCATGGTTCATAAGTTCGAGCCCCATGTCTGGCTCTGTGCTGACAGCTCAGAGCCTGGAGCCTGCTTCAGATTCTGTGTCTCCCTCTTTCTCTGCCCCTCCTCCACTTGCACTCTTTCTCTCTCTCTCTCAAAAATCAACATTAAACAATTAAAAAAAAAAAGTGGGGTATTGAAGTCTGCAACTATTATTGTTGAATTGTTTATTTCTCCCTTTAATTCTGTCCGGTTTTTTATGTATGTTAGAGCTCTGTTGCTCAGTTCATATATTTTTTAAAAATTATTAGGTCTTTCTAATGAATTGACTCTTGTGTCAGTATAAAATGTCTTTCTTTGTCTCTATTAACAATGTTGTCTGATGTTAGTACAGTCACTCCAGCTCTCTTCTGTTCTTTTCTTTTGGGGGTGGGGGGGAGTAATTTCTACACCCAGTATGGGGCTCAAACTCACAACCCTAAGATTAAGAGTTGCATGGTGCACTGACTGAGCCAGCCAGGCATCCCTCCAGCTCTCTTTTGATTAGTATTTGCATGGTTTATTGTTTTCTATCTTTTTACTTTCTACTTGTTTGTTTCTTTGAGTCTAATATATGTCTCTTACAGACAGCATATAATTGGATCATGAATCAGTTTTATTTTTTTGTTTTTGCTTTTCATTTCATGTGTATTATCAGTGCTTCATTATAGAACATTTTGGGTTTTTAAATTTTATTTATTTATTTTTTTAGACAGAGTGCAAGTGAGGGGGGAGGGGTAGAGGGAGAGAGAGAATCTTAAGCAGGCTCCACACCCAGTGCAGAGCCCCACAAGGGGCTGAATCTCACAACCCTGAGATCCTGACCTGAGCCAAAATCAAAAGTCAGACGCTTAACTGACTGAGCCACCCAGGCACCTCCGCTATAGAACATTTTGTAAAGACCAGTGACATGTGGGCACCCAGAGTTTTTCAACACCAAGTGCCAATCATTTCTGATAAATATGTTCCTAAAACAAAATAATCACACATAACACAATTTCAGGATAATATATAGCATCAGCATAATTCACCCAAATTATAAAAAGAACAATACTTAGAATCATGCACATTATTTCACCATTTCATAAAACTTCTGTTTTAACTTCTACCAACTTGGCCAGTATAAAAAAGAAAGTCTTCAAAAACTTTGTGATAACATGAACTCCAAAATTAATTTTTGGATAAGTTGGGCGTTACTTTTCAAATTTTGCTTTAAGGTTTATTTGTTTCTTTAATCTGTCAAAAAATATGGTGAGGAGTGTATTGAGCGAGGTGAAGAAAAAGGAACTTCCAGTCGATAGATTCAGTGTGTCTGAAGATACTTGAGCAGCGCAAAGGAAACCTTCAAGGGCAAGAATATATTATAAATAAGAGTTTTGTAGCAAGATGAATGGACAAGCAGTTCTTGTATCTGTTGCCTCCAGAGGAAAGAGGTCTTCTTGAAGAATGCTTGTTTATAGAATCTTCTGTAAGACAGTGGTGGCTATGTCCAATGATTCATCTTTTACTAAAGGAATATCATAAGAGTGCATGTACTTTTCTAAGAGTTCACCCACCCTATCGTTTTGAAATCCAGTTTCCAGAATGTGTTCAGCATTGGCCATAGTCCATCTGCCAACCTCAAGCCTCCTTGGGAGTCTCCCAGAATTTTGTTGTTACTGTCTTGTAGTTGATCAAAATGTTCTGTGGTGTTCAAGGCACCACGT
Organism: Panthera leo; assembly: GCF_018350215.1. NCBI lineage: Eukaryota > Metazoa > Chordata > Mammalia > Carnivora > Felidae > Panthera > Panthera leo. The sequence goes on along the minus strand of NC_056692.1, from coordinate 56,120,187 downwards.
TTGTTAAATTCATGAATTGGTTCTCCTCTAAGTCCTTCGAACACCCCGTTGTCATCAAAATCCATGAAGCCGGCCATGATTCTGACATTTGGGTGATAAACGCCAGCCTGATGGGTAACTTCCTACAGTACATCATCAGCACCCAGCTGAAATTTGAACACAGGGAGACTGTGTCGTTGGAGCTTATCAAAGACTATCAAAGTATCAAATTCTCATGTCCTTCCTTGAACATACATCAGATTCTGCCACAATTTCTCTTTCTTTCAGTTTAGCTCTTGGTAGAGCTTGTTCAATAAGCAAACCCTGTGATTTAGGGTTCCATTCAACCATATTAGGGGTACTTCTCCTCTATGGTAGGAACAGGATCAATTTTTGTAGCATAATCTTTTCCTTTTTGTTGAAGTAACTTTTTTGGACCTCCGTTTGTCACCAGCTTATAATTGTCATGGTGAGCATCTTTTCCCTTTTTAGGAACTAGGAAAACCCACTTAGAGTCCTATCAGAGTCTATTATTACCTGAAGGCTGGCAGGGTCCTTCTTTGATAAGACCACAGATCATTTCTTATAAGGCTCCTGATATGACCTGAACTTTTTTGGAATTCTGACCTCATTTTCACATACACAGCAGATTTTTTTATTAGTTATTTCTTGGTTAGTCAGTTGTCCTTAAAAGCACTCCGAGTTCTGTTCTTAAACTTGTCCTAGAACAACAGCATAGACAATATGCAACATCCAGAGATGCAGGGCTTGAATACAGGCATCTCAGTGACCTTGGACTTCTGCCTCACGTTCCTCTTTAAGGTGAACACGTACTGTGCCGGCACCACCCCTGCCCAGGACACACACGCTGGTGCTTGCTGCTGTGTCCTCCCTGGCCATGGCTGCCTAGTCTGTGGACAAGGTCTCATGTGCCTCCAGATGCAGAAAGAAAAAGCTGCACACGGTGGTCAGTTTTTTTTTTCTTTTTATGTTTATTTTTGAGAGAGAGAGAGAGCACAAGCAGGGGAAGGGCAGAGAGAGGGAGACACAGAATCCGAAACAGGCTCCAGGCTCTGAGCTGTCAGCACAGAGCCCGACGCGGGGCTCGAACCCACGGACCGCGAGATCATGACCTGAGCCGAAGTCAGAGGCTCAACCGACTGAGCCACCCAGGTGCCCCACGGTGATCAGGTTTTTAAATCTATTCTGCAAATCTTCTGATTGGAGACTTCAGATTGGAGTGCTTCTTTTTTTTCTTTCCTTTTTTTTTTTTTTTTTTTTTAGTTTATTTATTTTGGGAGATAAAGAGAGTGCGTGCATGAGCAAGGGAGGGGCATAGCAGGAGGGAGGGAGAGAAAGAGAGAGAGAGACAGAGAGAGAGAGAGAGAGAGAGAGAGAGAGAGAGAGAGAATCCCAAGCAGGCTCTGCACCATCAGCATGGAGTCCAACGCAGGGCCCAATCTTATGAACTGTGAGATCATGACCTGAGCCAAAAATCAAGAGTCAGATGCCTAACCAACTGAGCCACCCAGGCGCCTCCTGGATGGGGTGTTTAATTACTGATGAAATAGATTTACGTCTTCCATTTGCTATGTGTTTTCCATATATCTTAGGTCTTTTCCATTCCCCCATTCCTCAATCGCGTCTCTTTGGTGTTACATAATTGTATTCTCGTGCCCTGTTTTCATTCCCTTGTTTCTTTTTCTGTATATGTTTTGGGGTTCTTTTCTTAGGGGGTTCATGGCAGCGTTCGGCATAGAGCCACTTATTCTCCACTTCTGAGGCAACACCTTTCTGAGCACTCTCCTCCGAATTAGGAGTTTTTTTCCAAACTGGCTGATAGAAACCGGCACCGTTCCCAACCCCAGGAGAGTCTGGGCACGGTTCCCTCCAGCCTTGCAGATGGCTCCCTTCCCAACCTTGGGTAGCTTCCTCACATAGTCATGCTGATCATTTCTGTGCTGGATACCCAAAGGGGGCCCTCTGCAGAGCTCCGGAGTCCTCTCTAGGTGCATGTCCTTTCTTTCTGATACTCTGTCCTGTGAGCCCTTGTGGCCTCAGTCTCCCTGAAGGCTCAACTCTCTCTCCTCAACTCGGGGAGTCCCTCTCCTGGCACTGTAGCCTGGAAACTCTCTTAAGGCAGTAGAGCTCACGTAGTTGGCCTGCCCATGTTTCAGGGGTTGGCAGCCTCCACTAGCCGGTTTCCAGCGTGTCTATTTCATTGTTGTTGCTTTTGGTTTTTGACTTTTGGTTATTACAGACGGGAGGGTAAATCCAGTTCCTGTCACTTCATTTGGGCTGGAAATGGAAACGGTCCCTATTTTCTTTTAACGGATTCTTAGTATTCTCCTGTACGGGTGTGTCCCCTAACTAGATCAGCCCCCTACTGATAATCTGTTTTCATAAACAATGCTGCAGACTCTGTATATATATCCCGGCAGCCCTTTGTAAGAGTCCACAGAGAAAATCTTACCTATGGGATTTCCGAGTACAAGAGTTGGTGCGCTTACATTTTGGAGACATGGTTTACTCGCCCTGCCGTGTATACTTTTACCATCAGCAATGGGCCACTGATGGGGTAGACCTTATATTTTAAACTTAATAAAATGACTCATGTCCTTTGTTTGTAGACCCAGCAATAGTTGGAGTGGATCACTTGTATTGGGTAGCGTTCCCGCTGTCCTTTATGAAGGGAATTAACATATTATGGTGGCAGGGCACCGGGGTGGCTCAGTGGGAGAAGCATCTGACTCTTGGTTTCAGCTCGGGTCATGATCTCACAGCTCCGTGAGTCCAAGCCCCATGTCAGGCTCCACACTGACAGTGGAGGGCCTGCCGGGGATCGTCTCTCTCCCTCTCCCTCTGCCCCTCCCCCACTCAGGCGCGCACGCGCACACACACGCACACGCTCTCTCTCACATAAAGAAACTTAGAAAATAACATCTTATGGTGCCACTTGCAAATGTGCAGATTCTCAAAGCTTTGGAGACCTGTCCTTCAAGAACGTCAAAGTCTTTGTGTCCAGCTTAGTCTTGGGGCCCAGAGGTTTCTCCAAAGGCCCTAAGTCATCCTTGTCAGACGTCCCAGATTTTCTTTCCTTCGTGTCTCATGGTGAGGACTTTCTACTTACACTTACTCACCTCTTTCTTCCACTCCAACCAGGGCTCAGAGACAACAACGGGACTCCTTAAGCGCAAAAAGCATACTTCCTTAACATCAGATGACGGGGCCTCCACCAAGCGCTCAAGTGCTGACCCAACTGTGGATTCTGCAGATGGTTATGGTTCCGATCGGACCTTATCGGGACTCAGCGCCACGGGATACCCCTCCGAAGGAGTTGGCAGGGAACGAAAGAAAAGCACCCCCGCTACTGCATCCCCTGGTAGAGAACAGCACCCAAGGGCCCGTGACGAGGCTGGCTTGGCAAAGTCCCATCACCCACCTGTGTCCCAATTCAGACTAGAGTCAGATCGTCACAGGACTAGAGAGCTGCAGCCACACACCTCAGCATATCTAAGAAAAGATGAACGAGAGGCACACCCCGGTCTAGTTCAACAGGACTTGCCCTCGGCCACCGCGATCAGAGATCAGCATCCTCATGTGTACCCAGATCAGCACGGGGGGGTACATGTTAGCTACGGTCAAATCTATCCGAGGCCAGACCAACGTGGAACAGCACCGCTTGGCATGGATCAGCTTGCATCGCTCCATCATAGCACTTACCCACACAGTGTGGTACCCCTCAGCATGGGTCAGCTTGGTATGACGCCACCTGGAATGGATGAGCAGGGCATGGCTCAGCGTGGTATGATGCCACCACTGGTACCTGGCAGAGATCGGCAAGGCTTGCAACCACCTAGTACAGATCAGCCCGGTATGGTTCCATTTAGCACATATCAGCACGGCATGATATTTCCTGGCACAGACCAACAGCCTGATGTGGCTCAGCGTGGATTGGTACCTCCTCACGTGGATCGGCATGGATTTTTAATAGCCGGCATGGATCAGCAAGGACTGGCAGTGCCTGGCATGGATCAGCATGGATTGGTTCCACATCTCATCGATCAGCATGGTTTGGGACCAACTGGCACAGAACAGAATGCTTTAGTCCAGCCTGGTTTGGTCCAGCCTGGTGCGGGTCAGCCTGGTTTGGTCCAACCTGGAATGGATCAGCGTGGTTTGGTGCAGCCTGTGGTAGATGAAAGTGGTTTGGTTCAGCCTGGTGCTTATCTACCTGACTGGGTTCAACCTGGTGCATATTCCAGTGGCTGGGTCCAGCCTGGTGCCTATCCTCTTGATTTGGTATACCCTGATGTATATCCATCTGGTTTAGTACAGCTTGGTGCAGATCAGCCTGGTTTGATGCAACCTGGATTGGGTCAGCAAGATTCAGCCCAACCTGGAATGGATCAGTACGATTTGGGGCAGCCTGGAATGGATCAACGTGGCTTGGTCCAACTTGGAATGGATCAGCGTGGTTTAGTGCAACCTGGCATAGTTCAGCCTGGGTTGGTGCAACCTGGAGCAGCTCAGGTTGGTTTGGTGCAACCAGGAGCAGCTCAGCCTGGTTTGGTGCAACCAGGAGCAGCTCAGCCTGGTTTGGTGCAACCAGGAGCAGGTCAGCCTGGTTTGGTCCAACCTGGAGCAGCCCAGCCTGGTTTGATGCAACCTGGAGCAGCTCAGGTTGGTTTGGTGCAACCAGGAGCAGCTCAGCCTGGTTTGGTCCAACCAGGAGCAGCTCAGCCTGGTTTGGTCCAACCAGGAGCAGCTCAGCCTGGTTTGGTCCAACCTGGAGCAGGTCAGCCTGGTTTGGTCCAACCAGGAGCAGCCCAGCCTGGTTTGATGCAACCTGGAGCAGCTCAGGTTGGTTTGGTGCAACCAGGAGCAGCTCAGCCTGGTTTGGTACAACCCGGAATGGATCTGGGTGGTTTGGTCCAACCCCGAATGGGTCAGCGTGGTTTGGCACAACCTGGTTCAGCTCAGCCTGGTTTGGTCCAACCTGGAGCGGCTCAGCCTGGTTTGGTGCAGCCTGGTGCAGCTCATCCTGGTTTGGTCCGACCTGGAGCAGGTCAGCGTGGTTTGGTCCGACCTGGTGCAGCTCAGCCTGGTTTGGTGCAACCTGGTGCAGCTCAGCCTGGTTTGGTGCAACCTGGTGCAGCTCAGCCTGGTTTGGTGCAGCCTGGTGCAGCTCAGCCTGGTTTGGTGCAACCTGGTGCAGCTCAGCCTGGTTTGGTGCAGCCTGGTGCAGCTCAGCGTGGTTTGGTGCAACCTGGTGCAGCTCAGCGTGGTTTGGTCCAACCTGGTGCAGCCCAGCTCGGTTTGGTGCAACCTGGAGCAGGTCAGCCTGGTTTGGTCCAACCTGGAGCAGCTCAGCCTGGTTTGGTCCAACCAGGAGCAGGTCAGCCTGGTTTGGTCCAACCTGGAGCAGCTCAGCCTGGTTTGGTCCAACCTGGAGCAGGTCAGCCTGGTTTGGTCCAACCAGGAGCAGCTCAGCCTGGTTTGGTCCAACCAGGAGCAGGTCAGCCTGGTTTGGTGCAACCTGGAGCAGCTCAGGTTGGTTTGGTGCAACCAGGAGCAGCTCAGCCTGGTTTGGTCCAACCTGGAGCAGGTCAACCTGGCTTGGTGCAACCTGGAATGGATCTGGGTGGTTTGGTCCAACCTGGAACGGATCAGCGTGTTTTGGCACAACCTGGTGCAGCACAGCCTGGTTTGGTCCCACCTGGTTCAGCTCAGCCTGGTTTGGTGCAACCTGCAGTGAGTCAGTATGGTTTGGCCCAACCTGGAGCAGGTCAGCCTGGTTTGGTGCAACCCGGAATGGATCGGCGTGGTTTGGTCTACCCTGGTGCTGATCAGGGTGGTTTGGTCCAGCCTGGTGCAGGTCAGCCCGATTTGGTACAACCTGGTGCAGGTCAGCCTGGTTTGGTGCAACGTGGAGCGGGGCAGCGTGGTTTGGCAGAGCCTGGCCCAGGTCCACGTGGCGTTTTTCAACCTGGTGCCTATCCACCTGGTTTGCTACAGCCAGGTGCACATCTTCCCGGTTCAGTGGAGCCTGGTGCCTATCCACAAGGTTTGGTTCCACCTGGTGCCTATCCTCGCGGTTCGGTCCAGCCTGGTGCACTTCCACGTGGTTTCATGCAGCCTCTTACTGATCAGCGTGGCTTGAGGCAACCCGGTAGAGATCAGCAAGGCTCAATGCCATCAAGCACAGAGCTTCGTGGCTTTCCAGCATTCCCCCGGAGTCGCTAAGATTTGTATCACCGTATCCATATCAGCATGGTGTAATGCCTCCTAGCGGAGGTCAGCGTGGCCAGGTGTCACCGCTCCTCTCCGGTCAAGGCTTGGCACCACCAGGTACTGACCAAGAGGGCTTATCAGAAACTTACCAGCCAGGCGTGATACATCCGGGCGCAGACCAGGGCGGCCAAATAAAACCAGGTGCAGACCAGCACGAGCAGTCATGCTCTATCCCAGAATCCCGTGACCTAACGTACCCTGGCCCGGGGGGCCCAGGCTTTCCTGGGGTAGATCGGCTCCAGGTCAGTATGGATCCACAACAAACACATACCTCAGGCCCAGCTGGAATTTCTGTCCGGACTACCCCAAGCCAAGAAGCCACCTCTGCCGAGAGTACAGTCTTTCTCAACGATCTCTACCGAGTCTCATCGGAAAGGGTCGATGTCCAGAGCGAAAGACATGATTCCCTGGATGAATTGTCTCCCAGCTTCCCTATAGCAGTGGAAACATTTCGTCTGATGGGAGAGCTCATTGGCCTTTATGTAGAGCTCAAGGAGAACATGAAGGAGCTGGATGAGGAGAAGGCTGGCCAGACGGACTTAGAGAAGTTACAGTACTTGCTTTCACTCATGGGTAGGTACCACTTATGTGGAGGAGGGACCACTGTGTTGTAACCTCCCCCCGGCCTCCTCTCCTGGCAGCTGAGTTTCTTCCTGAGTCGTTGCCAATAGCATATCCTTTCTTGAAAAGCCAGTCTGGGTTCTACCATAGCCTCGGGGGTCCAAAAGCTGGAATTAAACCAGTAGAAGTGAGGAAGCCTCAGCAGAAGAGTAAGGTGGCTCTGATGCCTCATCAGACTCTCTGGACAGCAGCTGAGGACAGCGGGCAAGGGCGGCGGTAGCACCCAGGGGTGTGTGTGGGGGGCGGGGGGGACCTGGAAGAATTCAACTTCACCTTTGTTCACAGCTGTGGGACCAGAGAATAATTAAGATTTGAGAGCTGGGTGGAAAGTGTGGGTCAGTAGTCCCAAAGCCCTTTAGAATATTAAGCATCAGGTGGATTTTTATGGGGTGAAAACACCCCCCTCTGCTTTCTTCCCATCGCCTCCACCCAGTCACCAGGAAGAGCAGGTACATCTTGCTGCTTTCCAGGGTAGTTTCACTGTGGGGGGCTGGGACGGGGGGCCTGCTGGAGATCCCACCCTTCTGACTATAAGGCCTCCATTTTCATAGTCAAAAAGACTATACCACCTGACCTGCAGGAACAGATGAAGACCCTAAAGGCCTTGACCAAAGAAGTGCGGCAGGAAAGAGCCAAAGTAAGTAAGGGAGGGTCCACCCACTTGGCCTTTGAGAGCCAGCAATCCCACTTTGCACTAGTCTTTCGATAGATTACACAGTCCTCTCGCTGACATCATCCCGTCGGATCTTTACAAACCCATCAGATAGGAAACGCACCTCAAGCATCACCGTGTCCATTTCCTGGATCTAAAACCTGACGCCCAAAGCTGTTAAGATTCAGCCGAGCCAACAAGGAGGCCTGTGCTCCTCGCATCACATGGGGCCCCTTCCAGCAAAGCCCACTGTCTCTGCAGCAGCCTTGGAGCCAAGTTTGTGGGGCTGTCTGGGGCCAGTGGTCATGGCAAGGAGCTGCTAGACCTTCAGCTGCTCTCTTAATGCCAGCTGTCCACATGCCCAGGATGGACGGATAGATGGATCGACGGATGTCCGGAAGGGACACCCTGATGGATGGCTCTTGTTAGAGGATAGGACCAGGACCGGGACCGGGGAAAGGGGCTTGTTCGGGCTGCAGGAGCATGTTCAGAAAGCAAAGAACTCAAGCCTGCCTGACCTTCCTCTTCCGTTGGGTTTGTAGCTGGACAAGATACAGAGGCTCCTGGAGGGCGAAAGGGAACAGGAAATCGGAAAAGAAATGAAAGACGACCAGCTGAGCACGCAGCTGGGAATCCTCAGGTAAAACGCCCCTGCCAAGGGCAGCCTGTGTCCTGGCATCACGTATTCCCAGCCAAGGGGCCTTGGGTTCACTCACAGTCTGAACTGGGCCCTGTCTTTGACCCGGGCTGTGTCTGCCCTTCAGGGTGTCCGTGTCTAGCTCAAGTTACTGGTGAAAATTTCCTAAGTTCTTAAAACAGCTCAGCACCAGGGCTAGGAAGGAAAAAAGAGGCTAGTCTCTCTCCCCAGTCGGAGGCTGTAGGAGAGCACTTGCCAGAGCCCCTCAAGAGCCCTCACTTTGTGATGTCAGGTCTCACCCCCTAGAAACCTCTCAGGCCAGCAGGCGGGCACACACCTCCGGGACACGCGGCACCTGGGACTCCCTAGACGGAACCTGCTGCAGGGTGGCTGGGAGAGCCCTGGTGTGCATCTTTCTCTGCCCCTGGTGGACCCGGTGGGCCTGGGCCCTTTGGGCGGCCGGTGGGGCCAGGCCATCCCTCCTGCCCGTCTCTCAGAGTCACCGTGGCCGACATTGAGAAGGAGTTGGCCGAGCTCAGGGAGAGCCAAGAGCGGGGCAAGGTCAGCATGGAACATTCAGTCTCCGAAGCCTCTCTCTACCTGCAGGACCAGGTAAGGATTCTAGACTCTTCAGGGGCAGGAACCAGGCCCCTTCTCAGAGTTGGCCGTGGGCGGTGAGGCTACTAGACTCTTACGTGACATATGATTTGCAAATACTTTCTCCCACTCTCTTTTCACGCTCTTAATTTTTTGTTAATGTTTATTTATTTTTAAGAGAGAGAGATAGAGCACAAGTGGGAAGGGGCAGAGAGAGAGGGAGACACAGAATCCAAAGCAGGCTCCAGGCCCTGAGCTGTCAGCACAGAACCCGATGCGGGGCTCGAACCCACAAACCCTGAGATTGTGACCTGAGCCCAAGGTGGACGCTTAACCTACTGAGCCAGCCAGGCGCCCCCCCTTTACACGCTCTTGACAATGTCTACCTTTAAATCTTGAGTGATGCTACCGTCGGTCACCCCAGAGGGTCCCCACTGAGGAGTGTCTGGACAGCCCTCTGAGCACTTGTGGAAGGATCAGATAGGAAAAGCCACTGGGCCAAGGGGACTCATGTCAGGAGCCCTTCGGTGCTGGAGGCCCCATTCTGGGCCATTTCCAAGTTTGCCAGAGCACCTGCGTGTTCCATTTCGTGACCCCAAAGCCAGCTGTCCAGTGTGGGGCCTGAGGAGCAGCAGACGTGTCCCAGAGTCGTCACTCCAAAGCTCATGTCTGAGCTTAGCCACCTCTGGGCTGTCAGGGGTGGGAGTGGGAGGGCATATTCAGAGAGAAGCCGCTCCCTGCTGGGCCGGCCTGGCCTCCTGCCACAGCCTCTTCGAGGCCCCAGCCTCCACACTCCCGATTCTCCAGCCACCTGGGCTTCCCACGTTTCTCTGAACACACTGCCGCTCTCCCTGGAATGTCCCTGCCACCCCTTCTTACCCAAACGACTGCTACTCGTTCTTCCCAACTCCACTGCATCATCCTCTCTTCTAGAATTAATCCATCCTTTTTATCCCAGGGGCCCTTTGACATGCTATCATGGGCTCTTCAGAAGAGTGTGGGCTCTTCTGGGCGCGAGCAAGAGTCTCACTGAGCTCAGGCAAAAGGGAGCTCGGTTGAAAGGGCACGGGGTTCCGGGGGCTGGGAAAGAGCAGAACCTCCAGGGGGCAGTCTCACCGGGGGGCCCCCCGCTTGTCTGTCTTTCTGTGTCTGTTTCTGTGTGTACCTGTGCCTCTGTGTCCCTGTTCTTCTCCATTTCTCTCAAATACCTCCACATCTCTCTTCCGCGGGACTCTCGGCCAGCTTTCTTATCTCTCACACACGGCCCACAGTGGCTGCCAAGGCCCGACAACGTCGCACACTTCCAAGAGGGGGTTAGATTGGCCCAGCCCCTCTCTGAGCCAGGCAAAAGGTCAAACGCCTGTGGGACTGGCTGCCCCCAAATCGGGTGCTGACCCGAGACCAGTCCTTTGTGGTGACAAACCGGGGCTGTGGGGAACAGAAGAGAGCAGGAGAGCCAGTGGAAGGAACCTGCTCCCGCCCAGACCGTGAGAGACCCCCGCAGCACAAGTAGCTCTGACCCCACTGATTTATTGTTACCGACACGCTGGATGGGGACAGAGCATGTGTGAGCCCACCCCTCCCGTCGCCAGGGCCTGGAGCCGTGTCTGTGTGTCGTCGGGCTCCTCTCAGTGTTTGTGGACTGGCTAACTGACATCACCACCCTAGGGTTTAGCTACAAGAGCTATGTCCTTGCCTTGACTCAATGAGCCGGCTGGAGAAAGGTCCCGAAACCTCCCTCCTGCAAGGGTTTTATTCAGCGTTAATGCTTCACTCCCTGAGCACCGTATTCACTACTTAAAGGACAGGCACTGGGCATCTCCCGTCGGCCGCACTCTCTGTGAGGCTGCAGCGACCGCCTGCATCGCACAGGCCAGGGGCAGAAAGCACACGCTAGCAGTGGCAGTGTGGACAGAAGGTGGCCGTGCCTCACTCACCGCCCTGCACCTGCCTTCTCGCCCGCGCCCAGCTGGACAAGCTCAGGACGATCATCGAGAGCATGCTGGCCTCATCCTCCACGCTGCTGTCCATGAGCATGACTCCTCGCAAGATCCTAACGGCCTCGGCACCTAGCCAGATCGACCCTGAGACCGCCTGCCCGGCCTGCAGCCTGGACCTGGGCCATCAGGTCAGCATGCTGGTGCAGCGTTACGAGCAGCTCCAGGACATGGTCACCAATCTGGCTGCCACCCGGCCCTCCAAGAAAGCCAAGCTGCAGAGCCAGGTGATTCCCGCTGGCCTCCCTCCTCGTGTGGCCACACGCGGCCCCCAGCGGGGGAGCCACAGCTCAGAGGCCCACAGAGCAGGGAGTGGCTGGTGGAGCTTTAACGGGCCTGAGGGCCAGTTTTCCATTGTGGAGCTCTTTATTGACCCCACAACAGTCCCAGGTCCTTTCACGGGGTCACAGTGGGGGCAGCAACAGAGCTGGCTCTGGGGACAGGAGACCACGGGGAAGAGCTGGCTCCGTAGGGGTGGGACGGCAGAGCTGGCTGAGGTGAAGAGCCAGGTATTCGTGTGCCTCGGGGACGCTGGCATAGCTTTAGGGCTCATTAAGTCCCCTTCATGCCAGCCTTCCAGCACCTTTCTTAATTCCCCACAGAAGGGCAGGCTTGCTGGTGGGGGCAGGGACGGGCACAAGTCCCTGAGTCCTACCTCTTGGACTCTGGAGTTCAGATCCAGCTCAGGGCAGATGGGGAGACCGTAGGCCACATCCCAGCTCTCGGGGGCCACTCCGGAGCCTCTCCATCGCCTGTTCTGGTCTCCCCCAAAGGGGGGCCAGTTCCCTGGAGGCTAGTCCGTGGGGAGGTGGGAGACTGAAGCTCACGTCCAGTTAGGGGGACACTTGGAAAAGAGCAGAGAGCCTCCCCACTGCAGGGGGCAACTGCGGAGGAGAGCCAGAAAGGGGTCTGAAGTCAGCGTCACCTGCTGGGTGATGATTTAAGGGGCGGCGCCCAACACCTGTGTGCCACCTCCCCGCAGGACGAAGAGCTGCTGGGCCACATCCAGAGCGCCATCCTGCAGGTACAGGGCGACTGCGAGAAACTCAACATCACCACCGGCAGCCTCATCGAGGACCATCGGCAGAAGCAGAAGGACATTGACGTGAGGGGCCGGCGGGGCGGCTGGGGGGCGGGGGGGGGGGGGGGTGAGGCCCTTCACTTCCCGCTCCTCATCCTCTGCTCCCTCGGCCTCCCAGGTGTTGTACCAGGGTCTGGAGAAGCTCGAGAAGGAGAAGGCCAACAGGGAGCACCTGGAGATGGAGATTGACGTGGTAAGGGCCCGGCCTGGAAGAGCCACCTGTGTCCCAGGAGATCTCGCCGGTCGTTCTCTGGAAGCTCTGGAAGGCCGGGAGGGGAGGAGCCTATTGGGGCGGGGGAAGGGGGCGGAGCTCAACGTCCAGGGTTGATGCCTCAGGGCAATGCGGCCCCTCCGGGGCTCCCTCTCCCATCTGGGGGACCCCCTCCTCTCTTCACGGCCAGAAAGCTGACAAGAGTGCCCTGGAGGCCAAAGTGAGCCGGGTCCAGTTTGACGCCACCACGGAGCAGCTGAACCACATGATGCAGGAGCTGATGTCTAAAATGAGCGGGCAGGAGCGGGACTGGCAGAAAATGCTGGACAAGCTGCTGGTGGAGATGGACAGCAAGGTGAGGGCAGATGGCAGTTCGTCTCCAGGTGCCGCAGATCGCCCCCCCCCCCACCGTCCCCCCCCCCCCGAACCCCGCCTTCCCGGAGCTCACCGGTGGCCCACCCCGGCCCGCAGCTGGACCGCCTGGAGCTGGACCCCGTGAAGCAGTTGCTGGAGGACCGGTGGAAAGCCTTGCGGCAACAGCTTGAAGAGCGCCCTCCCCTCTACCAGGCGGACGAGGCAGCGGCCATGCGGAAGTGAGGCCTGGCCCACGCGTGGGGGCGGGGTTGGCACACGCTGCGGACTGGGGGGGGGGGGGGGTCCTGGGGGTCCCCAGATGAACAGCTCCCACGCAGTGTGCGCTGGGAGGATGGCCGATCCCACTGGACCACCCCAAAGTTGGCGTGACCGAATCTGAGAGCTCGAAAAGCTCTTCCAGCTCAGGCAAGTGACGACCGCGGTGGACAAAGGGAGGGGAGAGAGGCTAAGGCTTCCGGGTAGCGGGCGAGCTCCGCTGGGTCGCTGTGACAGGGAGGGGCCCAAGGTCCCCAGGTCTGAGCCTGGTCCCGGGGGGCCCAGCCCACAGCAGGCTCGAATCCCAGGATCTCCACTCCTGGCCGCCAGAGGGCCCCCGAGGTTCACACAGGTCCTCAGGGACCCTCTGAAACCCGGCCGGCCGGCTTTGGGTTAGGACAGGTGGGTGCTGGGTGAGCGCCCAGCAGCAGGCACGTCTAGAAGCTAGTGGGTTTCCCAGGGAACAGGGCTGGATCTGCCTCTGGGGGCTTGGGGTCTGCCACCCCGGTGAGCCGAGCTTCCAGCCGCCTGGCCTGCAGGGGGCCAAGCCCTTCTGCGTTCTCCTCTCCCATTCCAGAGCCCCTGGGCAGGGCTCTCACCCTCTGTGTGCCTCCCACTCCCCACAGGCAGCTCTTGGCACATTTCCACTGCCTCTCGTGCGACCGTCCCTTGGAGACACCTGTGACCGGACAGTGAGTGCTTCCCCCCTGGCCAACCCCAGCTGGTGGCCATAATGAGGGCGGGCACAGGGGGGCTGTATCTCGCCCGTTCCCTACCTGCCTCCGAGTCTTGTCCTCCCTCGTCTCGTCTCCTCTCCCACGGGTCCATTCCTGTATGGCCGACTGCTTGCCGGCCCTCCGACCTGCCCTCCGCCAGACCCTGGACAGGAAGGCTCCGCAGGCACGTAGAACGTGGAGTGCCAGATTTGGACGATGGGATTTCTCACTCTCCAACCCTCCTCCTCCCCTCTGTCCCTGCCCAGAATTATCCCTGTGATTCCCATGGGCCCAGGCCTGCCCGGGCACCGTTCCATCCGCCCCTACACGGTCTTTGAACTGGAGCAGATCCGGCAGCAGAGCCGCAAGTACGGACGGGGCAGCGGGGTCCCCTTTGCAGGGGAGGCAGGGGCCGAGGCTGGAGGGTGGGTGTGGAGGGCTCCTTCTCCTGGCTGGGATGGTGGGAGCCACTAGAGTACTTTCTGGGCTAGCCCCCCCCCCCCCCCCCCCCCAGCTCTTCGCAGAAGGAGTAAGAGTGATCTTACTTGCCTTGGCGTAATCACCTGCCTTGGAGTCCCTGTTGGGGGTCCCGGTGGGACATTGCCAAGGGTGCTGGCTGGCTGGGGGAGCTCCTCTTTACCTCCCCGTACCCCCCAGATGCTTCAGCTGTCTCAGCAACCCCAGCACGGTGGGGGGAAGGCAGGGGTCCGACAGCAGCCAGCCAGAGGGTTGGCTCAGTGAATGTGGGGGGAGAAGGTGGGGACATACTGCACGCGCCCTCAGGCTCCTGCCCTCCTCCCCACTGCGTTTCCTCCTCCCAAGGCTGGGGGTTCCGCAGTAAGGATGGTTTCAAACTGCACTTTGGAGCCCTGTAGGTGTTCCACGTAGGCAAGGCCAAGTGTGCGGGGCCAAGGACCCCCAGCCTTAGCTGGAGTCGCTGGGCTTCTCCCCATCTGGCTCTTCCGCACGATCTCATCTCAGGAATCCTTCCCGGGGAAGCCTGGCTGTGGTCCCTCAGGGTGCTAGGGGAAGGGCTCCTGCCCACACACGGTCCTGTTTAGAGAGGCATAAAGAGAGGGAGGGGGCCAGGGTCTGTGTGAGTGTGGGCTCAGGTGGCTGCAGTCGCCTGACCCCTCCATCTGCCTGCACCACCACCCCCCCCCAGCCTAAAGCTGGGCTGTGCCCCCTTCCCTCGGGGCGACTTGGCGCACACGGAGCGGAGCGTGGGACGCCTGCGCACCATGCACTCCAAGATGCTGATGGACATTGAGAAGGTGCAGATCCACTTTGGAGGCTCAGTCAAGGCCAGCAGCCAGATGATCCGTGAGCTGCTGCAGGCCCAGTGCCTGAGCTCCCCCTGCCACAGACGGTAGGACCCCCGGGACCGGCCCCCCGGCCCCCCATGGGGCTCTGCTTCGGCCCGCCCACGGCACGGCCCTGTGAACGTCTCACCCACTGCTGGGGGAAGCCCTGCCAGAGAGGGAGGGAGGGAGAGTGCGTGTGGGTGTGCGTGCGCATGTGGGGGGGGGGGCGGTGAGGGGGAGAAAGAGTGGTCTTCAGGGTCGCTCTCCTCATGCATTCGCCCCTTCCCATCCCTTGCTCCTGCCCTGGCTCCCAGAGGCACCCCCCCTCCGCCCCCACCGCCCCGGCCCAAGACAACTGCCCCATCCCCTTAGGTGTGTCCCAGGTCACAGCTGCTCCCGGTGACCCTGCTGTCCTCATCGCAGGGTGCCAGACATGGCCGACTACACCTACTCGAGCGCGCCTCGGCGCTGCGGGGGCAGCCACACCCTCACCTACCCCTACCGCCGCAACCGCCTGCAGCACCTGTCACAGGGCCTGTACCCCACCGAGGAGATCCAGATCGCCATGAAGGTTGGGGGTGCTGCCCGGGAGCAGGGCCCTGACATGACCCCGAATTCTCCAGTCATTCTGGAAAAACCACCGCCAGTCGCCAGAAGGGCGGATGACCAGCCCTCTGCCTTGAGGCCCCTTCTTAAACAGTCCCAGCTAAAGCCTCTGGTCCCCGTGCCTCGTTGGGAGAAATGGCATCCTGGCCGCCGGCCCATCTGGCACCCCCACCCCCACCGTGGGCCCTCCCTTCACCCTGGTGCTGCCAGAGCCCGGGGGAGGGTTCTGAGCACTGTCGGGTGCCGGGAGTCGGGAGAGGACGTCACTCGGTGCCCCAGGCCCTCGTGGAGGAAGGACCAGAGGGCGAGCCCTAAGGTGCCGCGTGGTAACGGATGCCCGCCCGTCCCCACAGCATGATGAGGTGGATATCTTGGGCCTGGATGGACATATTTACAAGGGACGGATAGATACAAGGCTGCCGGGCATCCCGAGCAAAGACAGTGAGTGTCCAGCTGGCCCGGAGGCTCCTCAGCCTCCTTGCTCAAGGGTCCCCGGGGTCCTGTCCAGTTCCTGGAAGGCCATGGGGCCACTGGATCTGGCTGCCTGCCTTCCTCTGCAGCCTCCCCGATCCCAAGCGTTCAGGGCTCTGAAAGCTCCAGGTCCGTGTTGCGGGTGGGGGACAGCTGTCCGGCCTCAGCCGACGAGCTGGGACATCACGGCCACGTATTTATGCCAGGCTCCCTCTCCTCGCCGCCTCAGCCCCTGTTCCAGCACCACCGGGGCCGAGTTCCTACCCCTTTTTCAAAGCCCAAAATGCTCCTCCTGAGCCCCCCACCACTCAGTGAATCTCCCGTCCCCGTGATGCCCACCTCCAGTTGGCCAGACCTGCGGGGCCCTGTTGATCCCCCCCCCCCCACTCCCCACCTGGTCTCAGAGCCACGTGTGCACCTGTCTCGCTGCCTCCCCTCCTCAACTGTGAGCCCCGGTCAGAACTCACCCCGCACTCCAGACGGGGCTGGTGCGCGTGGGTCCTCAGAGGATATCTGGGCGGGTGGACGGATGGACGGACGGACGCAGGAACGAATGGTGTGCTTACAAGGACCCCAGTTGGGGCCGGCCGTGACCATCTGCCCTGCAGCCCGCTCCAGGTCCCCACGGGGCCCCGCAGAGCTCTCCCTCGGTGTCTCAGAACTGACCCTCCCATCCTCTGTCCCCACCAGCCCCGGTCTCAGCTTCGGGATGACAAAGCACAAGGCCAAGCAGCCCCGGCCGCACACGCACCGGCAGCAGTCTCTCAGCGACAGCAGCCAGCTGCCCTCCCGGCCACAAAGTGCTCAGATGCTGGCTGGCAACAATTCAGGTAGCTTCCCTCCGGCTGGAGCCTCCTTCCAGGTGGCCCCACCACTGCCCTCCTCCCCCGGGGCCCCCTTTCCGGCCCAGGCCTGGTAGCTGCCCTTAATTCCCTGGAGAGAGGAAGCGCCTGGAAGCTGAGAGACGGGATGGGAGGGAGGAGAGAGAAAATCCGTCTTTACTGAGTTCTCCACACACGCCAGGTCTGTGGGGTAGATGCCGTTACTCTCCCCATCTCGCTGAACCGGAAATAGGGGCAGGGCTAGAGCCCAAGGCTCTGGGTCCAGGCCCAAGCCACACCCCCCAAGCCCTCATCCCCACCCCTACCCCACTCCCCCCACCGCACTCCTGTGTGTTCACGCTCCTGGAGCTAAGTGCTCAGCTCTGCGCGGCAGCTGGTGGGCATGGGCGGTTCTCCCCGCCGAGAATCCCTCCTTCTGACCCTGTCTGGGGAGGAGCTTCTCCTCACTCCCAGGCCTGAAAGGTCCTTAGAGTCCCTGTTCTCCCCTGAGGGGCTAAATCCCGCCTGAAAGTCTGGGGGGGGGGGCGCTCAGGGGCCCCCAGGGTCCAGCCACGTGTGGGGGCCAGAGAAGGACACTGGCCTGGAGCCTCGAGGCCAGACCACTTTCAAGTGACTCTGAGCAAGCCTCCCCCCTCTCCAGACCTGTTTCCTCATCTGTCCATAAAGGGGCGCTGCTGGATTGGTGCCCTTAGTGTCACGGCCCCCAAGAAAGGGGATCTGAATGTGAGGGCTCCTCACCAGCTGGGCCACTGTGAGGAGCTTTACATGTAGGAACGAGTTCTAGTCGTTAGCCTCACTTAGAGCTGAGAAAACAGGCACAGAGAGGTTCAGGTACTTGCCCAAGGTCACACAGGGAGGAAGCAGCAGAACTAAATTCTTAGGAATTCCAGCCTAAGTTGGCTGCCTCCAGAACCTGCGCTGGTAACAGAGGGTAGCAGGGTGGGGTAGAGGACTCAGTAGCGGACGGAGGGTGCAGGTCTGTGACCCTGGCTTCCAAAACGGTTTTTGTGGGGGAACTCTGCTTCCTTCTCCCTGGCATCCCACTGTCCACCGTGAGGGCACCTCAAATGCTACGGGAGCAGGAGAGGGGGGCAGGGCAGTCTTAGGAGAAACTCCTGCACCTATTTATGTGAATATTGCCTAAATAGTCCCTGTATTAATAGAGGAAACATTACTTAAGAGGCAGGCTCTTGGCCACTGACGGAGAGCCTGATTATTTTTAACTCATGGAGATTATAAAGGAGCTTTGCTCGGGAGCTCCAATGAGGGCTTGCGCTGAGCACCCCAGCCCGACGGGCCCCTTCTCTGGCGTTATGCCCCCACTTGCCTGGCTAGTGGGGCGGCTCCTGACGTCCCCGGGCTCTGGGCGAGCTGGGGAGGGCTGTGGCGGGCTGCAGCGGGTGTGGGCAGTGAGACAGAGCCGCCCGTGTCTCCCAGCTCCTTCCCATCAGCGCAAAGACAGACCCGTCTCCTCCGAGGGGCTCCTCTCCCAGCCGAATGTGGCCCACCCGCCCAGCCCCAGCGAGATGGGAAACCGGCCTGCGGATGTGGACGTGCACCTGGATGTCCCGCCGGGGGAGGGTCTCGAGGAGCCCACCCGGGGGCCGAGGTCCACCACTGCTCACTGAGCAAAGCTACAAATAAATGTTTAGGAAGAAGCTTGGGGCAGCGAGGCTTCTCTGGTCTGAGCTCAGGAAGATGGGGTGGAAAGGGAGGGGCCCCTGCAGGCCAGGCACCTCCAGACTGCCCCCAGGTCCGGGGGCGGGGGCTTCTCTTGGAGAACCAGGAATGACCTGTAGCCTGGGAATTAGACCGCGACCCCCTCACCCAACAGATGAAGCTGCCCTCCAAGGGCTTCAGGAGGGCTGAGCATTGCACCAGGGGTCGGCAGGGGCAGCAGAGGCCAGACCCCAGCTCACTCTGGACCTCAGCTGGGCCTGGAGGCTGCGGCCTTCCCGTCTGGGCCCACTGGGGCTTTGTGGAGAGGTTGGGGCTCCCAGTGTCTGTACCTTGAAGCAGAGGTGAGGGTGGCAGCCGGCAGCCGCTCCCCCACGGATGGCTCTGGCAGTGCCCAGCTCCTGGCACGGCGTCCCAGGGGGGACCAGTGCGCCCGGGAAGGTTCCCGCTTGCTGTCCTGTGCAGTGTACCCTTGGGTGGCTGCTGCAGAGGCAAGCAGGGGCTTAGACGAGGCGGGGGGCGGGGGTGGGGGGGGGGGCGGTGCTGCCTGGCTGGCCTAGGCCGGTTCCCTGTTCCCCTCCTCCCTCCCCAGGGAGACGGAGAAGTGTGTCAGGAGGGGGTTAGCCTGGTGACGGCCATTTGCCAGGTGGCCTCGAGGCCTAGCCCTTGCCCTGCTCCAGCTTGCTCGGCTCCACCAGCCCCAAACAGACAAGAGAGCTCTCACCGCTATCCCGAGTCCTTTGTGCTAAAGGTCCCGGCAGGTCTGAGGGGACAGAGGGGCAAGGGCAGGGCTGAGCTCAGCAGGTACAGCAATCGCAAGGGAGGAGCACCCCCCGCCCCCAACCCTGGGCAGGGGGCCGCCCTCACACTAAGGCCTCTGAAGTCCTGAGAGCAGTTTTAACCATCTTCAGGTCTGTTCTCATGTCCCCCCCTCCCCGCCGCAGTCCCCATCTCCCCGACATGGGAAAGGGATGTCTGACACCGGAGGCCTGCTTTACGGTGTGAGAAGATGGGGTGACAAATCACACCGTAAAGGAAAGTGTGGCAGGAAACTGCCCAAAAAAGGGTTTCTCCCCAGTTCCATGTGGGCAAGCGGAGGGTGGGGTTGGCTCCCCGCGGGAGGGGACGTCCCCCTCCTGCCCCCATCTCCTGAGATGCTTTCACCTTCACGCATCATGCAGTGCATGACCTAATGCTCCGGACGAGAGGAGGGGAGCAGCTTGAACCCCGGGGCCCGGGGTGTGGGGTCCCGGATTCACAGCCGGTGCCCTTTTCTCCTGGAGCAGGAGGCAGGGGAGGGCCAGCCCCTCTGCTCCTGCTCGGGCTCCCATTTCGCACCCTGAGAAATGTCAGAAGGTTGCTGGCTCCGTGTCCCTGGCCTAGAATCCAAACTCACCAGCTTGGCAGGGAAGGGCGGCAGCAGCAGGACAGCCGGCCCGCCGCACCCAGGCCTCCCCCGCGCCCACGAAAGGACAGGGAATGGAGGCCCACCCTCCTCCCCGCACCTGGGCCGGCCGCCCACCCTCACCCGGGCTGTGGTCCCGAGGCCACCCACGTGCCCCGCAGGGACTTCCCCTGGCAGTCCGGGAAAGCACAGGTGGGCTGGCCGGTGGGGGGAGGCCAGGAGGAGCCCCAGGGGTTTCCAACCAGGAAACAAAACCGAAAGGACGGACCCGGCCCCTAAACCATCACAAGCAGAGGGGAGCTGCT